>NC_134720.1:4668181-4971212 GCF_049634645.1 Pelodiscus sinensis | reverse complement strand
TTCTGTAAGTGTGCAAGGGCAAAATACAACAGCTGTCAACTTCGAGCCTTCTTGTTGCAACAGTGCACCTCCTATGCCATATCTATTTACATGTGTACTGACCACTGTGGGTTTGTGCAAATGGTAGTACCTGAGAACTGGAGGGCAACATCTACACTGCAGGCTTCTTGCGCAAGAACTGTTTTGCGCAAAAGGTCTTGCGCAACAGTGCGTCCACACTGCCATGTGCTTTTGCACAAGAGATGTGCTTTTGCGCAAGAACGTCCATGGCAGTGTGGATGCTCTCTTGTCAAGAAAGCTCTGATGGCCATTTTAGCTTATTCCTCGTGGGGAGAGGAATAACTTTTGCGCAAGAAGCCCTTTGTCCTGACACTTTACTGTAAATTTACTTGTGCAAGAATGCACGTGCAGTGTAGACACTCTGCAATTTTTTGCGCAAGAATAGCTGTTCTTGCGCAAGAAGTCTGCAGTGTAGACGTAGCCGAGCTGTTTAGATAATACTTTGCTTTTTTGAAGGCAATTTCTTAATTTGGTCCCCATAGCCAAGATGTACTGGACTTTTACAATCCATTTAGTGATTTTGTCACTGTGGAAAGGTCTTCTAGTATCAACCAAGATAATTTACCAACTCTGGTGTACGTCTTAATTCTGGTACTTTTGCTGGTGCAATCAATTCTTGAATTGCTTTTACTCTTTCAGGGATAGGATTGATTCCATCTTTGTTTATTGTCTGTCCCAGAAATTTGATTTGGGGTATGCAAAAAGTGCATTTTACCTTGTTTAGATTCAGTTTAGACTGACTGCTTAGGCCTAGAACTTCATTGAAGGCTTTGTTATGTTCTTCTATAGAAGATCCATATATCAGAATATCGTCCAGGAAACCTACAACTCCATTTGTGTTCGTTAATGTTTCTGTCGTTTTTCTTTGGAAATTTTCAGGTGCACTTATCATCCCAAAAAATAATCTTTAAAAACAAAATCTCCATGATTCAGGGCACGTACTGGGACCAATCCTATTCAACCTATTTATAAATTATCTGGAGAAAGGGGTAAATAGTGAGGTGGCAAAATTTGTAGATGATACTAAACTGCTCAAGACCAAAAGCAGACTGTGAAGAGCTTCCAAAAGATTTCACCAAACTAAGTGATTGGGCGACAAAATGGCAAATGAAATTTAAAGTTGGTAAATGTAAAGTAATGCACATTGGAAAAAATAACCCCAATTATATATACAATACGATGGGGACTAATTTAGCTACAACTACTCAAGAGAGAGATCTTGGAGTCATTATGGATAGTTCTCTGAAAACACCGACTCAGGGTATGTCCACATTGCATTCCTCCTTCAAGAGAGGAATGCAAATGCAGACAAGCGAAATTGCAAATGAAGCACAGATTTGAATTTCCCATGCTTCGTTTGCATAATTGCGGCCGGCCACTTTTCCGAAATGGCGTATTTCGAGAAAACAAATGCAGGCTATGTGGGGTTATTTAGAAAAGAAACCCTTACTCCTTAAAAAATTAGGTTTAAGGATTATTTCGAAGGAAGGGTTTCTTTTCGAAATAACCCCAAATGGACCACATTTGTTTTCTTGAAATACACTGTTTCGGAAAAGCAGCCAGCCGTGATTATGCAAATGAAGCACAGGAAATTCAAATCTGCACTTCATTTGCAATTTCACATGTCTGCACTTGCATTCCTTTCTTGAAGGAGGAATGCAATGTAGACATACCCTCAGTGTGCAGTGGCAGTGAAAAAAGCAAATAGAATGTTAGGAATCGTTAAAAAAGAGAGAGACCGAGAACATCTCATTGCCTCTGTATAAAACCGTGGTATGCCCACATCTTGAATACTGTGTACAGATGTGGTCACCTCATCTCAAAAAAGATATAGTGGCATTGGAAAAGGCTCAGAGAAGGGCAACAAAATTGATTAGGGGTTTGGAATGGGTCTCTCATGAAGAGAGATTAAAAAGACTGGCATTTTTCAACTTAGAAAAGAGGAGATTAAGGGGGGATATAATAGAGGTTGATAAAATCATGACTGGTGTGGAAAAAGTGAATAAGGAAAAGTTATTTACTTATTCCCATAATATAAGAACTAGGAGCCACCAAATGAAATGAATATGTAGCAGGTTTAAAACAAATTAAAGAATTCTTTTCTTCACATAGTGCACGGTTAGCTTGTGGAATTCCTTGCCAGAGGAGGTTGTGAAGACCAGGGCTTTAACAGGGTTTAAGAAAGAACTAGATAAATTCATGGAGGTTAGATCCATCAATGGCTATTAGCCAAGATGGGTAAGAATGGTGTCCTTAGCCTTTGTCAGAGGCTCGGATTGGGTGATGGGATAGGAATTGCTTGAAGATTCCCTGTTCTGTTCATTCCCTCTGGGGCATCGGGCACTGTCGGAAGGAAAGGATACTGTGCTAGATGGACCTTTGGTCTGACTCAGTATAGCCATTCTTATGTTCTCAAATATAGTCAGTTTGACATGTTGTCTAAGTTAATTTGCAAGAATCTGCGTGAGGCATCCAGTTTTGAGAATCTTTTAAGAGGAAGATATCCAGTGATGGGACTGCTCAATCCCAACACTGAATATCTTAATATCCACACATTCTTTTTAAATGGTACCATTGTCGCTTACCATGATATGGGCTCAGTGATTTTCTCAGCTGTGCCAATCTGCACCATTCTTTCAAACTGGGGGGCAGGAAAAGGGGGCAGTTGGCCCAGGTCCCAGCAATTCAAAGGGGCCCAGGGTTTCTGCCATTGCTACTGTGGCAGTATCTGGAGCCCTGGGTACTTTAAATCGCCACTGGAGCACCATGTCATGCACTCTGGGCAGCTTTAAAGGGTGGGGAGGGGAGGCGCTGCACTCTGGGAGGCACTGAGGATTGTCTGGGAGCTGGCATGGTGCACTCTGCATGGTGCTCAGGGCCAGCTGCCCCCATCCCCATCTGGAGCACAGAGCCAGCAGCCCCCCCACCCCTTGCCCAGAGTCCCATGGAGGGCACCCTGGCCCTAAGAAGGGTTAAAGGTGACTGTCAATCCTTTGTCAATGATCTTGCTATGAATATTCAATTTCACTCTCCAGGCAGGCTCTATGTCATCACAGGTGATAGAACCTGAAAAAAGTGGTTCTTGATTCTCTGTAATAGGAGTCAATTCCCTGACTACTTTGATGCAGCAAACAAATGCAAAATGTTCACTTTTCATGAATTTCTTACACAGTGTGCCTTTAGCTGTACATGCATCATCTCTTGGGATATGACTTTTTCCACACCTTGTGTATAGGCTGGAACTTGTCTCTTAGCCTCCAAGTTCTCTCTCCTTGCCTCAGGGGTTTTAGTATAATAACTCAACATTTAAGTGACTTTACAGTAGGGCGGGGAACCTAGGACCTGCGGCTTGCTTTGATCCAGCCAGGAATTGCAGCCAATGGGAGTGGCGGTGTCTGCAGAGAGTGTTTTCCTGCAACATACGGAGAACCATGCAGAGAAAGGGAGGTGCACCCTTTCTACCATCCAGACCCCATAGTTTCACCCCCAGCTCATTCCTGCACCCTCTTTCCCCACCTAACCCTGCACCCTCCCCAACAGCCCCCTCCTGCACACTGAACCTCTCATTTTGGCCCCACCCCAGAGCCACAAAGTCTACTAGCCCCAAATCCCCAGAAAGTTAATCCAGCCTTGGGGGTAAGCCTCCCTGTCCTCCCCCCACCATAGGGATAGAGCTTGAGTGGAGTGTCTTTTTTTCCTTACTTTTCAGTTGGGGGCCATATATGTCTGTCTGTGTTTCTTTTTTTTCCTCCTTACTTGGGAGCCAGGTCAGTGTGGGTTGTTTGTTTTCTGTTGTTTTTTGCCTCTCACTTGTGTGTGTGGCCCCCTAGTGATTTTTCTTTGGGTGGCCCCCAGACCTAAAAAAGATTCCTCAATGCTGGTTTACAGTTTCTAAGGTAGTTTCAAGTTTTTCAATCTGCTCCTGTCTTTTCTTCTGTTTGACTAATTCTGACAACTGTGCTATCGATCTAGGGGTATGTCTAACCTGGAATGAGGTTTAACTGTTAATTCGAAGTAAGGGGTTTATTTAGGAATCGTCCTTCTCTGCTGCGTGTAGATGTGGGCAGTTCATCTGAGCTAGTCAATTTCCAAAGTGGCGACCACCCGGGAACATGCTAATGAAGCGTGGGATATTTAAATCCCGCGCTTCATTTGCAATTTTGGTCGCCCTCATTAGCCTCCCTACTTCGAACTAGGGGGCTAGTGTAGACATACCCTAGTTGTGTCTGGGGTTAAATCTCTCATCAGTTATAGCTGCTCTCAAAGATTTTTTATCTGAAAACCCAATAACCAGACCGTTTTGGATATTTTCATGTTTTTCATTTCCATAATTACAGTTTTATAAGAACTCTTCAGACACTGGTTGAAAACATTTAACATTTTCCCTTGTTCTTGAATTCTCTGGTGAAAACATCCTCTTTCATAAACCATGTTTAGGGGGTATAAAGTATGCATCAAACACAGCCAGAACCCTTTCACACTCATTTGTAAATGTCTTTAGCAATGTCAAAATGTAAACTGTTTCCCAGAGCATGCATTTTAAAAGGTACCTATGTATCGTCAGCTTCTTTGGGGAATTTGTTTGCCATTTAAAATGTTACAAAATACTGACTCATAGACTTTAAGGTCAGAAGGGACCATTATGATCATCTAGTCTGACCCCCTGCACAGTGCAGGCCACAGAATCTCACCCACCCCCTCCTAGAATAATCCTCTCACCTATATCTCAGATATTAAAGCCTTCAAATACTTTGAAGACCCCAAGATGCAGAGAATCCTCCAGCTGTGATCTGTACCCTATGCTACAGAGGAAGGCGAAAAACCTCCAGGGCCTCTGCCAATCTACCCTGGAGGAAAATTCCTTCCCGACCCCAAATATGGCGATCAGCTGAACCCTGAGCATGTGGGCAAGACTCATCAGCCAGACACCCAGAAAGTTCTCTATAGTAACTCCTATCATCCCTCCATTGACCTATTTCCCACTAGTAATGAATGGTCAATTTGTTACCAAGATCATGTTATCTCATCAAACCATCCCCTTCATAAATCCATCTAGTTTAATCTTGAAATCAGATAGATCTTTTGCCCCCACTACTTCCCTTGGAAGGCCGTTCCAGAACCTCACTCCTCTAATGGTTAGAAACCTTAGTCTAATCTCAAGTCTAAACTTCCTACTAGCCAGCTTATATCCATTTGCTCTTGTGTCCACATTGGTATTAAGCTTAAATAATTCCTCTCCCTCCCTGGTATTTATCCCTCTAATATATTTAAACAGTGCAGTCATGTCCCCCCTCAGCCTTCTTTTGGTTAAGGTAAACAAGCCAAGCTCCTTGAGTCTCCTTTCATAAGACAGGTTTTCCATTCCTCGGATCATCCTAATGGCCCTTCTTTGTACCTGTTCCAGTTTGAATTCATCCTTCTTAAACATGGGAGACCAGAACTTCACACAGTATTCCAAATGGGGTCTCACCAATGCCTTGTATAATGGCACTAACACCTCCTTCTCCCTACTGGAAATACCTCACCTAATACATCCCAAGACCGTATTAGCCTTTTTCACGGCCATGTCATAATGGCGGCTCATAGACATCCTATAATCAACCAGGACTCCGAGGTCCTTCTCCTCCTCCATTACTTCCAACTTATGTGTCCCCAGCTTATAACTAAAATTCTTGTTATTAATCCCTAAATGCATAACCTTACACTTCTCACTATTAAATTTCATCCTATTGCTATCACTCCAATTTATAAGATCATCCAGATCTTCCTGTATGATATCCCGATCCTTTTCTGAATTGGCAATAGCTCCCAACTTTGTGTCATCTGCAAATTTTATCAGGACACTTCCACTTTTGGTGCCAGTCTGTCCATTATAAAGGTCTGTCAGCACTGAAGTTCTTTAGGGGATTGAAGAGTGGCATGGTGATGAGATTCTGCATCCTTTATTGCTGTTCCTTCAGTCTCTGTTGGTAGTTTACTCCTGACCCTGTGTAACAGTGCTCTGTACCAGATATTGGCTGGTCATACAGCTTGCTTATACACATAGGATGTGTTAATCTTAAGTATCTTAATGTTCTGCTAGGTATGAGTGAGTTTTATTTAAAATTGGGTATGTTACACACAGTGCTACTGGCTGACCAGTACCATATGGTTTAGCATTCCAATTACAGTGCCTCTCATTTGGCAGCATACAAAACTCAGTGAGGCTATGGAGGCTGGTGGTAGTGGGACACACAGCTATCATCACACCGATCCATAAGGCAGGAGGCTGGAGATAGATAGCAACCGTAGGGCATGGTAAGCAGGAAGCTACCAAAGAACAAGCCCCAAAAACATGGTGGTGGCATTGACAAAGGTTCAAGACAAATGTTTGGGTCCAATTGACTCTGAAAACAACTTGACACTCTTGGGTCAAGTTCAGATTCGCTGTGCTCAGCTCTGTCTTAGGTCCAAAGCAGGCTTTAAAATTAGGGCCAAACAGACCTCTGCTTTGTAGTACCTCTTGAAAGGAGAGGGCGGGGGGGGGGGGGGGGAGAGAGAGATTGCTTGCTTGGACTGTCAAGGGACCAAACATAGAATCTATTCTAAGTCGGTGCAATGAAACAGAATTCCAAATGGTTCCAAGAAACACTAGACTTTATATGCTATTATATACAAAATGTTAAAAACCTACATTAAGTAAGTTCAAGCACTCATAAGTTAGGAATGCCAGGATGAAAGTTGTTCATGCACCTTTACTTCATTCCCTTTGTGTGTTTGGGTTATGATATAATTTAATTCCATCACATACAATTTTCAATTTTTAGTACAAATGGCTAAAACGAAGTAATATAAAATCAGAGAAAGGTTCAAAATTACAATAGACAATATATAAAACCTATGAATAGTATAGGATGCAAACTACTACTTTAGCCATTTAAATCAATGCAACAATTTCATGCTTCCATACTCTAACTCTAAGATTTGCACTGTTCAAACCAGCTAATACGCAGACAGCTATTGCTCAATAAAACTTTTATAACAAGAGGTACACATACCTTCAGTGTAATCTTGGACTCCTCCTCTGTCCCCATATCCAGGCCAATCCTAGATAATAGTTTCTCTTTCATCAAAATCTTATAAAAATTTCAGTCGGTCTAAAATACCTCTCCACACTATAATTATTTCCTGCTTTAACTATCATAGCCTCCTGTTTGACTTCCCTGACTCATTTTGCTTCCCTTCAGTCTGTTCCAAAATACTGCAAATAAAATCATCTTCATGTGCTGCAACTTTTGTCACCCTCCATATCAAGTTAACGCTTCCCATCCTTACCAGCAACACCCTCCCCAAATCTGTCACTCTACCCAAAGTTTTTTTTTTACTGGGGACAAATAATGAAAAAACAGGTACGGGTGTGAGGGTCAAAGGGTTAAAACGAGGGAACCGGATGGGGATACTGAGCAGAGAACCCCGGACAGCGCCCACTGCCCTTCGAAGGTCTCGAGAGAGCCAGCGGACGCTACCCATTGGAACTCTGCCCGGATACGTGAGCGGATACAGCAACAGAAATAGGCCCCACAGTCGCAGGCCCCTCCCCGGCCAACCTCTTCTCCCTGGTTTTGTAGATTGCCAATTTGGTCATAGCCAGAAGGAGGTTGACCAGGAAGTCCCGCGACTTTGTGGGGTCACGGATGGGATGTGCGTAAATTAACAATTGGGGGGGGAAGTGCAGCCAGAACCTCAACAGGAAGTTCTGGAGGAGCCGAAAGAGGGGCTGTAGCCTGGCGCACTTGATGTAGATGTGCGCCAGGGTCTCCCTCACGCCACAGAAGAGACACGTTTCAGAGGTGGGGGTGAACCGCGCCAAGTACACGCCCATGCTCACCGCGCTGTGCAGGATTCTCCAGCAGATGTCCCCGGTGGGCCATGGAACCAAGGTCAAATAGAGGCTGGCCCACCGGGGCTCCCCACCCTCCATTGGTGGTAGGAGGTCCTGCCACTTGGTGTCTGGGTGGGACACGAGGGTGGGGAAGTGGAGCGTGTGAAGCACGAGCGTGTACATGTGACTCTTTGGCGCGGTTCAGAAGGGGACTGGCTGCATCGTGTGCAGCCGGCTAGGATGACGAGGGGGAGGCGGTCGGGAAGTTACGCGGGGCTGGGGACCAATGGAGAGATCAGGAGGGCTGGAGGTGAGAGGTGGGCGGGGTGCACCCTCTCGCAGGACCTTGTCGAGATAAACCCGAAGGTTTTATCTCCTTTTTGTCCTCCATCATCTTCATGCTTTCATACTTTCTCTGTGTCTGGAACACCCTCTCCAATGCAGTGCACCAGGCATGCTTCACTCTAACATCAAATCCTTCTTTAAAATGTGTTTCTCTCTTCAATCTTACCTAAGATGACACTCATGATGTTCCAGACTTATGAGGAAAAACTGCATCACCCTATCACAACTTACCTCTTTTCATCCGAGTCTGTTTCTTACTTTGCCTCTGCTTTTGGACTGAAAGCTCCTTTGGAAAGAGTTGTTGTCTTTCCTCTGGCAAATCTAATGAAAGGTGGCTCAGATAGGGAACCTATTAACAAAACAAGAATTTCACTGCCTAAAGGTTTATTTCATCTTCCCCAAAAACAGAAGAAGAGAGTTTTCCCCACCGATCCTTATTACAAGAATTGCTTCTAAATATTTACAAAGAGAATAAGTTACATTCCATAAAACAAAAACAAAGTAGAATATGATACATCAGCACAATTTCCTTCCTTCCTTCCATGTGTCTCCTCTACTAGGGAAAAGGTAGTCTCCTTATATAGTCAGTGAGCATACCGGCCCCAGTGCAGCTGAGCATTTAAGCACATACTTAAATTTAACTATATGAGAAGTCTCACTAAAGTCAATGCTTGTTCACAACCTTAAAATGTTCTGTACATCTCATTACATGCCCTGTATTAGGGCTGAGCAAATTACTGACAATTAACAGGTAACAACATGGATGAAATTATATAAGCATATTAGATTATGAGAGTTATACAAGTAGCATTGTGATAAACTTCCAGGGAAGTCTTTTTTCTACATTTATAGTGTAGGAAGCTAACAGAAAAGTGTATGGTTTCCAAGGTACAGCTAATCCTATTGCTATTTTAAATCAGTCTTGAATATCTTTCCAGAAAGAACCGTTTATAGGATATACTCACAGAATGTGGTAATTTGTTTCTTTTGCCCACAGTTTTCCCATCATAACTTAGTATGTATAGAAATATAGGTTCAAACTAATTGGTACTGAGTTTCAAAAAAGTTGAAATATCTGGTACATGAACTCCTGGCCTGTCTCTTATATTATTATATATGAAAACTGTTTGTGGGATAAAACATCATTTATACAGTTTACCAAATAAATTTAATCCTTATTGAGTAAAACAAAATGGAGCATTTATGCAATGGCTGATGCCTGCATCCTTGTTCATTTAACAATAACAACACATCTAAGATTCAAGTATAAACCAAGGGAGAGGATATAAATTGCATTCTTTTAACTTAAGTAAATGCAATGAATGAGTAATAGGAGATTAGTCAAATTCAGTAATTCATATTTTAGCTCCAAGCAGTTAGTTCCTGGGTTCCACTAGATGACTATAATGGGCAAAGGGGGACAACTAGCAGATGCCTTATCAGAAACACTAGATCTTAAAAACTTCCAAGTACAATATCATTTTGAATTTTTTTGTTAAGGGTAAACCTTTGAAAATCAGAAAGAAGTTTTGCCTTATTCAGTGGAATTTTCCCTGTCATGGATTCTGCAGAAATTTTGGGAAATTCAATGGGAACTTAAGAGTGAATGCATTCAAAAGACATAAATTAGATGACCAGATACATTTGGAGATTGTTTATTATTTTCAATAGTTTTAAGTATAACATTTCATTTCATTCATTTGAGGATGTTTATTTTAGTTTTCCCCTGTTCTGGTAGTCAGACCTCCAGGAAAATCCAGTGGTTGTTAGAGCTAAGAATAAAATTCAGGAACTTTGACTTCCAGTTGCCTGTTCTGAACACTAAACCCAACTCAATCTTAAATATACATAAAACTGGAGGATGAGAGAGTAGATTACCAGATTCACTGAACTAAATGAATATATCTATAAATATTGTCTGAAGAGTTTTACCTAGTTGTAAGATCTGAAATATAAATTGCAATTACATATTGTTGTAAAACATTTAGTAGTTCAAATGAGTGAGGAGAATCTCTAAGACTGGTAGACTGAAAAAATGATTGCAGTTTTGCCTTAAAGTTTTATTTATTTTTCTATGGCACTTGTCACCATAGTATTCAAGCATCTCACAAACATTAAATAATGTATTCTCCTTACAAGTCTGTGAAGTATTACAGAGAACAGAGGAAAAAAAGAGATTAAGGGGAATGTTCAAATTCTCCAAGAAACATAATGGTAAAGCCAGGAAAGGAGCCAAGGCCCCTGATACCTGGTTTATCCAGTGCTTTAATGACCTGACTACCCTTCCTCTAAGGACCTGTCCTATCCCCACTAAAGTCAATGAAAAACACTCCCTACGTTTTAATGGGAATTAGGTCGGACCCTTAAAGTAAAAGATTTATATAATGCCACCTCCCCAGCAGATATATAGATCCTTAGTAATACAGTAGCATCAAATAAAGATACAGGAAAGAGCCTTTTCTTACAGACCTTTCTAAAGACCCCACAGAGAAATGAGACAGTTTGCTTTTCACATATACAAACTGATACATGTAGAATCCAGCATTTCCATAGTTTCATAATTTTATTCTTTCCCCTTTTGATTGAAACTTGGAAATCAACATTTGCCTTTTTTCTTTCACTCTAGAATGGATGTTTTCTACCTCTTTGCTTCAATGAATTTAAAGTAAAATATTCACTCCAAAATCCATATTATTTTCCCTGTTTTGTTCAATAATAGCCTTCTAATCATCCTGTTGGTTTCTAGGGCTCTTGTATCAGGAATATCGAGATAAATCTACACTTCACGAGATTGAAACCCGGCGGCTGCAGGATTCACAGACAGATCCTGAGGAGTGCTCAGCCAATGAGGAGACTCCATCAGAGGCAGAACCCACAAATACTACAGAAAACAGGACCTTTCCCCAAATCAGCTTGCTCAGGAACCCCACCTCCAGGTTTAACTTGTGGCAGGATCTTCCAGAAATCAGGAGCAGCGGTGTCCTGAATATCCTTCAACCAGATGAGATCAAACTGCAGGAGGTAACGGAAGGCATGCAAGGGAATAAAAAGTTTCTCTCTTGGATTTTTGCTTAAAATTGGTGTGGCTAGAGTCACTTAATTCAAAACAAATATCATTCAAAAATAAGGAAGTTCCACTGCAATCAGTGACAAATTGTGGTCTATCACATATCTCCATATTTAATGTTAATGAGCTTCACTTTCTAAAGAGCATGAGGAAGTCCTATAGCCAGGGCTTAAATTCAGCTGGTGCCTATTTTCAAAGTGTTGGACACCCCAGCACCTCTCTTGGAGACTGTAGCTTTGGAGTGCTTCACCCCCTTTACGGTAAAGCCCTTGAAACCTCTATGTCCCTGAGTTGAATGGGGATAGTGTCATGGAAGGTTCTAGGAAATAGTCTCAGAATTTAAGCCCTGACTGTACCATGCCTCCATCACCAGAAGAGAATCTCACTTCAGTGGAGTATGGAGAACATAGCTTCTCATTACTGCTACTATTAATTTATAAGGAGAATAAAGAAGTAATGAAGTACTAATTCTGTTACTCTTTTTGACCTCCTTCCATAGCAGATTATGCTCTTCAGATACTTACTTTCTTCCTAGGAAACTTTGTTTAATATATTTAAAATTTAATATATTTAAACATTAAGTGGAATAAAAGGAATGAAAGGGTTGGTCTTCAGCCCAGTGGAGTTTCCTTATTTTGCAATGTTGATACTTTGATACCTTTAAAACAGAATAACGGGTTGTAGTATGCAAAACTGGGTCAATGAGGATGCATGAGCACTGTTAATTTATAGGGCTGTATCAAATAATGCATTGAGTGAGTTGTTGACTGTACACTCAGGGCTGTTGCAGTGATATACACATTAGTGAAAATGTTCATTATGACTTGCTTGCTCTTGAAACACCAATCTCGGTACCTCTTTTCAGCAACCCAACCGGTCTCTGTTATTAGGTAGTATCTGAAAGCTTTGCACCTCGGGCAGTGTCTCTGGGATATTTTTCCTCTCAGACCAGTGAAGGGATTTAACTCCTTTATGTTTCATCCAGGAAAGCATATAGACACCTCATTAGAAGCACTTTATATTATTACTCTTGGGGGAATTCTATTTACAAAAATTAAAATATCTGTGTTGTGCAAAATTCCTTGTATTTTATTTCTCAAAGTAACATAATATAAACATGCCATTTTCAATGTTTTTGATAATTTATTTCAAAATATCTGTCAACAAGTATGTCCCTAACAATACAGACAGAAAAAAAGATTCAGGAAATATTTATTGACAAATAGATTCCTACCAGGGAAATTAATACAAAACTTTGTAATTAAAATTACAATATAGAACTGAATTTTTCACACCTCTTGGAAGCAGTGCAAACGTTTGGGAGAGCCAGGGTAATGGAGGAGCCAAGGGACAGGGAAAAATGTATACACTTGAACACAGGTTGAGATGGAAATAGAAGACAGTCTCTGGGTAAGAATGAAAGGGGTAAAAACCAAGGGTGATGTCAGGTAGGGGTCTACTACAAGGCATCTAAACCAGTGTTGGGGAAAGAGGTAGATGAGAATTTTTTAAAACTAAGAAAATCATCCAAATCATAGGACTTGGTGGCAGTGGGAGACTTCAGCTACTCAGACATCTATTGGTAAACTAACACAGCAGGGCACAGATTATTCAACAAGTTCTTGGAATGTATTGGAGACCATTTTTTATTCCAGAAAATGGAGAAAGCCACTACGGATGAGGCTGTTCTAAATTTGATCTTGACAAAATGATGGGAACTGGCTGAGAATTTTAAAGTAGAAGGCAGCTTGGGTGAAAGTGATCATAACATGATGGAGTTCATGATTCAAAAGAATGTAGGAGGAAAGGCAACAAAAGGAAGACAATGAATTTCAAGAAGGCAAACTTTAGCAAACTCAGGGCGTTGGTAGGTAAAATCCCATAGGAAGCAAGTCTAAGGGAAAAACAAAGACAGGTGGTAGTCTTTCAGGGAGACATTAAGTACTTCAAAAAGTGGAAACAAAGTCAAATTATAAAGGATGAATATAAACAGTATGTGGGGCAGAGTTAGAAAGGTCAAGGCACAAAATTAGATAAAACTAGCTAGATACATAAAGAGAAACAAGAAAACATTCTACAAATACATTAGAAACGAGACTAAGTCCAATGAGGGTAGGCTTATTACTCAGTGATGAGGGAAAAACAATACAGAAAATGTGGAAATGGCAGAGATGCTTAATGATTATTTTGTTTTGATTTTTAGTAAGAAGGTTGGTGGTGATTGGACACCTAACATAGTGAATGCCAATGAAAATAGGATAGATTCAGAATCTAAAATAGGGAAGGAACAAGTTAAAAATTATTTAGGCAAGTTAGATGTCTTCAAGTCACCAAGGCCTGATGAAGTGCATACTAGAATATTCAAAGTGGTGATTGAGGAGATATTTGAGCCATTAGCTATTATAATTCTTTGAAAAGTCCTGGAGAGATTCCAGAAGTCTGGAAAAGGGCAAATATAGTGCCCATCTATTAAAAGGAAATAAGGACAACCCAAGGAATTACAGACCAGTCAGCTTAATTTCTGTATCAGGAAAGATAATGGAGCAAATAATTGAAGAATCCATTTGCAAGCATCTAGAAGATAATAAGTAATACTCAGCACGGATTTACTGAGAACAAATCATGTCAAACCTGATAGTTTTATTTGACAGGCTTAAAAGCCTTATAGATGGTGGAGATAAGTGGTAGATGTGGTATATCTGGACTATAGTAAGGCTTTTGATACCATTTTGCATGACCTTCTCATTAACAAAAACTTAGTTTGTGATATTAAGCTGGGAGGAGATGCAAGTGCTTTGGAGGATAGGATTATCATTCAAAACGATCTGGTCAAACTGGAAAAATGGTTTGAGGTAAATGGGATGAAATTAAATAAGGACAAAGGTAAAATACTCCACTTAAGAAGGAACAATCAGTTGTACACATACAAAATGAGAAATGACTGCCTAAGAAGGAGTACTGCAGAAAGGGATCTAGGGGTCATAGTGAACCACAGGCTAAATGAGAGTTAAGAGCATAACACTGTTGAAAAAAAAATTAAACAATTTCTGGGCTGTATTATCAGAAGTGTTACAAACAAGACATGAAAAGTAATTTTTCTTCTTTTCTCTGCGCTGATTACACCTCAGCTGCAGTTTGTGTCCACTTCTGCATGCCATGTTTCAGGAATCATGTGGACAAATTGGAGAGAAAAAAGTCCAGAAAAAAGCAACAAAAATGATTAATGTTCTAGAAAACCTAAGCTATGAGTGAAGACTGAAAGAACTGGATTTGTTTAGTCTGGAAAAGAGAACAACACTGAAAAGCAACATAACAGTTTTCAAGGAGGAGGGGGAAAATTATTCTCCTTAACCTCTCATGATAGGAAAGGAAGAAATGGGATTAATTTGCAGCAAGAGAGGCTTAGGTTGGACATTAGGAGTCCTAATGGTCAGAGTGGTTAAGCACTGGACTACATTGCCTAGGGAGCTTGAGGAATCTTCATTATTAGAGATTTTTAAGAATAAGCTAGACCAGTGTTTCTCAACCAGTGATACGAGTACCATTAGGGGTACTCAAGAGAAGTCTGGGGAGTACGTCAACACAACTGAAATTTGGAGAAAACTGAATTTTTGTTTTAAGTTTTACAGCATTTTATTATTATTGTACTGTTTACACCCAAAAATTTCATTGCCCACCCAGCTAAGATTAAGTTGTTTAAACTAATATGTTGCAATGGTAGAAAAAAAATGTGTATGTCTGAAAACTGTAGGTACTGGGAGTACTTATAATTTTTTTAAAGGGGGTACTTTATAAAAAAAGGTTGAGAAACACTAGGCTAGACAAACACCTGTCATGGATGGTCTAGATGACTCTTGGTCCTGCCACGAGAATAGGAGACTGGATTTGATGACCTCTCAAGGTTCTTTCCAGTTCTATGATTCTATAAAATAATAGTTGGGAAGGATCCTGGGAGTGAATCAGGAGTGTGGCTGGGTGTTGGAGGGAGTCATATGGGACAGGAGTTTTTCAGAGGGAGACTTGTTAGGGAATTAGGGAGCCTCCCCATACAGACCCTGGCCCTAGCCTCTCCCTTTGGTCATATCTGCCTGTACCCCTGCACCATCCTCAGTCATCCCTCTTCTCACCATCCCCACATGGCCCTGCATCTCCACTTCATTTCAGCCCCCGCCACGGTCTATTCCCTTTCACTAGCCCTTCTCAACCCCAGTCTGTAACCTACTCCCAGAAGCCTGATAAATCATTCTCTTTCTTGCCACACACATACATATGCCCTGTACCACCTCCCCACATGTGTCCTCCAGACACAATGCTTTGAGGAATGCAGCCTTTCTTCCTCCCTGTCTACTGCTGATTGCTACTGCTGATGAGTCAGCTCCCTCTGTTCTGGGGCCACAGCAGACCCTGGTGAGAGAAAGGCATGCCACCTGCAGTCCTCTCTGACAGAATATATCTCCTGCGGAGAAAAAAAAATTATGGAGGACATGAATTCTGTCTGTATGCAGTAATGCAGAGTTCCTTCGGGAGTATCTGTTAATACTGAGATGTCTTTTGCAGAGAGTGAAGACCAGGCAATGTTTTTTGTTTGAGCATATGGGGTATCAGCTGTCTTTGTTCAAAGCCAACAGGGTGGATTTAAGTAGGTTTTATAATAGGACAGGTAGGGTGAGATTATATGTTCACTCCAGATGACACTTTAAGCAGAGAAGGCTTGAATAAAAGATGTTATGGGAGTTAGCAATGACCAATAAAAGGAGCAATAGAATTCACTTTTTAAAAATACAAAATAGAAGAAACTTTGGTAACAGGTAGGAAGAGCAACAAGTGGTACTTCATGACACCAGTTGTGTTCTTGTTCACACTACCAAAAATGGTGACGGGGGTAAGTCACAGATTTGAATATTAGTACAATTATGATAAGCAAGACATAAAGAGGAAAGAAGGAAGAGGTAGCACTTGACATCAAAAGCAAATGCAAGAGCAGAAAAATATAAAACAACAACAGGAGGTGTGACTGCAAGATAATAGGGGCTAAAACACAGGAATGGGAAAAACAAAAGAAAATGTGATGTACATGTGTTGTAGACCATAGGGGTCAGGAGGAAATGACAAAAAAAATGACATGCTATTGGAACAGTTATTAGAAATGACTAAATCACCAATGGGTAGCTTTAATTATCCAGACATCTGCTGAGCCTTAAGTACAGCAAAATATGAATCATCAAGGGCATTCTTTAACTATATGGAAGATAATTTAATGATGCAAAAAATAGAAGAACAAACCAGAAGAGACATTACTCAGGTTCTCACAGTGAACTGCCCTGGAGGAAGTGACAGAATGTGAATGTAATGACTTGAGTGTATTACTGTACTGTAGGTTAAAAACAAATTGTGTCACCAAGATATTAGATTTGGAAAAGCTGGTTACACAGAATTAAGAAAAAACCTTTTAATCAGTCTCATCCCTCTCCTCTAATTCTGTTCGCAAACACTTCCAAGTGGTTTTGTCTCATTTAATAATTAAACAGTAGGCATATAAACAGCCTTTAAGACTACTTACTTTTTTCATTCTGCATTTCTTCCCCTGTATTAACTGCTAACTTCCTCGTGGTCTTCATTTTCACTTCCTGTCATCCCATCTGCTAAAATGATCAGGAATGACATAGTTAATGCCTCGTTTAAAGTGTCATCATTAGTTAACATCCTATGTGATTGATAAAATTGTGTTGTTCACACATCTAAGCCATTGTTTCTGGCTGCCTGCAGACTCGGGAAGATAACACTACATCAAGGCTAGAACCTTTTTTCTTTAACAAAATTAGTTTTTTGGAGAAATTAAATATTCCATGAAGGCCACATACATACATTAAATGGGATGGCTTTTTAAGATCACAGATCTACTATATGCCTGGTCGATGCTTTCCAGAAAAAAAGAGGGAAGGAGCCACATCACATACTAAGCTGTGCTACCATTCCTCTTCTCCTAGTCCCAGTTCCATCATGGTCTCTAGAATTGGATTTGGGGTTTACAACAGTAGAATTGGTATTTTGTTGTTTCAGGAATTCTGAAGATGGATTTAACTTCAAAGAGGTGACTCAAAGGAAAATTCCTGAAATATGCCACTATGAATCTTTATGGAGGTTTACCTCATTCAGAAAAATGTTATTCTTTGTCTGACAGCTCCAAGAACAGCCCCCAACCTGAATAAATCTATTGTGGATCCCAGTTATTTATTTGTAACAGCTGATTTCTTATACACGACTGAGTAATCTTACAGCACTAAACAACAATAGACATTTATAGGGTTCCCAATTCCTGTAGTATTTGAACACCTACTAGGAAATGAGTTAATTGTTGCAACACCCCTTGGAGGTAGAGGTGTTTTCCTTAGTTTGCAGGTGGGGAAACAAGTCACATAGATGTTAAGTGAATTGCTCAAGTGAATTGGCAGAAAAGGAGTGTGATGAACTTGAAAATAGATTGCAAATCTTCTGAGCCCCTCACCATTGCTTCAGTCCCAACACAAAGCATCTGAAAAGCTGGTCATGGTGACCACTACTGGTAGGAAGTCAATAGGTAAGTGAAAGAGACCTGATGCTCTCCCAGATATCAGAACTGTTCCTATTAGCTGTGAAAGCAAATCTGTTTTGAGAGAGGAGGTGCAGCCTTCCAGTTGCAAACCTACATGGTCAGGGGAGCTGACAGCCAGGCTGGGCCATTGGGCAAGATGGGGGGGGAAGGGGAGGCCTGGCTCTGTGCCTCCAGAAGGAGTGGGGCCTCAGGCAGAAGGAGCCCCAGCCCTCAGTGTTGCCTGGAGTGTGCTGCACTCCCGCCTCCCCAAGCGGGCCTAAGGGCCACCCAGAGTGCACTACTTAGTGCTCCAGAGCAATTTAAAGGTCCCAGAGCTCTGGCCACCACCACTGCCACAGTAGTGGTGGCGGTGGCCAGGAGCCCTAGGAATCAACTGCCATCTTCCCCCCGCTCCCATCATCGGCAAGCCTGTATATGGTCTGCTGCTCCTAGGATTGGTTCAGAGGTCAATAAACCCAAGAATAGTCAAGCGGGGGTCTGAAAAGTAACATTCTGGAACTTGCTGACTCAGTTCTACTGGTAGTAAGTGATGGTAAAACTGAAGAGTGTGAAGAATAGGACCCATGAAGCTGCCTCTGGTTCATCACTCTGGCTTGACAGAGGGCTCCCTGTATTTTGTGATCCAAGTATTCTTATACTGAGGACTGTACACCCTCCAGATGGTAGCACCATTCTTCAATGGCTGCTTTGATGGCTAGAAATGGTCTAGAATTCCATAGTTCTATTCTACCAGGGTTAGCGTCCGTGAATAGTAGGCTCAAAGGTGAAGTTGATATTGTGGACTACGTCCTTAGGAGAGAGTGGCCCTAATTGCTACATTGGAGGCATTGGTCTCAATGAGAAAAGGTTGTGTTGGGTCAGGAAGGATCTATGTACTAGCAGATGTTTGTGAGCCTCCAGAGATAGGGTGGTGTCCTTGTGAAGAAGTGCTGTCAATCAAGCTGTTTTGGGCTGTAAACCCTGAGGTGAAGCACCTTTTAAAGTTAGTGAACATCAAGAACCATTGAAGCTCCTTGATATTTTTGGAGGGTGCGCAGGTTTGTACCACCTCCACCTTCTGGGGGTTCATGTGGAGGTCATTGGAGGACAGAAAGAGGCCAGAGCCTGCCCTTGCTGAAGCTTGTAGAGGACCATCTCTTTCAAGTGGGCAAGGTGGGGACTGTCAAATATGGTAGAGAATTCTTGGAGGAAAGCCTCTAAGTTTGATACCCTGGACTTGGTCGTTTGAGTAGGGATGAGGCCCAGTCCATTGCATCTCCCATCAGGAGGCAAATAATGAATCCTGTTTTCACTTGGTCAGTGGGTTAGGACTGGGGGCAAGCGGAAACAGCAGGCAGCTTTGGTAAACAACCCCCTGAATTTTTTCAGTCACCATTGAAAAGCTGTGGGAGACAGACCGCCTCCATGTACACAACTGCAGTGCATGTCTGTAGTGAAGCATTCTCATCCTGTGGCTGGGCTACCTGCGATTGTAGGACTGGTTGCCTGCAATACCATGTTTGCTTCCCGCAGCTGGGCAGACTGCCTGCGCAGAGCATGGTTCTCTGTTGTGAGCTGTGATCATTGAGCTGAGAAGAGCAGAGAAGTTCGTTGTTCAGTCCGGGCCAGGGTTGATATCAAGAGTCAGAATCCCAGTCAGATTTCATGGTCCAAATCAGGAGGAGAAGTCCAAATCAAGCCAAGGTCAAGTCAGACATTCAAGAGCAAGGAACAGGAATGATCATGGTAGTTCCAGATCTGCGCTGTTACCCAGAAACTTCCTGGAATGCTCTTGGAGTTTATTTAGGCCTCGTTATATAGTCTTGCATGGAGTATTCCATGGCTTGAGGCAGGACCTTTCTGTTACTCATTCAAACAGTCAAAGCTTTTTAGAGCAGTGGCTCTCAACCTTTCTAGACCACAGTATCCATTTCAGGATTCTGAATTACCCCAAGTTTCACTTTCAATAAAAACACCTTGCTTACAAAATTATATATAAAAATACAAAAATGTATTACTGAAAATTGCTTAATTTCCCATTTTACCATAGAATTATAAAATAAATCAATTGGGATATCAATATTATAGCACCAGAAGATCTCTATGTACTCCCAGGGGCACACATACCCCCTGGTTGAGAGGATTCCTGGCTCGTATGGTATGCACAGGCACATTTTAAGAGTGTGAATCTTTATATTATTTAGGAACACCAGTTACTGATGAGCTATTTGTTTTTGATGCTGTATTGTTTTTCTACAACTATGGTACAGTAGGTTGGTTCATTAGTGCAGTGCACACAGCAAAGTAGAGCTTTGTTTAGTCAGCAAACTAATCGTGCAGGATACAGAAGACTAGGCAGAGGCGGAAGTTGTGTGTCTTAGCAAGGTCATTTCAGAGTCACTTTCCTAGTAATATCATCTATAGTGCATAAAGGGATGTTACTATTGCACACTGAGCTTTCATTGCATTTTGGAGTGACTGATACACAGTATGAACATTTTCATTATCACTAATCAAGCCGGTGAGCTTTCAGAGGCTATGTTGTTGATATCTCTTTTTTGGGATTTTCCCCAAGGCCATGTTTGAACTGGTTACTTCTGAAGCCTCGTACTACAAAAGTCTGAATCTGCTGGTGTCTCACTTCATGGAGAATGAACGTCTGAAAAAGATCTTACATCCATCTGAGGCTCACATCCTCTTCTCCAACGTCCTGGATGTCATGGCTGTCAGCGAGCGGTAAGACAACTGCTATTAGTCTTTTGACTCTGCTGAGTTAGGAACAGGGTCTTTTTACTAGCTCAGGTGACCTCTGTCCTGGAGGAATAAAGGAATCTGCTGGGTGAAGACTTAACCTACTTTAAAGGGTATGCAGTGGTACTAATTGGTTTCCCCTCCAAATAGTTTGGGTCCCAGAATTTAATTGCAGGTCATGATTAATAGGAATTCTGGGTTTTCCATCTAGTTTCCTCTTGGACCTTGAGCAGCGGGTGGAAGAGAACATTGTCATCTCAGATGTTTGTGACATTGTCTACCAGCACACAGTTAATCACTTCTCGGTGTACGTAACCTACGTCTCCAACCAGACCTACCAGGAGAGAGCCTACAAACAACTTCTGTGAGTGCTATTGTCTGACTCTAGAGTATTTGCAAAGAATCCAACACCAGATTTTGTATTCAAGATGCTACCATCTTATTTTTAATTTGTCATTTGCAGAGGATCAGTAAATTGGTTTGAAAAACACGAGCCCTGGCCCTTCCCTGAACTGGACCTGAATCTATTTCAACAATTAATTAAATTTTATCTGGAGGGTCAGATGACAAGGTTGAAAACTAGCATTCCAAATATACTGAGTTGTCATCTATAAAGCACAAAGAGCATACAGTGTATATGATAGAGCACAAAGCTGTAGAATCTGCATGTACGTGAAGTGCAGGTAGAGGCAAAAATTATGAAGATAAACATGGTTATATGATCTCAGTTTTGTGGTCCTGAGTCTAGTTGCAGCTCTCTTGAGATTCTCCCAAAGACGTATGCGCTCTGGAGAGTTGATAAATTCTCTTCTTTAAGACTATAAAATCTCTTTTCCCATCATGCCCTGGTCTTGCACTATATGGAGGTCACCCGGATATTTTGTCCTAAGTGTTCTCTCACGTATATTCAAATCTAGCAAATCTATTAGCCAGCTGGGAATTTTCTTTTTTATCAGATCAAAATAAGACAGCCTTAGCAGTTTGCCTTTCATCAAATGCTTTAATTTCTCCTTAGTAATAATGCCCTGGATTTTTTTCCCAAGCTAGCCAGTACAGATTTTGCCCTATATGTTTCCACATTATAGCAACAACAATTTTAGCTAGATTCAGATGAGCATGGAAAATTACTGCCCCTTTCCTCTTCTCCAGCTAACTCTCTTTGCCTCCAAAAAGATACACGCTATAGTCCTACTGGAACCTCTGCCACAAGGGATCTTTCTGCTGGGTTTGGTTGACTGTTTTCAAATGTCATGCACCTCAGTGTTTCTGGGGCAGAGATGAACGGTGCCTTGTGGGACACTAGTAATACAAAGAAGTCTCAGAATATGAACAATTTGACAAGAGCAGATTATAGAAAATTGGCTGGATTGTGTGATATTACTAAAGGACCTGTTTGGATCTGGAGTGGCTCCTGGAGAAGGAGTCTGAAATACAGAGTCTTTTGGGGTTGGGAAAAAATGGTCAGTTTAAAAAAATTTGATGTTTTAGATAAGATTTAAGCAAGGAGGAAAACTCTGCAGCCAGTGCTTATCTGCCACTGTATGTTTCGCCCTGCATTTAGCTCTGCGCTCTCTCAGGCACACAATTACAGTCTATCTTGGATCTGGTAATTCAAACAGTCATGCAAACCTAAGAATACCCCCCTGCCTTATGAATAATTCTTTTGTTTAAACTTCAACTGTACATTTCCAAGCACATGCTTTAAAGACCGATTTAAAACAAAATGAATAGTATCCTCACATCTGTGCTGTTTTTGTTAGCTAGGACTCCAGTAGTGTAAGCTTCCTCATAGCACATCTTTTCAAGTGCCAGGAAATACATCACGTAGAGGAAATTTTCTTAGAGTAGTGCTTTGTTTATACCTGTTGGGACTTGAGATTCCTCACTACAGCGCTGTATTCATGTGGTAATGCCTTCACCACTGTGAACTCCAAATGGCACAACTGTGGCCATGTCAGATGGATTTCCATCAGCATGAGATCCATCATGTTTCGCTGCAGTGCCAATAACATGCTAAATACTGTCAATAACAGCTAAGACTATCGGTTCCTTTATGGCCTGGCTTACTCCTATGACTGTGGGGATTTTACCTTGCCACCATGATCCAACTGTGTAAAAATGTATAATTATTCCTCTGACTCATCTACTTGGACACACACCCCATTCGCACACTCCTACACACTCAGCATGTGCTGCTAAATCTATATGTGCTACACATGTGAATCCACTACGGTGACTTGTACTTTAAGTCTGTTTTTCCATCCCCTTATGCTATAAATAGACCAAAACTTAAACCAAAAATACATTGAGGAGTGTTTGGTGAATTTATTTTTCCCTTTTTTGAAGAAAGGACCAGGCAGGGGAAGGGAGTAATATGGAAAATAGCACCACACAAATATGCCCAATCCAAACACAGGTCTGATACACAAGGAAGTGATCAAAGCACGCTCAATCTGTCTGTCTATTCTCAGCCAAGACAAGACAGCTTTCCGGGAGGTGATATCACAGTTGGAGATGGATCCCAAGTGCAAAGGCCTGCCTTTCTCATCCTTTTTGATTTTGCCATTTCAGAGGATCACTCGGCTCAAGCTACTGGTTCAGGTACAGCTCCTCTCTGCTCTGTCTTCTGACAGTTCCCCTGTGCTCCCTCCAGGACTCCCCTAGGTAGCTGTCATGGAGTGTCAGAGTTTTCGTATTTTCACGTACACAGAGAAAGACACACACCCTCTCTTCGCCTTGCCCCCCATGTCTTAGAGTCAATATCCAAGCTTGAAGCAGCAGCATGGCATCCAGTTCCTGGAGGAGTGGAGTGAGGGAGTAGGGAAGTGGTAGAAGTTCAGAATGGGTGCCAAGAAGAGTAAGGAATAAGGAGGGGCAATGCCTCTTCAGAAGATGAGGAAGCATATGCCTACTGGAGGAAAGGCCAGGAAGGGGAGTGATGTAGTCAGAGCAATGTGCACGTGTGGTCAAGGTGCAGAATAGATTGATTCTTGTATAATCAGGCCTGACTCTGCACCAGCCCTATGGGACACAAGAAGTAGGAAGACGAGAGCTGAAGGAATTAATGGAGAAAAGCTGCTTCAGACTCAGCTCAGTATTCTATAGGAAACTGTGGTGCAAGAAAACTACTAAATAGCCAAGGGCGCTGTAAAAAATAAGTGATGCAACAGTCCCCTTCCTCACACATACATCTGAAACCATAGCACAGCAGCATTCCTCTGCCCTACTCCTGGGGGAATTCTGTGCCACTGTTAAATGAAGAATTGTGCAGAACATAATGTTGTGCACATACAATTTCTTTTCCCTCCACAGAAATGGGCTGCAGTGCTGCTAGCCACCACTGGACTTGGCAGAGCCTATCTTGCACATAGAAGACACTGCGAGGACAGGGGAGATAGAGAGTTTCTGACAGCCCAGCAAGCATCAGGCTGTTTCTCCATCTGAATCCCTGAGTTCTGGGGAGGGTAGGGGACAGGTGTCTCGGGGAGGAAGAGCCCCACGGCTGAGCTGTGGGGAGAAGGAGGTTCTGGTGTATTGGCTAAGGTGGGCTCTGCAGGTGGACTCTGGGGAGGTAGAGGCTGTGGGTGAATGCAGGAAGAGAAACAAGAACTGGGCTGTCATAGGGATTGCTCTGACTCCCTACTGTTGGGGAAAATATTGTGCGTGTCTGTATTATTACAGACATTTGCTGACAGGTATCTGGAAATAAATTACTAAAAGAGTAGAAATGGCATGATTATGTAGAGTTTCACAGCTAAAATTGGAAGCTCCCCTCCCCCCCATAGTACCCTAATCTAAAAACTAGGCAATTAGTTACAAATGTCTCTTCACACTGTTTCACTGGTGCTTCCCCCATGCTTATCGAAAGAGCCCTCCTTGTCCTGGGTTTTGTGTGTGTATATTTGTTTGTGACAATATAGTGCTTGAGAGGACATCCAACAGCGGCTGATGTCCACTCACTGCCTTCCATTGGGAGGGCCGCCTCCTAGTGATATGGGGAAAGTTCAGTCTGAGTGACATGCTAGCTACTTAGATTACCAGCAGGTGCTGGGTTGAGCGGCTTTTATAACATATGCACTTTTTGACTTGTCCACTAGCTACTGGACTGAGACCAGGACACTCATTTTACATAGATCACTCAACCATTTGATGGGAACAGCATTCAGTTACTGCCAATATGGAGGTAGAGATGATCTAGCAACCTAGTGGGGAAAGACTTCATATTCTGTTACCTAGCCAATATTTATTACTGTTGATAGTCAAATTTGGCCAAGAGGATGATAGTGTCTGAAAAATGTTCTGTGCTATCAAGCAGAGTGAAAAATTAATTCTGCCTTTGCCTCCTATGCAGAATATTCTCAAGAAAGTTGAAGAGAAATCAGAGAAGGAAACCACTGCCCTTGAAGCACACAAAGAGTTGGAAATAGTAAGTCTGGTGGCAAATTTCAGAAGACTGAAAATTAGCCAGCATCCTCAGTGTCTTTAAAAAGGTACTCTGGCTATATGCATTCCTGGTGCAATTCCACTGATCTCTATGGAGTTATCAGAGATGCATTTGCCTCATCATGTGATAGAGTAATTATTTCCCTTTCTTCTTCCCTCAGGGTAGACCATGCTAGCAAATAGACATCAGGGGAATTGCTCTTGTTAACAGATTGTATATTCTGTAGGAGATGTTAGCGAGAAAAGTTGTCCCCATATTTCAGAGAATTCTAATTGTGATGGAGTTCATGGGGAAGATCTATTTAAATTAACTACAGTCAGTAGCAGACTAGGGGAGGGACAGGGATTGGATTTCATCCTGTGGTACAACTTAACTTTCTGCCCTTGAATAGTAGTTTCTTTAAAGAAGTGCTTTTAATGAATGTTTAAGATTGTGTGTGGTTCCCATTCAAAATCTATAGGGAGGTATGATAAAGAGGTTGAAATTCAATTATTATTCCAGCACAATGCCTATCCGAATACACATTTTGGGATAGTCACAGAACATTTGAAAGGCCTTGTAGTGTCTTCCTTGAGGTTATCTTGATGGTGGCTCAGGGTCCCTTATACTGCCTCATAAAGACAGAGTATGTGATAGCCAAACATTTAGCACTGAGGTTATCTGAAGCTTTCTGCAGCTCTATTTGTTAGGGATAGGATTTTCCAGGGTCTTTGATATAATTGACAGGTACCACTCCCTTCTTTATTGGTAGTACCCTTACTACACAACAGCTCTCACTGTTTTAAATAGCTGGCTGCTAATTGCTCTGCAAGCTGAGGAGGGATGGGAGGGACACAGCCGGCGCAGCAGACAGGCATGGAGCCTGTCTCAGGTTCCTGCTGGGCTACCAGCTGGGGCCACCTAGATTATGTGCCTCCCAGCCACAGCCTGCCTCTGGCACCCCATCCCCTCTCTCTCCCCAACTACCTGCCCCAGGTCATCACCCAACCCTCTGTATCCACTCTCCCCACCTCCTCCAGTTGGCAGCTCCCCCAAGACCCCGGCACCCCTCCTATGCCCCTCCCCCAGGCCAGAATAATCTCCTGCACCCCAAGCCCCTGCTCTAGATCATAACCCCCTCCTTCACCCAAACTCCTTCAGACCCCCCACCCCTTTCTGGACCCCAATCCTCTTCCCCAAACTCCCTTCTGCACCCCACCTGCCATCCCAGACCCCACACCCCCTCCATAGAAGTGCAGTCTTGATCACTTACCAACATCTTGGAGTAGCCCCTGAACAAAAAAATATTGCCCACCCCTATTCCAATGAGTGTGATGGCTAAGTTTGCTATGGACATAGATGATCATTGCTGTACCTGTCTATCAAAGACTGTCTGACTTGATCCATTTTATAAATCTGTGGCATGGTGATTTATACATTTTTAAGTTGCAATATAAGGCTAAACCTCATTTACCTTTAATTAGGTATATATTGTTATGACAGAGCACAGCTAATGGCATTGTTGTACATAATCTTACAAGTTCTTTTTCTTAGCATGTAAGCATGTTTTTAGTTGTTGGTTTTCAGATGATATTTTTAATGGGGAAGCTGCGGCAAGCTGCAAGAGAGTTTGCACTCCACTCTAATCTCTCTGTTCGTGAGACAGTCTTGCTCCCTGTGAATTGGGCGTTGATATTTGTACTGAGATCCCTAAAAGAGGTTGTTTTGTGTTAAGCTATTTTGTGACCACATCTTGTTCTAGTGTAAACAAATATGTTTCTGTAAGAATATACAGACTGCTGCATTACTGATTTCTCTTCCAACGGGACGTTGCAGCCCTCCACCTCAACATCAATATCTTATTAAAGATAATGACAGTATTTCCTCAAAATTAATCCTTGCCTTCCTTTTCCTCCATACGAAGCTGGTCGTGCATGTATACTTTCTGGATTGAACATATAGGAACAAGTGATTTGTAGCATTGTAGGATTTTGAGAAATATAGTTTGATATAGCGGTTGTACCTGCTAGATATTAGAATATTGGCATGACAATGACATCAATATCTGAATATAGTTTAAATAAGTGCCATATGACCTCTAATTATAAAGCCTTCCTAACATTAAATCCTTTTCTTGTTCACCTTTAAGTGAATTTAGTGTTGGCAAAAATAACTAACTTGACAGAACAAAAAAATGGATCAGTATTTATTAGTCAGTTCAGTTAGTTTACACCAAAAATTATCTGCGTGTCAAATATTGCTATATAATTTGTCTATGTATGTATCATTTGTTGTTTATAACTGCCCCAACCAATGGCCATTCAGCTAAGAACTGATGTTTCTGCAAAGCTCTATGTTAATGCTGGGATGTGCAGTTAATACATGTAGAGAAACATGTATAAAAGGAGGAATTTTATCATAATTTGTATTCTTTTGGGCCCAGTCTAGTTCCCATTGAGCTCAATGGAAAAGCTTACTTTCACTATGGAAGATGAATTGGGTCTTTAATGTTACTTTCTCACTTTTGTAATTCAGTAATTCCTCATTTAATACATGCCCGTTTAACACATTTTTGCGATGAAAATATCGTGCTAAGGGAACGTTTTTTGAATTACACGAAATAATACCATTTCCCCAGCCAGCCCATTGCCGGCAGCTGTGCAGGGCTTCCTCCACCTCCCTGCAAAGTGGCGGAGGGTTCCTGACTCACCACACTGTTCCCCACTGACTCCCCCCTCACTGGACACCTTGCCCCTTCTCCTCCGCCCCCACTTGCAGGCCGGTGGCTGGGTTTCCCCAGCTGGCCCGTCGCCGGCGGTGGCGTGGGGCTTCCCCCGCCTCCCTGCAAAGCAGCAGATGGTTCGCCGCTCGCCATGCTGTTCCCCGGCGACCCCCCTCGCCGGACGCAGTGCGGGTCCCAGCAGACCCGTCACAGAGGCATACTCAGTGGCAGATATAGGACAGGGCAAGCAGGGCTGCCGCCCCCGGCCCCGCGCTTTAAGAAGCCCCGCGCATGCGCCGTGTCAAAGGGGGGGCCCCACAAAATTGTGCTGCCGTGGGCCCCGCAAAATCCTCATCTACCCCTGAGCATACTCCCAACGCAATCCTCATCTCCTCCCCTTCTCCAGAGCCAAACACCTCCCCTCCCTGCTGTAACCCAGTCCCCTTTCTCTTCCAACCTTATGTCTCGGTCCCAACAGACACCACCGCTTGAAACACAACCCCCACCTTTTCCATTATTTTCAATGGGAAAATTGACCCCACATAATACGTTTTCACTTAACACAATCATTCTCTAAAACATATCTATAGTGTTAAATGAGGAATTACTGTATGTTAAATGTTGTTGTTCTACAAGACCCTGCTTATGAGATTGCCAAGTAGTATTTCCTTTTCTCCATTATTATAATGCCTATACTGTGGTGCTCACCTGAGTAGAAAGATCATGTCATACACCAACACTTGCTAAATAACCCATGGGAGAGGAGCACTGTAGCTTGGAATCAGACCTTTGGCTTGTTCTCTTTTTGCAGGTGGTGAAAGCATGTAATGAAGGGGTCAGGAAGATGAGCCGAACAGAGCAGATGATTAGCATCCAGAAGAAATTGGAGTTTAAGATCAAGGTATAAGTACAGCTGTATAAGTACAGACTGGTAACCCCTGCACAGATGGAACAGATAGCATCTGGGTATTGCAAACACCCAGACTATGAAGATAATGACCAGTTGTGAACATTATGGTTTGGGACTTGTCCAACACCATATAAAAAAATCTCTATGGAAGAGGCAGGGATAGAATCCAGTTCCCCAGCACAGCATTAAACTGTCTTAACCATGAGCCCATTCATTCTCTTCCTGTTAGCCCCTGCATCATCCACTAAACAGTCTCAAAGTTCTAGAACGAATGAGGCAGGGGTCCTGAAGGCAACAGCCTAATTCACTGCACAACCCTAGGAGAACTTGATTCTGTGCACTGAGGCATGGTTCCTCTGCAAAAAGTAGTATGTGGTGATGTAATTAATGACAGAACTGTAATGCATACACACAGGGGGAATGAATCAAAGTTGCACAGGCAACCTTAATTTGGGCATTTCCTGACTATTAAGCACTTCACTTTGTAACCATAGTGTCTTTTGAAGTAATTTTTTGGATGTAATGTCTTACATCTTTTTAAAAATGCCTTAAGAGAAATTCCAATCATATTTCCCCCAACTTGGGACATCAGCAGGGTCTTTCACAGCCATGACACAGACCTTTACCACTTGAGCTAATGGAATAATTGGAAGTAGTCATTTGCTGTCACCCTCTATTTGGGCTGATCCCTGGGGGAGTAGGGGAAGGAGATACTTGGACAATGGGTTTCACAGCTATTGGCTGACAACAAAAGAATGTAGAGACCCAGGGCGCATGGGCTTAAGTCCAGGCTCCATAAGGCAGTATTCCTAATGGTTAGATCCTACTGCCCCTGCGCCCATAGCCTGCTACCCTCTGTTCCTATCTCCTTCATCCCAGTTCCTGCTCTCCTCCCTTCTTCTTCTATCCACTTTCTGTACCCCTTCCAGTCCTCTGGCTCCAGTACCACACTGTTGTCCTCTTGCTTCTGTGCCTTCTCCCCCTTTTGGCTCCTACAGACCTAGCTACCCCATCCCTCCACTTGGTCTCTGTGTTCCATGGCAGCTGCTTCCTCTTACTCTACACTGCACTTTCAGTACTTAGATTGCATCTGCTGTTACTGAAACCTTGTATACCTCTTCTCATGGCATAGGTCGTGTTCCTCCTACTCATTGCTCTGAGATTTATCTGCATTTCTAGCATTGCAAGAGTGAAGTAAGGCATATGCATTAGTTATCCTGTAAAGATTACATAAGATTGAAAGGGACCTTTTGAGTTGTCAAGTCCAGTCCCCTACTATCACAGCCAACCCTATGTGTAATTCTGTTCATAAACTTATCAAGATGCATCTTAAAATGAGTTAGGTTGTTGCCAGATCCTGCTCTTATGATCTTTGCTGTCTCTCTCTTCCATGTAGTCCGTGCCTATCATCTCTCACTCCCGGTGGCTGTTAAAACAAGGGGAACTGCAGCAAATGAATGGCCCAAAGACATCACGCACGCTCCGCACAAAGAAACTCTTCAGAGAAATCTATTTGTTCCTTTTCAATGACCTGTTGGTACTCTGCAGACAGATTCCTGGGTGAGTTTGCAGTGTGGCCAATACCTGGATGTGTATTATAAGCACACCTGCCCCCTCAATTAATCCAACCAGTTCTTGCTTGAATTGGGCATAGATTCTTGAATAATAATTGACCAAATTATGTCTGAACTACCACAGTACACAGTCCTGTATCACAGACACCATGTCTAGGGCCATGTAAAGATCACTCCTTTGTCTGAATATTTACACTGCCTGGGCTGCGAACTGTGGCTGTTGATAGGCTGCATGCCCGTACACAGGTTGACCTTTGTATACCTTCAAATTTCAGTCCAGATCTTCAATGAAGTAAATTAGCATAGTTCCATTGATTTTGGGTATAGCAGCTAAATATCTGGTTCTTGGGTATTGGTTTGCTGCTGTAAATTAGCTCATGGCTGGTCACCAGTCTGAAAAATATCAGAGGTTAAGCAAGTTAAACCTCTAGTAAATAAGTTCTGTTGGTTGAGCTGGGAGGGTCTGATCAGCTCGGAGGTATGCAAACCAATCTGTGAGACAAAGGATTGTACTAGTACACTGCACACCGTTTGGGGAGATGGGGGAAGAGAGCTGCCCCTGTTAGAAGTATAGAATTAATGACAAGAGAAATATTGCAACACAGAATTGATGCCAGAAAACAAAGTTTAACATTTAAAAAAAGACTTTCAGATAAGGAATCTATCAAACCTATAAAGCATTCTAAAGCATTTCTAATATGCAAGTTGTCACCGTGTCAGGAGCTCAGTACTACTTTTCTTGCATATCACTTTCCATGCAAGAACACAGAAGCATTTCACAAACATCAGTGATGTAAGCCTCTCATTTCAGTCGTTCTGGGAGAAAATATCATCAACATTTTACAGATGGGAACTGGGACACAGATTAGATGACTTCCTCACGGTCAGAAAAGTTTGTGGTGGAGCCAGGAACAGAATCTAGGTCTCTTGATTTTCAGTCTTGTGCTTTAGCTCCCAGCATTCTCACTCTCCCTAGGTGATGTCTCTTCCTCTCACCAGGCAAGAATTTGGTATCTGTCTCATGCTTTTCTCAGAATGTTGCATTGTTAAAGCTAGACTACTCCCAGACTGACTGAGCTTTCCTGACCCTTTGCTTACCTCTCTCAGCGAGAAGTACCAGGTGTTTGACTCAGCACCACGAGGGCTTCTCCGGGTAGAGGAGTTAGAAGATCAGGGACAGAGTTTGGCCAATGTCTTTATCCTGAGGCTTCTGGAGAATACGGATGATCGGGAGGTCAGCTATATGCTCAAGGCATCATCCCAGTGAGTATGAAACCCTATCATCCCATATTGACCTGCATTGCTGTTCCTCTGCACCCTCAAAAGTGTGTGCAACCTGCCACAGGCACCAGTCTGGCATCCACCTCCTCTATAGCAAGCTGGACTGACTCCACCCAGCACACAACCCTTCCTCTTCTTCTGGATATAACTTCTCTATGAAAGACAACGCTTTGTCTTGGGAGGGGGTGAGGAGAGGGAATCAGATATAAAACTAGATGAGTTTCCTTTTTGTACAATTGTATTTACAGCATCCTTGTGTAACATGCTGATTTCTAGGTAGGTCAAGACTCAATTAAGATTCAAAAGGAAATTATATGGCTGCTTTGCAAATCTCTCATCATACTTACATCCAGATGGTAATTGAAATTAGCAGTAGCATGCAGTACATTTCTACAAGCACAGCTTGATGTGGATCACTAGGATTCAAACCACTTTAAAACTCTTGCATTTTGCTTTGTAAAATATCACCCTAGCTGTGCACAGTCCCTGGGACATGGAGCAGTTACTATAAAGATGAAGGCAAAAGTCTCAGTGTCAAGCACTCTTCTATAGCTGGCCCCAATCCTGATGGTAGCTCTCATGCTGCTCTGTGGTCTTGAATTCCACTGTGCTGAAGTCTCCCTGGATACAGTTTTCTGTCTCATTCTGTGGTTTTTACTTCAAGATCAAACAAGGTCAGCCTGGGCAAATGATTCAACACCACTAACAGTGGGCTGATTGTTTTGGGTGCATGGGGTCTAATTTCCAGACTGGCCTCAATCTCGTCTCTCACTGCAGCCACAGTTTTGCAGGCCCAGGCAATTATAGGTGTGTTTACATAGACAGTATTTACATGTCTACATGATATTTGCACCCTGAAATTGGGAAAGCAGAAGAGGAGACTGGAATTTAAAAATCCTGCCATTGAACAGTAATTAGAACAGATTTCCAGCCATGGCTTCAATCCTGCAGCAAGCCACCCACACGCTCATTGCAGGATTAGTGTGACCAGAGAGTAGCATGCGTTATGACTGCTCCCATCCCCCTATAGCTCTGCTACTCCAGGGTGACTAAAAGATTTGCTGAACCTGGAAGTGGAGATGTTGGGCACCTAAAAGCTATATACCACAAATAAGCATTGAGAGCAAAGGCAACCCTTGTTTATCACAGCTAAGGGTGTGCTGACTACAGTATGCTTCGGAAGAGAAGAACTAGCATAATGAGATCCTATTTTCAGTCACTTATACCTCCGTAGACAAGGCCAATCTCAGCATTATTGCCACTAGCGTCGTTGAACATGTAGCCCCTTCTCAGTGTCTAAGCTCCCAGTCAATGCACTTCATGCTCATTAGGGTCACACTTTCAAACACTCCGATACAGGCGATGACACTTTCCTATCAGCACCTTTCTTTTCTGCTTTTGTCAGGGTGTTCTCCCCTTCCTCCTATAAAGAAGCTTCATTAATCTAAAATCTTGCATTTAATTACAATGTTAAGCTTGAGTTCAGATTTCAAATCCCCAGAAGCCAGAAAATTAAAATTTCTGGCCTCTCCCAGTACTTGTAGCTTTTATGCAAGGCATAAACTTAAAATCATACCACTCTGAGCTCTGTGCAGCACTTGGAAGATTCAAAATGTAGCTAGTGGTAGAGATGTAGCAGTAATAAACCATCTTGTTAGTATTTAAAGTGCTACATTGTCCTGCATTTTGCTTCAAAATGTAGCTAGTGAGTCTCCAAGCAGAGCTGCCACGTTCTGTGTAGCCCTTCCTGTGGCAACTATCCTGGGTGAGTTAAATGCAACTCAACAGTCTTGTGTGGAATTTGCCATCTCCACCTGCTGGCAGTTTGTGGCTCAGTGGGATGGGTACTCCTTAGCTGGATTTGGGAGGCAAGTCAGGTGTAGGGAAAAACTCAGTCATGGAAGAGATTCAGAAGGCAGGCCAGCCCCAGCAGTTTGTGAGGGATGGAAGGGGATGAGCACTCATTAATGGGAAAGGTGAGGAAGGCATTAAATCAGGGGAGGGAGCAGCTGGGGCAGGCATCTGAAGGAGCCATGAAAGCCAGTGAGAATTAGCTGGATTTCATAATGCTCCTGCTGCAGTAGATGGAAGCCTCTCACATACAAGGCTCCTGCAGCGTGACTTGGTGTGCCTTCCCCTCAGCATGGATTGTCTCAAAGTCACCAGTTCAGTTTGCGTGAGACTTCCTAGCCAGTGCGTGGGAGATGACAACTCAGGGAAAATGCCAGAGTGTCACACAGATGAGTGATGCTTGACAAGCATGGCTAAGATCTGACATGCAGAGGTTGGAGAGCACACCGATTGCACATTGCTGCTTACACATGGCAACGGGGAGAGGGAGAGAGTGCAGAGTTAGAAAGGGAACCAGACACTGCCGAGTGATACTGAAGGTAGGCAGGCAAGAACATGCCAAGGAAGGAAGAGCTCTGACAACTGGCAGGGAGGGAAGAAATCCCAGAGCTGATCCCTCCTACTCACTGGCTGCAAGTGAGGAAGGAAAGGGAACAAACCTGCCCAGTGATTTTGGGAAGGGCTGAATCAGAAGCCAAAGATTCCTTATATAATCTGAGTGCTTGGGGAAAGGGTGTGCACCTTCACTCCACAGCAGATCAAGCCAGGAGTAATGGAAAGCCCATTCACAGAGATCCAGGGGGCCGCCCTTTACGAAGAGAAGAAATGGCTGGAAAGAGGAGAGAGCTGAGTATGTTACACCTGCGGTGGCCTCGGATCAACAGCATGGGAGTACTGTACTGGATCTAACTTTCCACTTTGGTTATTGTCCAGGCAGTTGCCCATTGCTGTTGCTGCTGCAGCAGCAAGTCAGAGGACTCAGATTCTACATTATCCTAGTAGAAACAGTCAAGCAGAATGCAGGGACAGTGAGGGGGAATCATTCAGCTCTCCCCCAATTTATTAATATTGAGCAGTCAGACCTTCAAATGTTTGTGTAGTTCCCTTGAGGCACCCTCACCGCATCCCAGCTGCCCAGAGAGCAGCTATGAGTTTCTAGCAGAGAAAGGGAAAGAGTTGGAGCTGGCAAATAGGAAAAGATGGGAGGGCAGGCCTGGCAAGCAAAGCTGGTTGGGAGAATGACACGTGCTGCAGCCGGACTTTCACACCTGCATGGCTCTGTTCTGTTTGTCTCCGGTCACAGAAGTGAGATGAAGCGCTGGATGATCTCGCTGGCCCCAAACCGGAGAACCAAGTTTGTTTCATTCACCTCTAGGCTCATGGGTAAGAGATGCAGCAGAGATGGTGGGAGGGAGGGAGAAACTCATTTACCTCGTGGTGTCCCCTACTACCCTTCATGGATCCCTGTCTGGGCAATCTGAAAGGCTGGCTGCATAGCAGATACTGCCACTGAGGTTGCGTCCCTCAAGGCCTCTCCCCTCCACTGGGTCTTGCCAGCTCTCTGAATGAGACTAACAAGATCATCCATGCTCTCCTCCAAAGCTTTCCTCTCTCTCCTCTGTGCCTGGCATTCAGGTTCCTTCCCTGCTCTCCGCCTCCAGCCCCTTACCCTGGTCATCCCACCATTCCTGTCTCCTGCCCCCCTTCGTTCCACCAAACCAGTCTCACCAGGTCACACTAGATATGGAAAATGTTAAAATCTCAAGATGCCGCCTTCCCACCCTCTGCCTCCCATTTGCTCAGAGTATCTGCATTTCCATGGCTAGTCAGAAGCAATAACACAATTGTACATTCAAGTGTAGACATAGCACCAGCACCCCTATCCCAGTACAGTCCGTTCCCAGCTGGAGCCACAGCTCTCCTTTACCCTTTGCACCATGCTGCTGTTTTGGCAGTGTTGTTCATGTCCGGGACTCGCCCCTCACCTACAGGCTGCAGCTCCGGTGCTGAGGCAGGTAGACCTGGGGCTGCTCAGGACTGTTCCATTCTCCAGCCGAGCGCCACGGGGCACTGGGGAAAGGTCTCCCCACCCATGGAGAGCAGCTGTGGCTAAGCCCAGGCCCCAGCTCCCCACGGAGGCGGCAGCAGTGTGACTGGCTGTGCCACCCCAATCTGTGGAGCAGCCCCAACCCCACCCACTCCTAGAGCAGGAGGCAGAGCCTGTAATGGGGGGTGGGGAGGTGTTAACCCCTGAGCTCCCAGGAGCTGCACACCCCAGGGATGCAGAGCTCAGTGCAGCGTCCGGCTGCTTGCTCTTGTTTGCCAGCCCCCTGGCCCCTACACCATGCTGCGCATGCCACAAAAATCATCTTGCCTGCCACTTAGGGTGAGCATGCTGTACATTGCCAACCCCTGGTCTAGGTAATCCACCTCTGAGCACTGAATTTCCCATACCCCAAGAGATGCAGTTATGTCAAGTTGCTTGTGCAGACCAAAACCAAGCCATTTTATACTTTACAGTAGTCACAGGACTCTGGAGTAGCTGGATTACCTTGTCCCTTTCCATTGTCAGATTGCCCCCAGGTGCAGTGTGTCCATCCGTATGTGGCTCAGCAACCAGATGAGCTGTCCTTGGAGCTGGCAGATGTTCTCAACATTCTGGACAAGACGGATGATGGTAAGGGCACTGGGACCAAGCACCCCTAAAATCACTCCTCACAAGGGAGACCGCTTTCCCAGGCACTGGCTGCTGCTTAGTCTTGCCAATGCTCCTGACTGGTTGCCATTTGCAGCAACCCTACTGCTTCTGAATGTACAGGGATGTTCCTCCTAACGGAGAGGTGCCCTTGCTGGACAACCAGGGACTCCCTGAATCTTTGATACTCCCTGAACCTCATGGGACCTCGGCATCAGGGGACAGCAGACCTTGTAGATAACAGAGTTGAGAGTGTAAACACCCCTTAAGGCCCTCAATCCTTTACCTTGTGCTCCCTCTTCTGGCTGACAAGTATAGCTACGTCCTGTCCCTATGGGTTTTAGTACTCATGCAGCCAGGAAGGCTGAGCGAAGAGGTGGCATGTGTTTCTCTTGCGGGACCTCCTTTTAGCCAGTTTTGCAACCAGGATACAAGGTCAGGTACCTTTGTAAGCCAGTGGCTCAGAGGGGATTAGAGCCCGGGGTTTTCCTGAGTCCCTAACCCTTTGCTTCATCTGTGAGCCACCTGTTTGTCTCAAGGGTATCAGAGAGCCCGGGCCCTCCAAAGCATAGCCCCAGAGGGTCGCTCTCACTCCTGCCCTTGGCCATGCTAGTCAGCTACATGTTTTCCCTGCCCCTCAGGTTGGATTTTTGGGGAGCGTCTTCATGACCAGGAAAGGGGCTGGTTCCCCAGCTCTATGGGGGAGGAAATTCTGAACCCCAAGATCCGATCGCAGAACCTAAAGGAGTGTTTCCGGGTCCACAAGTCGGATGACAGTCAGCGGAGGAAGCTGGGCAGCAGGAATCGCCAATGACCCCGATCTCCCTGAGCCCCGGAGCACAAGGAGTACCTCTGGCTTATGGAGATGGAGGGCAGATGCTGCAGGCTGAGAGAATGAGGTGGTGGTGCTGGTACTATGGGCCATGGCACAGAGCCTGGTCTTTTAATATGCTAATCCCACCCACTCCTAAACAAATAGACTCTGCTCTGCTCACAGAGTTCTCCCCTCCACATTTTGTATTCCTCTGGAGCCCAACCCAAGAGAGGATAGGCCACTTCTCCAAAGTTCAAGGAACTCTTCAGTGTAATGGAGTGCCAGTTGTGCTGCCAACCCCAGAGAGCACTCAGTGCTCACCCCTGTGCAGTGAGGAGCTGCTGGACAAGACGGCATCAGAGTCCCGCAGGAGAGTCACCGCAGCTGTAACATACCAGGGATGCTTGAGCCACTTTTCTAGTATAAATGGACAGAATTGGCTGGGCTAGGGAAATAGTTCTACCTTGCGTACCATAGAAAACTTGCTCAGATGCCTAGCTACCCCCTTGCTGGGCCCTTCCATTGTAGGAATGGGTCCGTGCCACCCAACAACCTAGTTCTGTGCACACACACTAGAGCTGAAGCCATTATTTACCTCTTCCAGTACTCACATGGCAATTAACAGTGGCAATAGGGGCTTTCTTTTGTGGAGCACATGGTGCAGTTCTGGGTCCCAGCACTTAACAGAACCTCTAAGGTTGGCAAGTGCTATTTTATTGGTGGGGAAATTGAGGCAGAGTTGTTGACTCACCTGAAATCAAAGGGAGACCGTGCCAGAGCTGGGACTATAAGTCAGGACTTCTGCTGCCTGATTCCCAGTCCTCTTGTTGGGCTGCTAGGCCCACTCCTATCTCCAAACTGCTCTTTGAACCCAGTTCTAGGAAATGCACTAACAGGCTAAATCAACAGCATCACATCCTGCCTTTCAGCAACCCTCACTCCTGATATTCCTGAACTTACTCCTGCAGAGTGCCTGGACTCCTACATTTCAACCCCCGGGGGACCAAACGCAAGGTTCTCTGCATGCAGAACAGCAGCAGAGAGTACCACCAGAGAGCCCCGCTGTGCAGGGCATGTGTGACGGCCTTCGTCCGAACGGCACTAATGGATGCTAACACCTGCAAGACAATAGCAGGGGTATGTGGGATTCCAGAGCACGGCCCCCATTCAGAGATAGCAGGGTAAAAGAAACTATGGTCTGCCAAACCACTACACATGGACGATGTTCCATCAGAGCCAGAGGCTTCAAATGTGGGCTGTTACCCCCGCATGTTTGTAGAACTTGGTTCCTTCCGTTGTCAGGGCCTATTTGGAATGTAACGTAAACTGAATTTCCACAAGGCTGTGCCACACTCCCAGACAACTCTGGGGCCTGTTTCCAAAGGGCAGGGCTGAACTCAGACACGGGGTTCATGCAAAGGCCGCCTGGCAGCAGTAAGGCCATGCCTAACAAGAGCTCATACAAAATAGCTGAAGTTGGCCAGGGAGCTAGGGGACATTGTACTAAAGCTACGTGAGGGCCGATACTCCCTCTGTAAACCCAGCGAGCTAGCTGTGTGCATGAACTGTATGTACGGTATTGACACCTCCATGTATATAGGAAGACCTCAGTAGCCAGAAGGACAAGGGAATTATTGGCTTGTTTGATGCAACGCAGCATTGCATGGAACAGAGGGCAAGGGATCCAGAGCATTGGCAAGGAACAGAGACCTGACAGTGCTTGGAAACTGAGCACAAGAAAGCACTCTAACAACAAATGGCTGTTTAGCCTGCCCTGTTCTTTGTGGTTCCAGAGAGGCCCCCTCCCTCAGTGACCCTTTGTTGGCCACAAACGGGCAGCTGACCCAGAGCACTTATTTGCATGAACATAAATCAGGGAATTTAAATTATTCAGCATTGTTCTGGGATGCTGTAACACAGAGTCTTCCGGGCATTTCTTGACACACAATGCTGCTTCTGATCTCTGCACTTCCCCCCAGCATCCTTGCTCCTCCCCTCTTCCCTCCCCTCCACACACCTCAGATTGAGCATATCATGTCAGTATGGTTGTGGTCAAAGAGAGGATTGTAAAGTCAACACCTTTTTACTCAGCTACTAGGCTTTCCCTTTGTGTGTTTTGGACTGAGCCTGTCTACAGTTGTCAGATGTGCACTGGTGTCACTACAATTGATGCAGTTAATTACTGGCATAAGCCTCACTTTACATCCCTGCTGCATGCCTGCCAGAGGCTCATGCCATTGTGACTACATCAAGTTACTTGAGTGTGTGTCTGCTGTAGACAGGCTCTTCATACAATGCAGTTATCAGTATTGCAGTCAACAGCGCTGGGAGAGTGAGCAGCATTCACTCGCGGCTTGCATTGGAACAGCATTGATAAGGTTCCAGTGGATGCAAACCTTAATGCTGTAGTCAACTCTTGGACACCACAGGTGTGTCAGAAAGAGCTGACAGTAGATTCTGCTCTTTCACCAGGGAACATGCTGTCTCAAGTTAGACAAGTGCCTATGGGTACATCAACACAGCAATTCAACACCTGGGGCTGGCCTGGATCAGCTGACTCTGGCTTGGCCTGTGGGGCTGTAATATTGCTGTGTAGCTGTTTGGCCTGAAGCCTGGATTCTGGGACCCTCCTGTGGACTCCAGCCCAAGGCCCAATGTCTCAGCAATTTTTAGCCCTGACACTCGAGCCAGCTGACCCTGACCAGCCAGGGCTCTGCCATTCCGATGAGAGCAGAACCCCCCCCTCGGCATGTGAGCCAGAAGGCACTTAGCTCGATTGACCCATTCCAGCTCAGGCTGGTGGGGCTGGCAGTCCAAAACACACTTGCCATTTGAATTGTAAATTGAGTAGATTGTATTCAGGAGGCTATAAATACAAAGACCATAAATTGTACAGTCACTTTTCTAAGTACAACCAGACTTCACGCTCAGGGTCCAAAGCTTCTAGCAGCAGCTGTTTACAGGTAATTAGTGTAAAGCTCTAGCTATGAAAATAATTGAACACAAATAGATACAATCGTATTACAGATCATGCAGCCTTGCCCAAATTATCATGAACATTTCCCAGCCCTGGCACTAACCCTAAACGCTGGCTTGGGACAAAAAATGATTTTTACAATTGAAATTAAAATAACTGTAGTCAATGAAAAGGTTACTTGGCCCAGGCTAGGGGACAATTCATTGTACCAGGCTGAGATCATTCATTGATCAACTTTGCGTTTCTCTGGAGGAGAGGGGTTTCCAGTCTTTCCCTGGCCTTTACCCTTCCTCTCAGGACCCTTGGACACATGCCACCACCGACGTCCTTCTTTAGGGGTTTTGGGGACTCTGCACGGTCACCCATGGCACATGATATTCAGACACTGAGTTGGATTTGTTCTATGTTCCGTTTTAACCTCCCCCACTCCAGAGACACAGTCCAACATGCCAGTTTCAGGTGGGCTAATGCTGTAGATAGGGTCAGTCTGTGAAAGGAGCATAGGTGAGAGTTCCCACCCCGGTCATCATCAGGCTGCCTGAGGGAAATGAAAAGAACTATTGTTGTTGTTTTTCTTGTGGTTAAAATACAGCTGACTGCGCCAGCACCTTCCAAAGCCTGCCATGGTTTGCGTTTTCATTTTCCCACCCAGAGCATGATCAGCATCACCACTCGCCGCCTCCTCCTCTACCTGAGCACATGGCCAACAGCGTCAGATCTGTTCTCATTCCTAGTTCCGTCCAGACTCATGACCATGTTAGTGAGGGGAAGCAGTAAAGATCTAAAGCAAGACTGTTTCAGCTCACATGCTGATTCACAGCTAGTCCAGTCCCCAGGGACAGAGTTAATACCTGTTGTTTGGTGGCCTAGGTTTAAGAATTTAGAATGCGTAGCTCAGCTGACAGATGACCACCTAACAAACGACACCATTCACATGTGATACCAGGATCTGAAAGGACTTTGAGATCAGGGGTAACAAGGTGTCTATGGGGCAGCACTGGTGCATGCAAGAGGCTGCTTGCGCTGTTTTATGGAGGAGGCTTTCAGTTACTGCTAGAAACTCAACACTTCTCCTAGTAAATAGAAGCTGCTGCTTGCTGACATTCATACAGCACTCTGGATCAGTCTGCCCTAGCAATCACCACCAGAGGTCAGGTGCTGCCCATTCAACAAACACCCCCTTATGGGTGTATCTATACTACAGCCGTAGTGCTATGGCACCACAGCTGTAATGTAGGTGCTTCCTACCTCAACAAAAGAGCGGTGAAGTTCTTCTGTTGACCTAGTCACACCTACGTTGGGAGATTAGATCAACCTAATCATGCGACACAGGGTCAAAACTTTTCAGAGCCCTGAGCGAATTAACTAGATGGGAATAGCTCTTTGTATGTAAGTAATGGACAGTGAGAGTCCTTGAACGGGGAGGAGAGCAGGGGAGAGAGAAGACGACAGTCCCAGAGCTCAGCTTTTAACAGGGATGTCCGGCAATTACCTCTATAGTCTTGAGCTGGCATCACCACCCTCTCTTGCACCTCTGGATGCAAGAGCCTTTTCAATATCATCTCACACGGATAATAGAAAACATCCAAAAGCCTGTTCAGATTTTGACAGGCAGCAGCTGCTGCTGCTGCTGACCCCTATAGACCAGATCTCTCTCCTAGCATCTCAAACAAGGCACATCCCTCAGGGCACTAAATTGCAGGGGTCAATATGGAAATGGAGGGCAATATTACAAACAGGAGGAAACACAAAGAGCGCAAGAGAGCAGGCAGCCACTTCAGTCTACAAAAGCATCATGGCCCAGGGAGGAGACCATATATGAAGAGTTCGGTGGGAGTGGAAGTGGGAATGCACCAAACTTGTTGCTGCATTTAAGGGGACATCTCCAGAATAGTAAGTCATCAGGAGGGACAACGGGCATTTTGCTAAACCAAGCAGTGGCTGTGCCTGCATCACAGCCCACAGAGCAAGTAAAACAAGTGTGTGCACACGAAAGAGTATCCGAATGCCCCGCAGCAAATGGGAACAGCCCACAGGAGTGAGCGTAACAGGTAGACCACAAAGTCAGCTCCTTTGATCCCATCCCTCCCATCTGTCCTGCATTACTCCTGCCTGAATCAAAGGGATATTGAAGCTTGTGCTGTGAATGTGTTTGTTGGCGGGGAGCACGAGCAGCAGCTGTGCATCAGCACCAGAGTCACAAATCTCTCTGATGTCAGCAAAGGACCAGAACAATTCTGTGGCTCAGAGCAGCACAAACAACCCAGACACACTCCAGCCACGTCAGCCCATGTGGCTCTAACTTACCCCCAGATGGGAGGGAGGCATCCATGGAGGGCAGTGGTGGTGTTAGAAGTCAGTTAAAAGGCCTTGAGACTCCTCACCGAGGGGCGTCCTCAAGGGGGCCCTGTTCAGTCAGATGCAGATGAGCAGGCCAGCACCCACCGACAGACAGAGAAGACACATGTAGTAAGAAAAAGCTTTTTATTGGGTTCAGGAGGCAGAGAATTTCCGCAGGGTGATGACAATCAGGGCCACTATCACAGACGTGCCCAGGAGAGCAGCGATCACGATGGCGCTGATAGCTCCAGGACCCAGGGACCCTGCAGAGGACGGAGGTAGAGAAAAGACACTCACAACAGCACAAAGGGCTGCAGGAAAACAGCATATCCACAAATACACAACCAGCTCCATAGCACGTGCCTGGCTCCAGGACCAGCAAAATGGGGGCAGGCACACCCAGCATTGCCAGGCTGACAGCAATCCCAGGCCCCAGGGCATGGCAGTCGGTGGGCCCCCAGGCACGCACAAGCTGTCCCCACGCAGATGTGCTCAGCCTGATATCCGGGCAATGCTGCGCCTTCCCTGGCTGGCATCCTGCCAGCTGCTGGCTGAGCTGCTGGGCGTACTCTTCTGGCAGTGCCAGGGCATCCACATGCCCAGCCAATAGGGTTGCCAGCTGTCTAATCATGCAGCCCCAAAGATCCTTGGCCCGCCCCCTGCCTGGCCCCTTCCCTGAGGCCACACCCCATCCCTCCCCTTCCCTGAGACCCTGCCTCTGCCCACTCCATCCCCCTCCCTCCATCGCTTGCTCTCCCCCATCCTCCTTCGCTTTCGGCAGGCTGGGTGCGGGCTCCAGGCTGGGGCTGAGGATTGGGGTGCAGGAGGATGGCAGGGACTGGCACTTAACCTCAGGCAGCTCCCAAAAGCAAACATCACACCTCTCTGGCAGCGGCTGCTAGCCGAGGGGAGGCCCTGCCTCCACAGCTCCCAGCCAATGGCAGCTGCAGAGTCAGCCCTTGGGGCAGCAGTAGCCCGTGGAGACACCCACCTCGGGGGCCACAGGGACAGTGCCGGCCACTTTTGCAAGTGGTGTGGAGTGAGGGAAGGCAGGGGGCCTGCACAAGCCCTGCTGCTCTGGTCTCCTGTTCCCCCCTCCCCCCGCCAGGTGAGTGTTTTCCTCACTGATCTCTAGGCATTCGCACTGAGGGAGGACACACTTCAGTCTTCCCTACACCTGTGCAGTCTTCCACTCCTGCAATATTCAGCCCCCACTCCATTTGGGAGATCCTGCAGGCCTAGGACAGGCACTCACATTTTCAGTCCCGCAGTCCCAAGCACAACCACCCCCACGTTGTGTGTTGAGCCACCAGTGCCGGCACTGACGGCCCTGGCACAGCCACGGTTCATGGCTGGGTGGGGTGGGAGCTAATGGCATTTTACAATTGTTGCCTGAGGAAAGCCAGTTGTAAACACAAATGTTCCTTCACCAAACTCCAAGGAAAAATGGTATCAGTCAGTTACACAGAGTAACTTTTGTTTTAAACCCATCTCTCCCTCGGCAACAATCCAAGCGACAAGCACCCTGCTGGCTCCCATCCCTGTGCCCTGCAACAGCCCTTCTCCCTTGGGCAGCAGCAGGGCAGCCAAAGAACAGCGATGCTGCTGGGGGCTTCCCTTTAGAAACCTCACAAAAGCCACTGCCAGAAAACGGAGTGGCCCTGGGCCAGTGACACGTGCTGGAAGCCGAGGAGTGGGGTGGAAATGACACAGGAGGGAAGGAAGACATGTGGGAAGCCCATTTTAAAGCAATCAGAGAGTTTGCTAGAGACGTGAAGGTGCTGCAGCAACCGGGCTGGGAAAGGAGCGGTACAGCCCAAGGGGGGATGCTCGCTAGCAGATGCCTGGGCCAGACTGCAGGCTCCCTAGCCCACATGATCACTAGAGCACCAGGCAGGGCTCCAGCCCAGACGTGGCCCCTGAGGAGAGTTCCGGGGGCAGAATTTTCACATGGTGACAACAATCAGGCCACGCGTACAGCCAGCTGGGCCCTTCCTGTGATGATTCACCCGGGCAGCTGTCCTATGTTAAACCTCCCTCCGCCTCCCAAGGTCACTCCCTGCAGATGTAAGCAGCCAGTTGGGAAAGTGGCACTTCAGCGTCCTGCCACAGCCTTTGAAATCTTCGAGTCAGAACTTGGATCAGTCTCGTGGGCTAATGGGGAAACAGTCTGTGCGGCCACATGCTGTGGCTGGGCTGAGGAGAATGCCATTCAAATGAGCCCAGAATCACTTACAGAGAGGAGAGGGACACAGAGCGAGAGAAGAGGAAGAGAATAACGAAGAGACACAAGCAGTGAGGGGAAAAGAATTTCACAGACCATTTGATCATTTCCGGAACATGGAGCGAGATGGCCCAGCCTCCCAGAGGTCAGGAATGCTGCAGCAGAAAGCTCTTGCACCAAAAGCAGAAACACTGTGGGGAGGGGCAGAGAGCTAGCCCAGGACTGGGAGGAGAGCAGGGATAGGAAGAAACTCCACAAGGCTTCCATCTCACACTGAATATGAGGAGCGCAGCCTCTCGGAAGTAACGTTCGAGGGGTGGAGGCACAGGAATCAATGCATGCAGTTTGCACAGGATTAGTGATAAAGACAGACTCATTTGGATTACCACAGATGATAGCACATGGAAGATGACTTAGCAAACTACAATATAAGCCCAGGGGGGTTGTGAGGGTCAAACAGCTGAGCTGCTCAGAACTTCTGAATCCAAACATGAAAACCAGAGCAAGATTAGTGGAGAACGCAGCCTGCGAGGACCAGAAGTGCTGTTCTGGGACACAATGACCCAGAAGGACTCCGGCTGATTCCCTTCTCTAGGCCATCTCACTGCTAACCCTATTTGTTTGATAGACCTTGGGGCCAGGAATCCATCCTTGTTTTGGGGGGTGCCATGTACATCTATGGTGCTGAACAAGCAATTCAGAACAGAATAGCCTGTATTGCCGGTGTTCATTTCCCCTTTACCTGGAGATCTCAGACAACAGGACACAGAGTTCCCAGCAACACATCCCTGATTTTCTGCTAAACCACAGTAACGTTTGCTCCACACAAAGGGGCCCAATGTCCCAGCTGTGCAACCGCAAACCCCTCCTAAGCTGAACAGGTTTAACAGAGGCTGGCGCAGGGCACTGCCTGCAAGACCCTGCGTACCGTTTCCATCCAGCCGGTGCAGGTGGGTGGTGTCTTCAGGCTCATACTCTGAGGAGATGGGGGGGAAGCCTGTGGAGTCCGACAAGTGGCCTGTGGTGGTGGCAACGTCGAAGGGGCCTCCTCCTGATGGCAGCTCTGGTGGCTCCTTCCACAGCGTGGGGGCAGGTCCTTGGGGGTACTCTGCTAGAAGAAGCATAAATGCCAGTTACTCCGTCATCAGCCACCAATGCCTCTACAGCACTGGACGACTGGCTATCGTTGGCTGGCACTCCTACCTGCACAACTTGCAATGTGCACTGGCTGGCCTGGCTCGCCCCCTCCCCCATGGCTCTCAGCTCTGGCCTGTCCACTGCTGAAGCTTCCCTCCTCCACGGCATGGACATGGCTGAGGTGATGAAATGGATGTACGCAAATGACCTCAGCTGAGCTGCAGTGCAGGGCAACCTAGTCTGCAGATGGACCAAGGCCTCCAGGATCCCAGAGCAGGAAAAATCCCCCTCCCCAACCTCTCATCAAGCCACATATACAAGAGATTCAAGAGAAGCCCCGTTTAACGAGGCACTTTCTTTGCCCCTCTCTGCAGAGCAGAGTCCATAAGGCTGCATTGGGGAGCGGCTGCAAGCTCTTTGGGGAGAGAGTTAGAACTCAAGGCAGGTGTGGCAATTTGGAGACTTGGTCTGAAACCCACAAGTAGAAATTCAATGAAGTGCGAAGTACGACCTTTAGGAAGGGGACCTAATCAAAGGCACCACTACAAAACGGAGAATCGGCTAGATCGCTCGGTGCTGACAAGGGTCTGGGGTTGTGCTCACTGGCCCTTCTACGCTTTTCCACCCCAGCCGAATGGACTCCCGCGAGGCCACACAGCTTAGGAGGAACTATAGTTGCACTGGATTCCAAATGGAACTGGAGCCAATGTGAGTGCAGTTGCCAAAAAGTTAATATTCTTCTGTGGCGTATAACAGGAGTCTTGTCTGGGAGATAGGGGGGCAACTGTCCTTTTATACTCTGCTGTGATGAGGTCTCAGCAGGAGCATTGTGCAGTGCTCAAAACTGAACAATTTGGGAAATACGTGGATAAACGGCAGAGAAGTCAAGAGAAAGTAACTTAATAAAATTCAGAAAAGCCTGCCCTACAAGGCAAGGTTAAAAATACTGGGCATGTCCAGTCTTCAGCACGCAAGACTGAGTGGGGCCGGATAAAGACTGGTGATTAACTGTCCCCCATGTTCACTGACGAGCAGACAAAAAGTAGGGTTTAATCTGCAGTAAGGGGGATTTCGGTTAGAGTTAGGAAACCTTTCCAACTCTTGCGGTATTTAAGCTCTGGAACAGGCCTCCAAGGGAGACTGGAGAATCCTCGTCGGTGGAAGTTTAAGAACAAACTGGAGCAACCTGACAAGCACGGTGAGTTTATTTGTCCTGTCACAGCACAGGGGGCTGGATTTGTGCCCTCCAGAACGACATTTCGATGAATTTATGGAAAGGACTAGAGACTGGGAGTAATATCCTGGCCCCACAGATTCAGGGGGTCCAGGATTTCACCATGGGCACTGGAGTCAGAGCTGATGAATGAGTACAAAGGCAGCTGCTCTAAGATGTACATTGGGGGAACAAACCGTCAGCCAGATGCAGGTGGGGGTGGGCAGAACCAAGCCCCTGCTCGAGAAGGGGCTGCCTGTCAAGGCTGAGGAGAGCACACTTCTGTGAAGGCCTCCACCGGGTAATTTTACATGTCACACAGGCCCTATGGTGACGTGGGTTAGCGAGAGGTGCTAGAGCGCCCTTGAGCTGGGATGCCGACTGGAGTACAACCCCTGTGCTGGTCCAGTGCCGTTGCTGCATCCCACCTCCCAATTCCAAAGCTGTGCGTGAACATGAGAAACCAGAAACACCAAGGCTGAGCCTACAAGAAGGTTGCACCACGTTTCCCAGCAACGATCGGGGCAAGCATCCGTGTCGAGCGACTGCCCGGCTCCGTGCTTGGACGCACTTACAACTCGCTGCAAGTCAGGAAGTGAAAGCTAAGCTCATATCTCAGGACTGCTCAGCCTCTGGCCATTTCCCCCTCCCAGAAGCAATCATGGTCTGAGATCGTTCAGGGCCTTTGCATACCCAAGGCCTCTGGCTGAACAGTTAACTCCACAGTGGGAGCCAGAAGCCTCCTGCCAGGACTAGCAGCCGTTTGGATGAGGGGCATCCCCTGGAAGCATGGCAGACTGGAGCAGTCAGAGACTTGAGTCCTCCTTAGATGGCGCCCACTGGGGCTGCCCAGGGAAAAGTAAAAGAAACTGCATTCTGTTTGAGGCTGCGATTCACGTCCTGTTATTTCTTTTCCCAGCAGGGTCGGCTGGGACTGAGAAGGGGTTTCCTGTTTATGTGTGGCTGGCCCAGAAGCCTGTATCAATGCTCATTTTGTTCAGGTGGGACAACTCAGAGGCCCCAGTGAGAAATAGAGACATTCCACAGGTCCCTACTGAAACCACTGGGAATGTCACACTGGGATAGAAAATGTAGCAGAGCAGCCAAGGCCAGGGACATGTCAACTAACACTGGCTATCGGGGCTGAGAAAGAGAATGGTGGGGATACAGAACAGCCCAGCTTCCTGGGCTCAAAGTCTGGGCCACACACAGGGCAACTGGCTCAGGGGGATTCAGCGAGACGACAGCATTGTGCATGGTCATTATACCCAAACTGCAGGGCAAAGTACCTGCAACCCAGAGACTAATTAGGCACATTATGATGCACTGGGCTGAGCTGAGATTGATTCTATGCCCCTGCTCAGGGGTGTCTGTTTCAGGGTTCTGCCCAGATGAACCCAGCCGAAAATGAACAGTTCCACTCAGGCGAGATTTCTCCCGAGCCAGGGCTTTGGTATGCTGGGAACAGAGCCGGGCTGTTGAGAATAGTGGTTTTCAAACTGTGATATACAGAGAATCCTGGGAGTCTGCAAACTACAGCTAAGATTTCCAAAGGGGTCAGCACCTTCATTTGAAAAATTGTAGAGGTCTGCAAATTTAAAAAGTAAAACGTCACTATCTAGAACCATGTTTTCATAGGTTTGTGTACGCATATTGAAATAGGTGAGAAATTGGCGCTTGACGTTTACCGATAAAAACCTAATCCTTCCAACTAACTACGCTGCACTTCTATGCAAGCAAAGGCAGTGTGCGGAGGAGAGAAACAGTGTACTTTGTCAATCCAGCACGTCCAAACTCACAGGTTCAGCACAAAACCAATTAATGCTACAGTGTCTTGGTTGCCATCTACTAGCATCTTATCTAGGAAGTGATAACACTTACATGCACATTTCTTATTAGAGAGCCCGGGGTATCAGCTACCAAGACAGATCAAGAGGAATTTGGCAATCAAGTTGAGTCATGTCTGCAGTCAATGGTGCAAATCAGAGTTGGGGCTATTTAATTAGCTACCTACACTACTAGCCTACAGGTTTCAGAATAAACCAATGTGCATGCAACTTTTCACCAATTCTAAATCACTTGTTTGTATGTCCAACTCACAACCCCTCTCTGTCAACACAAGTGCCAGCAAGAAACAGGAGAGAGAACTATCTGATTACACAAGAACTCAAGCTCATATAGTAGTGTATACTCCTCATGCGTGCTTGGGTGCTAGGATCTTAGAGATAGTGAGCTTGTTGTGTGGAGCAAGCACTATTCCTTGGGACCATGCTCAATTGCTGGCATATTCATAGCAGGAAAGTGATGGAGAACATGTCCCCCCCGTGGCAGTTGGTGGCACCTTTAACACATTGTTGGGAAACTTCATTTGTTACACTGAGGACATTCACTGTGGCAGGACTGGCACAAAACTTAGTTCTAGACAAGTGAAGGAAGAACTGATGTGGACGCTGATTTTAAAATGCTTTGATACCATGTAGCAATTTTAAGGGTTGATATGTAATCAACCAGATTGTGGACTCACTGTTCTTGTCCCCCTCAGATTAAATATACTTGCAGTTGACCTTTAAGACCAGGACAGCGTGTGCTACAAGTGAATTTTCTGCCTTGAGCTATTGTGGTTTCACTCTAACAGAGCTTTAATTACTAAAGAAAAATGATGCCTCTTTGCAGCCCATTTCAGAGCCCCCACTACACCAGAGAGTGGAACACGGTGCTTGAAGCCCCTGGATGTTTCAGTGGAGTTTATAAGAGAAGCATCTGCATGATGAATACACTTTTCCACCAAACCGCCTGACCAGAACCAACACTGGACTAAGCCACCATGTGGAAGGATAGATTGTATAGAAGTGCACTTTACCACTTACTATGAAATGTAACATAATACAGGGTGGGCTCCCTGGTCTGGAACCCTGGGGACATGACCTGTCTCGGACAAGGGAGTTCGCAGAGGGGGTTTCACCCGACTCCCCGCTAGGCTCTTCTCCCCAGCCACCTGGCACCACTGCCCACAGCACACTGCCTGTGGCAACCCCGCAAGCTCCCTCAGCTCCACCAGCTTTCTGCCCAAGCCCTGGGAACTCTGGCAGCCCTGCCAGCTTCCCTGCCCCACCATCTGCAGGCTCTAGTGCCCTGAGAGTGCCACTAGCCCTGCCAGCCAGTTCCAATTCCAGCCTCTGCCAACTTCTGCCACTAGGGCTCCTAGTCCAGCAACATCTGTGGTCCCACCAGACCACGGATGTTGCCAGCCCAGAGAGTCCCAAACTACAGGAGGTTCAACCTGTACAATATACTTGGGCAGTATTGGGGGGAAACCTAAGGAAAGTCTAACTATTAAGGTTTAAAGTGGTATAGCTATTACCTGAACAAAGTCACCTCCGTATGAATGGCCAAATGGCCATAGCTGTATTAGGGAGGTTAAGGATTAGTCAATTATCCGATAGGCAAATGCTTATCAGATAGTCAGTCGACTAGTCGAATCCTCCTCCCCCGCCTCCCTTGCTCCCTCTATCAGCTAGAGGCAGCAAAGGGGAGAAGAGGGGGTACTTCAAAGCAGCAGCACTGCACAGCGGAGCCCGGGATCAGCTGTGTGCTGCTACTACGCGTGGAGCTGGGGACTCCCCAGCTGACCTCAAGTTCTAGGGAAATGCCACACTGGCTCCACTTGGCTTTTCAAATTGGCATCGCAGCACGGAGCCCAAGGTCAGCAGGTGATTGAGTACATTTCAAATCTGGCACACCGCACGCAGCCAGGAGTCAGTGGGACTTCCCGCTGGCCCCAAGCTACATGGGGAATTCCACATTTTTTTTTTTGAAATGTACAAGAGCCCAACCAGGAGCTCTTGTATATTTCAAAGGAGGAATGCGGAAATGCCTATCAACTAGTCAAGTAGTCAATGGAAATTCCATCAACTACTCAACTAGTCAGTTAACGGCTAGTTAACATCCTTAGGCTGTATCCCTGCCTGGCCATCTGGTGAAGATCAAAGTCAGCCTTCACTTAGGAAGGTCTCTCGGGATTGCGCATTCTCCCTAGACACACAGTCTGCTAATCACCACTGGGCTGCCTAGTGAAAGGAAGGAAGCTGGATTAGCTGAGCATTCTGACTTGTGAAGGTACCTAAACACAGCCCTGTTTCCCAAAGCCAGGGCATTTCAAAAGAGCTTACACAAACATGCCTGTTTCTCAGGGGTTCACACACTTGATTTTTCCCTAGGCTTCTTAGTGTATCTGACGTTACGTCTACTGGGATAACCACAGCTCTTCAGGGAGTACAGTTTAAGCTCCCAGGCACATTCAGCCCTTGCCAGTCCTCTCCATGCCTGCTTCTTATCAGATCAGAGCTGAAGGAAGCTACGGCCCAGTTAGTCTCTTCTCTCTGCCAGACATTATGAAGGAGAGGAAGCGTGAGTGTCCCGGGTTAGTGCAAAAGGTAGGGCTGAGTATCATTAGCAGGTGTGACACTGCAGTCATCGGGAGAGGTGAGGCTATGGATTTCCACAAATCACAGCCCTTGAGGATAACCAAACATAGGATCTCCCCAAAACAGAGGCACCAGGGCCCCCACAGGCCCTCAGGGTCTCCAATATCAAAAGCTAACGGCACAGCTGTTTGCTCTCTGTCCATGACGGGGTCAGCCACCAGACACACCAACAGACTAATCACAATGCACCGGATACCATCTTGGTGCCCGGACTTGTCAGCTGAAGGAGGGCGAGAATGTGCTTCCCTAGATCACCAGGGTGTTAGGATGAATTAATTCATGTTTGAGCTGGTGCCAAGTCAGTATCCCAACAGAAAGAATGCAAGAATATAGAAACATAAGCTATTCCAGACTGCAGGCTCAGTCCTTGTCACTATAGCAGCTAACACCAGGTTCTTATGGGGAAGACACAAGAACCCTGCATGTCACAATAGTGTAGTAACAAGCACACTTTCTTTTGAGCCCTCATTATATTGAGGTTAGTTTCATGAAGATTCCAAGCTCTTCCAAGATCAGGGGGCAGGGGGTTAATACTTTTCCATAATTAAGCTGGAGATTCTTGCTACCCATATTTCATATATTTTAAGAGCAGACATTCAAACATTCACATTTGTAGCTTGCTGGAGTAAACTCATCGACTACATCCCAATAGCCTTCCCCAAAAACAGGAGATTGGATTCCAAGCAATAATTTCCAAGTTTACCGATGCCAAGCGAGTTAGAGCCCGGGTACAGGCACAGTTACAGTAAAACTGACCGGCAAAGATGTTTTTAAAACTTCTCTGAATTGCCCCATATTTGGGTGTTTGATCTTTCTTTCTAATCTTCACATGAATATCTAGTTACAATTGTAACTCTACTTTTAATGTTTTTTGGTTTGATCAGTTGAAACAAAAGTCGTCTTCTCTCCTTTCCTTATGCCTGTCTTATTTTGCTTCAGAAGTTGGGTTATAGGATAATAGAAACGTTACATTTCTATTATTATTGATGTTAACTTGGTGACATGCACCAAGAGTGACATTACTGGGAGATAACATGCTTACACTTTAGTTCATTGAAGAAATCCATTGTATATTCACATAGATTCACCCATTTATAGACAAGCTACAGCAGCGGTCCTCAAACTTTTCACCTTGCACTTCCCCCCCAAAAAAAACACTGGCTCCCGGAGGATATGGACAGGGATGAGGGGGCCACAGCAGGGACCACAGCTGGGGGCAGGACCTGGAGCAGAGCCTCAGCCAGAGTCTCAGGTACGGGGTCAGTGGCTGGGAAGGTGGGCAGTGCTGCCTCTCCTTCTGGGGGTGAGAGGAAGAGGGGCTGGCCCAGGCTCCAGACATGCTCTCCACCAAATGTTCCTCTTAGTTGTGTCCCACAGAGTGGGGACCCCCGTGCTACAGGAACCAAAAAACCCTCCTGCTATAATATGAGCCATCTTGTTTGTTCAGGTGGTGTTTCTGAAGTTGGTGTGATAAAGCAAAACTCAATTCTTCCATCACTCCGTTTCCCCATCTGCATGCGCAGGAGGCAGAAAGGTAAAATTAGTTCCCCAGCACAACAGATGGAAGTCAGAGATAGGGGTTCGGCACATGGAGGATTTTCAAGTTTGGAATGTGCGTTAAGAGTTAGAGAAAATGGACAGAATCAAGACTCAATTTTTTTCCTTCTCTTCCTTAATCATCATGATACTGGAAACAATTGGCTAGGTCTCTGGGTTGGAGGTTGCCACCTTTTTCAGCATGAAGTCAAGACTAAATGAGAACGTGGTCCGATCCAAGACAGCCCCACGTGTCTGCAGTGAGCTCTATGCAGGTGTTGGAAACCTCAGAAACAATCCAATTATTTACTCAGTCTTGCTAGTCTCCTAATTTGCTCGTCTCCTCAAGGCAGCACTTAAACAAAACAAGATACAATCAGAGGACAAAAGGACATTTGGCCAGCATGATTTATGTCATCTGCACCCTGGTCCAAGGTTGGCTTTGTGGAGCTTGGCTTTGGAGAGTGAGAGGTGTTAACACAGAAGGGCAGGGGCTGGGGAGCTCTGCGGACAGCAGTGGGCTGTCCGGCCCCAGATAGCCATGGTGGGCACGTGGCCAGTGTTGGGATGAAAAGAGCCCTTCATAGGAAGCACAAAGGGCAGTCTGTGATGCTGGAAGTTCAAGTGAGCAGCAGCGCAGAGTGCTGTGGTTATGCTTAATGTTAAATAAACTCGTTTACAAAAAGGCCGGGGCTGTGTGCATGCATATACAGACCAGAGGACTATCTGTACCCTTTCACATCTGTCAAGGCTAGGCAGAAAACTTCCCTTTTATGATAGGCTGAAATATAGAAAAAGTTCCACTGAGATTTGATTTAGAAATAGATAACCCTTCACACTCATTGCTGCAGAATAGTCCTTTTTAGACTTTAATTATCTTTAATGCAGGCTGGTTCCCTGACCCAAAGAACCAACCCACCAGGAGCTCAAACCTGGAAGAGAAAATGCTACAATCACATTTTCTATCAACACAACACACTGTGGCTGTACCACTATCATTTGATGAATCAGGCAGGAGGCGGCAGATAGGGTATTCCACACAAAGTGTAATATGAAGATGAAAGTAACATAATAGTTAAGTGCTGGTAAGATACAGTAAAATCAGAAGCCTAATCACAGCTGAATTAGAACATGCTCCTTACTCCAGATCTACTGATTATCCCATGGAAGTTTTTGCACGGTGGTTTTGCACAGAGTCTGAGTGTACTGAATGGATTTGGCGATCCTGTTTTCTTATGTCCATGTGAAAAATAACCAACATGTGCTTGCATGGTGAGGTAGATTCTAATAAGCTTACCTACTCTTTGGGGGAAGTGTTCAGTCATAGTTGTTGCAATTTAGTTACCAAGTGCAATTTATAATTCAAATGTTTAGTGAGCTACATGTATAAATCCTATCAGAACGCTGGGAGTTGCAGTCATAATTTAGATGCCGTATTTCTTAAAGAGTTCTTAGCAACCAAGATCTTTACATGAAATAAAATTAGATACCGTATTTTCCGGCGTATAAGGCTACTGGGCGTATAAGACGACCCCCTAATTTTTTAGTTAAAAGATAGGGTTTCGTCTTATACCCCAGCGCCCCTCCGCCTCCCCGGCTTTGCTCCCGGTGTCCCTGGTCTGCTGGAGACAGTCCCCAGCAGACCAGAGGCACCGGGAGCAAAGCCGCAGCAGCAGCTGGTCCCGTGCCTCTGAGGCTTTGCCAGAGCAAAGCCTGGGATGCCCCGCCGCCGGCTTCCCCCAAGGCTTTGCAAAGCCGCGGAGGGGCCCCGCCGGCTTCCCCCGAGGCTTTGCAAAGCCGCATACCCGGCATATAGGATGACCCCCAATTTTTGGGGGATGTTTTTTAACATCAAAAGTCGTCTTATACGCCGGAAAATACAGTATATTTACTCTTCACTTCCCTCTATAGACACCGCAGTTTGATATTCTACAGGATGAAGTTAGTTTGCATGAAATTCCCCAAACATGCAAGCTTAGATCTACTATACAGCTGTTTGCTCTGCAGATAGTCAGAAGAATCCTATGAAAGGTATCAGAATGAACAGGGCAGGAACAAATTTGCAGTGAACACCGCAAGCTAGTGTCACTCCAAGACACCCAGCATTTGGAATACAGGATAAGCACTTAGCAATACGTGTCATCAGACAATAGCCTCCTACCTTGTCCCGAACCATCGACCCCGTGATCTGCCATGGTCACACCTACACTTGTGAGGAGCATTTCCCTAACATTTGGCAATGCACAGAGGCCAGCCCACGTGGAGAGAGCTCTGGGCACAACGCTGTTTCTTGGTGTATAAAAATCATTTCAAGACTAAACAATGTTTAGAACGATTCTCAAATTGGTGGAACAAGGAGATGCCCTCAATATACACTGGTCAGTGAAGTGTGCTGAGAACACGTGAGATGGCAACTGAAAAGTTACTTGTAACAGTTCCATTCAAGATGGAGCCCGAGAGCAGGCACAAGTGTTGCCTATTATTCTCCTCCCCTGTACCCTCTTTGCTTTGTTTCTAGGCCTTAACAAGCTTTATTGAACTCATCAGACGAGGACAGTGAATTCCCACCTCAGTTCATAGGACTATACACAGTTTTGAAGGAAAAACTCAAGCATCTTAGACCTATTCATCTCACCTTTTTGAAAAGCTTTACATAATTACACCTTTTGGTGAGGATTTAGAAAACTCCTCTACTAATTGTGACCCAAGCACTGGCTGGTGGTGGCTGTGTTTGTGCACGGGAATCAGAAAATGAGTAACTAGAAACTGGTTAGTGTCCAGGCTGAGATCACCACCACCCAATGATGGAACTGAAACATATTTCAGCTTAATTGTGCTAGCATTCCAAGTATCCAATTCTTCCTCTCAGCTACAGAGGCAACTCCTGGTTTCAATCCAACTCTCAATAATTTTTATTCTGAGACAAAGCCTGAATTTGTTTTTGAAGAGATGCAACAGATTCGCCTGTCTGCCCCACTCCATCCCTCCAGCATTCCCTGTTTCAAACTGCACATCAAACTCTTCCCCTGTACTAACCACATGCACAGCTAGAAATCAGGTACCCCTCCCAGTCTGGGGAGTACACACTAGTGGCTGTTGGCTGAATGCCTCAACCGACTCAGGACTGTTTGAAATTCTTACCTTTGAGTGTCCATCTCATGTCACACTGGAAATGAGAATACAACAAGATTCATTACAGAAGTCAGACCAAAAATAGATTTGGATTACTAACACGATTTATTGAACTACGGGGAAGGGGTTCTTTCTAGTTATTTGTGAAAAACTTTTGGAAAAGGGTGAAGAGATGTAGGTACGGGGGAGGAGGTGGTTAATAAACAACAGATTCCCCATGCTTCTGAACTGTTAATCCAAACAAAGATGTTTACCTGTTAGGACAGCAGGCACCAGGACCCCAGAGAGCATCAGCAGGACCAAGTGAAGCATGCTGTGATGGGGCATTTCTTCCTCCAAGAAGAGTGTGTCAGAAGGAATTCTTTAAAACTCTTCAAAGTAGAAAAGTCTTGGAAACTTCACCAGCACAATGAAAACTTTGTCCAGTCTGATCACATGGGCACACAGACACGCACAGAGAGACAGTACAAACACCCTGCAGAGACTCACAGACACTGATTTCCAGGCAGACCTTCCTCCTGAAGTCAGGAACAGCTCCACCCTCTAAAAATTGTGCCTCAAAATTCCTCCCTGCTCATGCATAGCTGGACCGTTAGAAATCAGTTACTCCTCCCAGTCTGGTGAGTACACACTAGTGGCTGTTGGCTGAATACCTCAAAGGATTCAGGACTCGGTTTGAAATTCTTACCTTTGAGCGTCCATCTTATGTCACATTGGAAATGAAAATACAACAGGATTCATTACAAAATCGAAAAAAAGACCAATGGTTCAATATTTTACCCTCCTGTGTGTGGGACAGTCTTATCAGGGCTGGCATAATCAAAGAACAAGAGCCTCAAACATTAGGGTTAAAGATGCTCTGAAATCAAGCCAGAGCAGTTTTTTCACATCTGTTTTCTGGACATAACACTAGAAAGATTTACAGTGTCCACTAAACATTGCCCCCTTCCCAGCAATTTCCTCCTAAGAAGCATCTTCTCAAATCACAGACACACACGTCAGATTTCACATGGATCTTTTTCTACCCATCTTCTTTCCCCTCAAATAGACTCAAGAAAGAGGATCAAACAGCAGAGAACAAATGCACATTTTTGATCTAGGCTCACCCAAGCACTTCAATCATCAGAGAGTTGGGAAAGAATGAATCTTGTAAAAGGAAAGCATTCCAGCTTATTGGAGATGTGACAGTTTCACCATGTTCTCTCCCGATGCATCCAGACTTGTTGTTGTTGTTTTAACTGATTTGAAGATTGAGCATTTAAACTGAAAAAAGTGAATCAATTCTATTCAGACATGTGCTGTAGTTCAGAAAACTGGCTTTTGAGTATTTAAACATCACAGTACCCAGTTCTCTATGCTTGGAAGATGTAGTCAGTTGCATGGGCTTTTATAATCTTAATTTTCAGGCTAAGTCAGAAAAAGATATGCAAACTGCGGTTTGCAATTTGCCTATCTTTTTCCACTTTTCTTCTGAAAGAGGCTTTTCCAACATTTGGCCAGTCTACACAGGGCCAAATGTTGGGGAAAAACCCTCTTTCAGTACATCCCTTCTTCCTCGTAGAACAAGGTTTACAAAGCTGCTGAAAAAACATCTGCTTTTCCCAATTTTTTTTCCCCCCCTCAGAAAAGCAGACACGTTTCTTGCACGTGGCAGAGCTTTTCTGGGATACCAGAACTATACCCTCAGATTCCATTTTTTTTTTGTTACAGGATGTCTTTAGATCGCCTTTGCTTTGATATGTAAATCACGTTCTTAAATCAAGTAAGGAGGCTAATGAAGATTCAGGTTTCCTTTTACCGTACTTTACTAGACTGAATTTTATGCCAAAGCAACTAGAAATTGAAATACGTAGGAAGGACAGAGTGGACTAAAAGTTGCTACCCTAGCCCACAGACATTTGGAAGCGAAACTTGCTTCAGAAATCACTAGTGAAAAGGGACCTCAAATGATTCTCCAACCACAGGCCTCATTATCAAGTCACTGCTACATAAAAGCAATAGTGACTCTAGTTCCATAACATACCTGAAAAGTAAACTGGGAACTGCCTTAGTTGTACACGGATTGCACCCACGACAAACTGACAACACTCTAGTTGCTCTTTTTCACCCCAAATATTGACAAGTGACCCTGACCATACTTGAGACTCGCGCCATCTTTTCACAACATAAAAAGTACCAGTTTTGCCATGTGCAGTCATTAACCAGGCCACAGCACAAGCTTCAAAGGTGAGTGGCAGGAAGCCAAAATATTTCAATTCAAAGGACAATGTGCAGTCCTTTCCCACCCACCTTATTGTTTACAGGAGCCTTTCACAGATTTCAATGGGAATCAGATGGGGTCCTTAAGATTAACGCAAAATAACTGCCCCCCCCCTCCACTTTTGCTGTTTTTATTCAGCAATCATTGCTTCCCTCTTATCTCTCAAGTTCTTGTTGGAAATTCATGTGGCTGGATTTACACTCTTACATGCCTGCAAAATCATAACTTCAGGATTACCTTCTGAAAATTACATGCTATCGCAAAAAGGAAAAGGGCAGCAGGTCACGTGCACAGTGGCTACTTTGCATCATTTAAGAATTATTTACAAAAATAGATTTTAAGATGATGTTCTCAACCAGATAGTAAATTTCAAATTAAGATAAATTTTGAGACTAAGCAAAGTGGGAATGGGGTGGGAGCACTCCAGGCCATAAGCAGGAAACGAAGTGATATCAATCAATATAATCCTTCTTTAAACACATAAAGGGTAAGGGACCTTCCCTTCCCATTACCTTCCCATCACATCCTCAAACTTTAAGCAAAATGCAGGACAATGTAGCACTTTAAAGACTGACAAGATGGTTTATTAGGTGATGCGCTTTCGTGGGCCAGACCCACTTCCTCAGATCAAATAGTGGAAGAAAATAGTCACAACCATATATACCAAAGGATACAGTTAAAAAATTCTGCTGATACCATTATTGGACCTAACCAAGTGAGTTATAAGATCAAGAACATATATTCCTGTGCATCCAGAAATATAATTTATGCTATCATGTGCCGAAAGTGTCCGTCTGCTATGTACATTGGACAAACATCTCAGACACTTCGCCAAAGGATTAATGCCCACAAAACAGATATCAGACAAGATCACAAAGAGAAAACAGTTTCTTGCCATTTTAACCAGAAAGGACACTCTCTCAGTGACTTAACCACCTGCATTCTGCTACAAAGACCTTTTACATCTGCACTTGAAAGGGAATCCTCTGAACTGTCATTCATGTTAAAATTCGACACTCTCCAAAGAGGATTGAACAAACACTTGAACTATCTTACACATTATCAAGATAGCTTTCCCAATTATCACCTCTAATACCATTAACTCACAAACATCCCACTCTCCCCACCTCTAATATCGTCAAGTCACAGACACTTACCTTCCTTCCTCCCCCCCCCCCCCCCCCCGCATCCCCCTCCTGTTCTGAAATGTGATTTGTCCTTTTCATATGTGTTCACTATTTTTTTAAACTGTATCCTTTGGTATATACGGTTGTGACTATTTTCTTCCACTATTTAATCTGAGGAAGTGGGTCTGGCCCACGAAAGCTCATCATCTAATAAACCATCTTGTCAGTCTTTAAAGTGCTACATTGTCCTGCATTTTGCTTCAGCTACCCCAGACTAACACGGCTACATTTCTATCACTATTCAAACTTTAAGGAGATTCTCCTCATCAAAATGCAAGCAGTAGCATATGACAGCTAGTATGTGGATTGGGAGAAATAAAAGTATGGTTTTGTTTAAGAATGGGAAACAGAATACCCTCAGAGATTCCTTCCTTCAACCTGAAGTGTTTAGAGCGAATCTCTTCCTACTTTAGCAAAGGTAACTGGGCTGGGAGGCTGCTTGCTGATATACTCACATTTTTTGTGCATTCGCAGTTCCTGACAGAAAACTTGCCAGGGCTTGCTATTTCCTATGTAAACAAGGTGAGCATGAATGCATGTGTGTGCATATGTGTATGGCAGAAAGGGGAGTTAAGATTGTGTCAATTTTCCAATCTGAGGTTTATCTAAAATCATCAAGAACAAAAAACACCACCTAAAGCAGCAGTTGTAGCTCCATGTCCTGTGCAATGTGCCCTCTAATTTTTCCACATATGTGCAGAATGAATTTGTTATGTGCACCAATACATGTGAGGCTGTGCACCACCATTAGGAACACTTGCTGCTGGCCATGGGCACTGCACTAAATCACCTGGGCAGCATTTGACTCTCTCCTGGGTGGCCACCCAAGTACTCAACTTACAGGGAACACCGGTCCTGTGCATTTGCTTGTTTTTTCTTGACGAAAAGTGTGATGAAGGTCAATTTTCAGGTCTGTTTTTTGAGATTATTCCTGAGCTAAATCATCTTAGACAAAAGCAAGCAGAAAATGCGGTCTTAGATATAATACAACCAGGTTTTATTTTAATTTCTCTCTCCCCCCTCCCACACTGGCAAAAGTTTAGAGGGAGTTTAAAGTTTTGTAAACATTTTAACTGCCCCTCTTCCCCTCTTTATGAATTTACAAAGCAAAGGAGACAGGGATACCAGATTTACAACAGTTCCAAGTCTCTCCATGCTATTGGATCCAAAAACTATATACAAGTCTGCAGCAGTCTCTGTATAGTTACTGTACATGTTTGGGGAGGAGGAGGAAGAGAGGGAGGAAGAAGAGGGGGAGACTACCTCCCCAAAATGAATAAACCAAATGAAATAAAACCCAAAGCCAAACTGCTCTGGAGCAACTTGAGCCTCCTTCTTCAGGCAGTGATGACAGAAAGGCAGACACCTTAACACAACTTCCCCCAAACTGCAGCCTTCCCCCCACAAGCATGCTGCAGCCCTCTAGGAACAGGAAGTGGGATTGAGGGGGGTGTCATACATATTAAGTGCATTTTGCAATTTCAGGTTTTTGGGTTTTTTTTAAACTCCTGTGGGGAGCAGGGAGACCTGGGATTGTGTCAATAGTGAAGTACTATGGATCAGAATGAAGGATGTTCAGTAACTGAAGGTGTAGAAGGCAATCGGAGCCATTGCCTCACCTCACTTTCTCCCTCTCCATGGTGTATAGGAATTCAGATGCTGCCTACAGTCAGGTTCTCAATCTCACTCCATTAGGAAGAGGATAGGTCTCTGCCCCTTAACTTGCATATTCTAACACAAAACTCAATCACTGCCATACAAAGCCAATTGAGAATGTGGGAGATACTTGTTTGGAAAATAATGTCCTTCCCCACCCAAGACTTGAGCTGTCTCTTAAACGAGACAAATTCACAGCAGAAGGGCCTCCAATAAACTGGTCCTATCCCTATGACGGTAATATACAAAGGAGAAATTTCAACCTGAAACAGAAGAGGTACACCCCCTCCCCCAGATTATACATTCCCATATGTCCAGAAGGGCTGGAGGTTCCAGGGGGGAGAACTCCAGTAACTGTCATCACTACCTAATGGAAGACAGACTCAAAGCTTTCCCTCCAAAATTAATGTGCTGAGAGGGGCTGGCAGGGGGTGTGCAACATCAAACCAATCCAAGCTAAACTCTGCCCACCACCACCCTCTCCCGCTGTTGCCAGTTCTAAAGTTAGCTTATGAATGCAGCTCCTGGATTTGGAGAGCACCTCTTGTCCTGATGGAGCACTGAAGTCAGTATCTGTGTGGCATTTTGGTTTTGACCAATCTCTGTTAACCACAAACTCTCTCCATGATTGCACAAATTGGATGTGATAAGCATGACCAAGGAAAGGAAGATACCATATGCAGAATCCCAGTAGACTTTCCAGAGAAATCAGCAAAAGAAATGACAGCACAGTGAGTGCTTGCTGCCTGCAGTCAGCCTTTTTGGGAATGAATCCTATCTCCCACCCATCTTGGAGACAGAGCAAAGTCCACATGTCTGTAGGCTGACCGAGACAACAATGACTGTGCAATCTGGGACAAAGATTTTGTTGGTGCTAGAAGAAGCAGCCTGAGATGACGGACTTTGTAAGTCACTGCAAGGTGAAGAAAAATGGAAGGTGGAGAAAGTACTGTGTCCAAAGGTGGAGAATCCATGGTTAACAGACACAGGAAAAGCCGGTCAATTTGCAAGATCAGTAGTCTTCCAAAGTCTCTATTTCGCCCATATTGAGCCGCTCTGATGAGGCATTCACTGAAAATCCTGTAAAACAAAAGAAGAAATGTTTTAGTCTGGATGTGCATATGTAAGTATGATATAATAGGTTTTATTTATTATACCCAACAGCTGTTTAAAGAAAGGAAGTAGAGAATACATGCCTAATTAAACCAAGAAATTCACTAGGGCAGAATATATCCACCCAAACTGCAATTTGACAAAGTCACCAGTGTTACCACCCGCAGACTTAGATAAAGCATCATAGGATCCTATGTGATGAAGCATCAGCAGTTTGGTCTTAAATCTGTCAAAAGATGGCCTCTTTGGCATCACTGTTCCGCAATACTATGCTAGGTTACTGGATAGTACCGTCTCAGAAGGAAGAATGCTTAAAGCACCAATATGGTAGTATTTCTAAGATATTCTTCAGTCTAGTATTTAGATGGTACAGGAAGCAGAGTTGACTGGTGCAAAGATCCAATATCCATGGACTGATCCTGATCATCCCTCCTTAGCTTCTGAAGCTAGCATGAGCTTTTAATCTGAAGTGGTACCAGCTTCCATTTTAAAACCACTTGTCCAAATAGAACCTTGATGGAGCCAGTGTGCGTACGTTTAGAATTAAAAACACCATAAATGTTTATGTTCTTTTCAATCATTACAGCCTACCCATCTATTTATCATTTTTCAGCAACTTGATATTAAGGGAGCTGTGCAAGGCTGAGTGAGTATAGGAAATCCAACATACACTAAATAACCCCCATGTTTTACATCATATAAACATTAAAGATCAGATGTACTAAGGAAAGCGCAGAGGGAAAGAATGCAAACCAATGCTAGAAAGTGACCACATAGCCAATATGGTCACATCTATTCCAAAGTTTTGGAACTTGTCGTTTTTTTGTACAGATACCATTTGAGCACCAATAGTTGGAAAATTATTGCATTACATTTTTTGTGTGAGGAAGCTGCATATAAAGTACCATGCTTTACTGTCTTTAGATTAAGTATTTAGAAAGCTTAGTATGTGATAGTTATCCAGTTTAATTTTTTGCATGTTATATTCAGTTTTAAAAAATGGATTTGAAATTGCCTATTTACTAAGCCAAGTGGGTGCCCTCTGGTGGTATATTAATTCTTGTAATTTAGGTATATTCATTCTTGTAATTTGAAGAATGTTTTCCAGTTGATAAAGCACTGCACTTTTAATAAAAGACTGTATATTTAAGTTCTGTTCCAATTAATTTTATTTAAAAGTCTCTCTCAGTACATCTGTAGATTTCCACCATTCAAATAAGTAACCACAGTGGATTATTTTGACATGCATGTAGATAACCAGGGGAGTGGTGATCTCCTTATTGGTAGAAGATAAAAGCTTTAAGCTACAGATAGGTCTTCTTCAGGTCTGGGGAAGGAAGCAAAGGGCATAAAATGTGATAAAATGTGCTGTATGATCTCTAATATGAAAACACTTCTTGCTGAAAACAAGATGTGCAATCTAGTGAATAAAGATGCTGATCTTAATACAGTTTGAGGAGTACAGTACTATTTCCACAGAGGGGATAAAAATATACTAAGATTTCATCCAATATGTAATATGGATGAATATGTTCATCTTTATTTTTAAAAACTAAAGTAGTAGTAAACACTATCCTTTAAGCTACAAGAAACAGAGAGATGTGACTAACCACAATGCAGGCTTTGAAATATTTTCCCCATTTCTATTTACAAAAATAAAGAAAACAATTCAGAACAAGATGACTGCCCATTGGCTAGAGATGGGAGGTTTACAAAAAGAACACTATTAGAAAAGGTTTTGTGAGCTATGAGATTTTTTTAAAACAAGACTACAGTAAAACTCCGATGGTCCGGCAACTGACGGTCCGGCACTCCTGATGGTCCGGCACCATCAGGAACCCGGAAGTGCTCCGGGCAGCCGGACCATTGGAGCTGCTCTGCCCCCAGCTTCCCCGATTCAGCCGCTGCTAAAACTGACAAGCGCTGAATCCGGGAAGCAGGGGGCAGAACAGCTGGAGTGCTGCCGGGTAGGTCCAGTAGCGCTGCCCCTTGGGGCTGCGGGACCAACCCAGCAGCACCCCAGCCGTCCCAGATTCAGCCGCTGCTGAAATTGACCAGCGGCTGACTCCAGGAAGCCCGAGACAGAGCTGCTCTGCCCCAGCTTCCTGAAATCAGCCGCTGGTCAGTTTCAGCAGCAGCTGACTTGGGTACACCTGGGACAGAGCAGCTGGGGTGCTGCTGGGTTGGTCCCCGCAGCGCCGAGGTTTGGCGTTACCAGACCAACCCAGCAGCGCCCCAGCTGCTCTGTCCCAGGCATCCTGATTCAGCCGCTGCTGAAACTGACCAAGGCTGACTCCAGAAAGCCCGGGGCAGAGCAGTTCTGCCTCTGGCTTTCTGGAGTCAGCCGCTGATCAGTATCCGCAGCGGCTGACTTGGGTACACCTGGGGCAGAGCAGCTGGGGTGCTGCTGGGTTGGTCCAGTAGCGCCGAGGAGCAGCTGGGGTGCTGACGGGTTGGTCTCGCGGCGCCAAGGGTCAGCGCTACCGGACCAACCCAGCAGCACCCCAGCTGCTCTGCTGCAGGTGTCCCCGACTGACCAGCAGCGGCTGAATCGGAGACCCCTGGGGCAGAGCCGGACTATCAGAAGGGAGGGCTATGAGGGGGTCTCGGGTAGCATCTCCCCACTCCACCCCAGACCCCTCATAGACCCCCCTTCTGATAGTCCGGCATATTTGATAATCCGGCAGCCCCTGGGTCCTAAAGGTGCCAGATTATCGGAAGTTTACTGTATTAGGGGAACTGAAATTTCCACTCTTCAAATCATGAACTCTATCCTGCTAGGATCTTCAAATGTGGGAAGGAATGAGTGGAACAGGGGAACATATACACATCATGCAGCTCTCATTCATCAAAAGTATCATTTTCTTCATTGGAAGATCATGGTCTAGATGTATGAATAAAGTACGCAGAGTAGTTACAGTAACTAAGCAAACAGGATAGAAATCTTAGCTGTGGTGGGGAAGAAGGGTTAAAAAAACCTAAACCCAAATCACAGGGAAAATGATTGAGGGAAACTAAAAGGGAGGTTCGGTATTTCATGACCTCAGTTTAGAAAGCATAAGGAAGTACAGGCCATAGAGAAGTGTGTCAGAGTCAGTTATGCACAGACAATGAACTGGTTTCAAACAGAAATAAGATGAGGCTCCAGATTTCAAAGGACTATAATTATGGGAGACAAAGGATAAATTACTTACAGCAGTCAGGAAAAGAGGAAGAATTCTGGTAGGTGAAGCAATAGTTTAATGAATAAGATGGTTTGTGGTCAATATATAAAGCTGGTTTACAAATGTAGGAGATGAGGGAGGCCCCAGTCATAGAGAAAGTAGTTCGGAATAGAAGAGGTGACTGGAGTTATGTGGAGGCTGAATTTTAGTTCACATTTTATGATAGCACAGACCCGGACATACTTATCCTGTATCAGCTCTGCACTATTACTACTACAATGACTTAGCATTTATTTAGTGCTTTTCAGCTTCAAAGCACTTTAGAGAAATCCTCACATCAATCCTGCTGTGGTAAAATAAATGAATCTTCTTCATTTACAAAAAGAAACTGAAGCATTGGATAAGACCACACAAGGCGTCAGTATCAGTAGAGCCCTGTGTGGATACAAAATTTGTATCTGCATCCACAAAAATGAGCCATGGCTATCTGCATTGACACCTGTGGATGACGATACCCACATATATAAAGTGGATATCTGCAAAATTGCAGGGTTCTCTATCCACATCTGCATGAATGAGCTGCAAATATCGGGATTCACATTACCCAGGGATATAAAGTGGATATCTGCGGATTTGCAGGGCTCTAAGTATCAGATTCAGGATTAGAACTCCTGAGTTCCTGATGCCAACTCCTGAACTCAAACAATGCCTCTCTGATCCTTATTTGAGCAGATTTGCCAATTTCTTTTTAAAATATATTTATCTTTTCACTTGTGCAAAAGATAAAGCAATTCTCCCGATATCAGTATTACTACTCCTAATAAGAGCTAGGACCACCAAATGCGGTATGCAGATTCCTCCTATCAATTTAAAACACGGATGGGGTCGACTGTGCCAAGACCCTGGAATATGATTGTTTCTCATAAAAGAGAAAGGGGGGGGAGGATTCTATTAGCAGAGAAGGTTACAAGGAATAATGACCACTGTATAATGGTCTTTCTGTCATAACAAAAAATAAATATTTTAAATCTTTAATTAAATCTAGGAATGTAAAGTTAAAAAATGGAAGTGGAAAACCAATGCTGCAAATTCTGTCTCAAGGAAGAACAGTTTCTTACAGGTAACTTTTAAAATGCCAGGGAATGTATTTTTTATTATGCAATCTAGTTTTGTATTTTCCCAAACGGTAGTATTTATTCTCCATTATGATTATATTTATTATAACACCAGAAAAAGGTTGTATTTAGCTTAAGATTTTATAATCCTCCTTTTAATATCCTGAGAGAATCAAACTTCAATTTATCTAAAAAATAAAGCAGAATCAGTTCCTCCCCCTCAGATATCAAAAATATCCCCAATGTGTGAATATTTGATGCTTAGCTAACACCTTCTAGAACCTCAACTTTCCATTTTAATAGTTTACGCTTAAGAAAAAACACCGACAAAAATTGATTTGTTCTCTACTTCCACAGCCAGAAAAGTCTTCTCTTCTTCCCACCTATTTTCAAGATAGTTTTAGAACCGAGTCAAGGTTAACATTTAAGAGACCAACTAATTCCTCAAGATCACAGATTAGAAAGAATTTATTCCAAACCGGTATTTTTCCCTTTTCTAGAAAAATAGATTTTTCTAATCTGCTGGACTGGATCTTCCAATCTGTTGTAAGTACAAGAGGCAAACACTTGCGGGATTATGCCTTGCCCAAACTGACTCCTGATAACCACTACAAATGTACCTATCTAAAAGCCCTCCCCATCTGGTGTTTCTGCCTCCATTTGGGTGTAGTGCTAAAACAATCATGAATATAGGTACCACCTTTAACCACCTCAGAGATCCATAACTGTCTAGTATATATTTGAAAGAGTTCAAGTGTCTGTCAGTCTATGAGTTTGTTCAACAACTATTCTTAAATGGTAAGAGGTAGGACAACCCAATTGGGTGTGCAGCTCCCTCCTATAACTGAAAGCAAGGTCAGGACAATGGGATGTGCCTAGAATGCAACCGTTTCTCATAAAATGTAAAGGGGAGGCATTTCTGCTAGCAGGGCAAGTTACACTATATAATGACCAGAGGGGGGCAGGAAGGGGCAAGAGATGGGGACCAGAACAGCTACACCCAAATGGGGCAGGAGGGGAAAAGGGTGGAGAAAGACAGCTATCTACCATATATTTCAGAGACTTTGTCTGTCCCCCTGCCAGGGGACATGCACCCTCTCCTCCAGCTGTGCCCGCTGCAGCAGCCATGGACAGGCACCTGACTCCAAGTTGCTGTGGTGACACAGAACTGGGATTGTCCTGTCTCCCCAGGGCAGCCTGCATACTAAACCACTTCTCCCCAGCTCCACACCAGATCAATGATTTAAATTAAGAAAAATTAACTTGGGGACCTGAGCAACACCGGGAAAATCTCCTAGTATTATAAATGTAGTACACCATATGCCCTGCATCACTTGTGGAAATGGTAGCAGTACTGGACAGGTAGAGTCTCAAAGCTGTCTTTTAAATGTAATTAATTCATTAATTTTAAAATACAGACTCCTCTAAAGGGGTTTCATCCATACTTCTTCCATATATTAATTTATGAATCTCTAGGACCTATGAAGAACCCAAAAAGGACTTTGCACATAGAATTTAAAAAAAAAAAAAAAAAAAAAAAGACTTTTATCCCAAATAAGCCACTTAAACGGAAGAGCCTAATTTTGAAGTACAGTAAAGTCTTGATTATCCGGCCTTTGTTTATCCAACATTCCGGTTATCCAACGTGCTGCCCATCACGGCAAGGGGCTCCCGGGATGCTGGACAATGGCCTTGATTTCCCTTTCCCCTCCCCTGTTCCAGGGTTGGGCAGGAGCTCTGGTTGGCAGGTCTGCAGCTCCCTCTTGTGGCTGAAGAATTCACGGTCAGCAAAGTAGCTTTTTTTCCTGTTTTTCCTGTTTTTGGGCAAAGCGGCGAGCACCTTGCCCTGCGTCATGTCATCGCCAGGGAACATGGAGTGGTGCAGGGCAAGGGCTGTGCTCCCGCTGCAAGGCAGAGCCCTGGATCGTACTCCCGTTTGGGGGGAAGTACAAGGGCTGGTCAAGGCAGCAGATTCAGGAGGTTTAGAACTGGACCTCGCAAGGTATTACAAAGTTCAAATTTGTAAAATTAATTACTGTATTAAAAGAATGTTTTTGTATTATCTGACATTTCCTTTATCCGACCATCCTCCGGTGCCATTTAGGTCGGATAATCAAGTCTCTACTGTACCAAAACTCACCTAACAAGCTGGGATCTGCCCGAACCATTTTCTGTTTCTTCTTTTTTTTGCCACTCTGCACAGCCTCAAAGTTATGCTGGTTGTTGCTCTGATTGGTCTGAAAGACGGAATGCAGTGCACTATGGTTCATCCCCCACACCGAGTCCTGGAACAACAAATCTAGATTACAAGCTAGAATTAAATGTTGCCTGTTCACTAGAAATACACAGTTGACATCAAGTAATTTTCCACATGACACATAAGCAGAATATCCATTAATCTATATTTAACTTTTTCATAAACTAATCCTGCACCATAACATTATCTCCCTATAAAGTTATTTATTTACACAAGATCTCAGGTAGTTACAGAGGTAGATTCTGTACAATTCCAGAGTAGCTCCTGAAACATGTTTCCTCCCTCCATTCTTGATAATCTACCTCCTTCACTACCAGGAGCTATATACAGAGATGTGGATTTTCACTGAGCCTTTGCTACTTTTTCCAGAAATACTACTAATGCACTTCAAAGATCCTTCTCCAAAATAAACATGTACCTGCTGCTGCCGCTGCTGACTGACTTTTTGTTTGGCACGGCGCTCTAGAAACTGCTTGGCAAATTCCTTGGCTTCAGGAGTATCTCCAAGGTAGGCTCTGATGTAATCATGGACCTCGTACGGAGACTCTACTTCCTTCAGGAAAGAAACAAACGTGGGAACTGCAATACGAGGGGAAGAAGATGGACCATGAGAGAGACATGTGTTGATGCAAAAGTGTGCGCCTTCAAAAAACAAAAACTTTTTTTTTTAATCCAGTTCTTCTTTTGTCGAACTAGCAACCATTGTAAACAGCCTCTTCTGTTCAATTCCCCATAATGTAGTCCCAACAAAATTGCTTACTAACCTTTCCTAAACTACTGTACTTCTAGGTGTGTTGCTCATGTTTATTCCATGTTTGGCAATGGTGCATGCACCTGTAAGATTTTTCCTTTGGTGATATTGTTGTAGGGATGTGTGATAACCATTACTTGAACAGTCATGTAACCACAGCAAATACTATCAGTTACATGACTACTCAATAGTCTTCAGGGGTGGGGCCAGCAGCCTGTGCGTGTCAGCCCATATAAGCCGCTCTCCCCCCCCCCCCCCCCACCTGAGCTCCTAGCAGACAGCATCCCATGGAACAGCTTGTCTGTGGTGAGCTTGGATCTGCCTTGGACAGAGCCTCTCCTGTCCCCATTCCTCGCTGTCTCTGGGGGAGGCGGCAGCAGGTGGCTTTGTGGAGCCAGCATCTGACCCCTCTGACAGCGACACAGCAGCACAGGGTGTGGGTATGGGGGAGAAGCGGCTTAAGTGGGCTGATATGCACAGGGAGTTCCCACATGTACCAACTCCCCTCCCCCTCTTACTGCCTCTATCGGGGGGGTGGAGGGGAGGAGAGAAGAGAGATGCATGTAGTCGATAAGATTAAGAGGTAAGCCCGGACTTATCAGTTAATCAGGTATTTGATTACACTATGATATTCCTAATTTGTTGGGCTTGCTGTAATGACTCAGATGCCACATGCTAATGTATAAGTATAAGAGGCATCGCCAGCCCCACATCCTCCCAATTTGTTCTTACTGAGTAACTCCGACATAGTACGGATCCGCAGCCTCTCGCGCGCCTGAAGTCAGGTATTTTCCAAGATGAGATTCTCTGAGCTGAAATAAACAGGCCTTTCATCTGGTCTTAACAACTTAGTCCTCTCAATGCAAAAAGGTAAATCATGTCTGACTGCCAATGAGTGAACCCACTGCTCTTCTGAATTCCTGTGTTGTTTGGGGAAGAAACTGGCAGGAAAATGGCTTAGTTGCTATGAAACAGTGAAACCACCCTCAGAAGGGAGGTTGGGTGGGAACACAATTGAACCCTGCCCTTTAACAGTGTACAGTAGTTCTGACTTAAGGGCTTAGTTTTCCAAGACCATTCTGGATGAGAAAATTGTCACCAGGAAGGCAGTGTTCCAGGAAAACCAACAGAAGACACAACGCTAGCGGCTCAAATGGAAGGCCCACAAGTCTTGACAGAACCAGATTTAAATCCTATAAGGGAATCTGCATGAGAATCTGCAGGTGAAATCTCTCCAACCCTTTAAGAAGGTAGATAGATATCTATGACAAAACTAACCTACCACTCATTAGCAGGTAGAAGACAGACTGCTGCTAGGTATACCTTAACAGACGCAAAGACCAGACCTTGTTGTTTTAGGTAGAGCAGGTAATTCTATATTAACTAAAGGTGTGACAGTCAGAGCAAGACCTAATTGAGAAGACCATATGTATGTAGCCCTAGTAGAAGGCTTCCGACTATCTAGCAAGACCTGGCAGATGTCTTCTAAACAGGCTTATTCCAGTGGGTTCAACAATGGAGCTTCCCCACTGTCAGGTGAAGGGCTCAAAGATAAAGAAATAACTTTTGCCTTATCCCACTTAATTTTCAGAAGGACTTTGAGCACCAGAGGAACTGGAGGGACAAAGCTCCTGTTCTACGCATTTCATGGAAGGCATCTGAAAGGGAGCCAGGGATCCCTATAGAGATAAAAACTGGTGATATTTCATGTTCTACATGGTTGCAAACAGATACATCTAAGGAGAAACCCCACCACCACCACCACCCCAACCTCTGGAAAATGAACCTGGTGGCCTCTGGGTGAAAAGACCACTTGCGGTAAGAGAAGAAACATCTGCTGAGGTGATCTGCCAGGGTGATGGGGGTTCTGCAAAAATGGGAAGTCTTGAGGCAGATGGAGTGCTTCAAATCATAGATGGGATAGCCTTCTGACACAGGGCGGAGGAGCATGCTCCTCCCTGATAGCTGATGTAGAACATGACCACTGCATTCTCTGTAAATACTTGGACTGCTTTGCCCATGAGCTGGGGAAGAAGTGTTTGGCTAACTAAGTGGATCATTTTGAGCTTCCTGATGTTTATATGTAGGGAGAGCTCTTCCTGGGACCACAGGTCCTGTGTCCTGAGGTGACCCAGGTGGTCTGAAACAACAAAATAGGGATATACTGATGGCTGGGAGATGACAAAGGCAACATCTGCCGTTGCAGACTGATTTCTTTCAGCAGCTGAGGGTGACAAGGATTGGTACAGGAATAGTAAGCACCAAGTGTTGTCTGTTCTGGGAATATACTGAAGCTAACCACGTCTGCAGGCTCTGAGGTGCAGCACTGAAAGCCACACCAGGTAAGTGGATGCAGCCATGCATCCCAGAATCATAGAACACTACAACTGGAAGGGACCTCGAGAGGTCATTGAGTCCAGCCCCCTGCCTTCATGGCAGGACCCAATACCATCTAGACGATCCATGATAGATGTCTATCTAACCTGCTCAAATATTTCCAGAGATGTAGATTCCACAAACCTCTCTAGGCAACTATTCCAGTGTTTCAACACCCTGACAGTTAGATAGTTTTTCCTAATGTCCAACCTAAACCTCCCTTGCTGCAGTTTAAGCCTATTGCTTCTTGTCCTATCCTCAGAGGCTAAGGAGAACCATTTTTCTCCCTCCTCCTTGAGACAACCTTTTAGATACCTGAAAACCATTATCATGTCCTCTCTGTCTTTTCCTTTCCAAGCTAAACAAGCCCAATTCTTTCAGTCTTCCCTCATAGGTCATGTTCTCTAAACCTTTCTCTACAAGTCTGAGGCAAACCCAGGATGTTGTTATGGGATAGGCTTTGACTCTTGATATCAGATCCAACACTATCTGGGGAAAAAAGCTCTGGCATAGATCAAGTCTAGTAGGGTGCGTCTAGACTACAGGGTTGTGTCGACAAAAGTGGACTTTTGTCGACAAAACTATACCTGTGTCCACACTGCCTTTGAGTTATGTCGGCATAACGTTGACAAAACTCGGCAGTTTTGTCGACGTATGTAAACCTCATTCTACGAGGAATAACGCCTTCTATCGACAGAGTTCTGTCGATAAAAGGCATTATTGCATCTACACTGTCCTTTGCGTCCACACTGTTATGTCGACAAAGCGCCTTGCTTTGTCGACAGAACTGGATGTAGTCTAGACGCTCTTTGTCGACAGAAGCTTTGTCGACAGTATCTGTCAACAAAACTTCTGTCGACAAAACCCTGTAGTCTAGACATACCCGTACTGTCCTGATCAACTCCATTCTCTGTACTGGAACGAGAATCAAATTGTGTTTATCAACATGCCCAGCATTTGGAAGGTGACTTGGGACCAGACAGATGGTGAACATGTGAGCAGCCTTTGATAAGCCAGTCATTGAAGTATGGATAAACGTACACCCCTTAAGGCCTTCTGTGAAAGGTTGCTACCATCACCATGCATTTTATAAAAACCTGGGGGGTGCAGACAGACCAAAGGTAAGGATGGTGAATTAGTAATGGATCTGGCTTAATATAAGCCTCAATTTGAGGGGGTGCAAATCCAGAATGAGTTAGAGACCCTCCCATCCTTTTGGAAAAGTTTAGAATAAAACCACTTCTCTCAAGTTGTAAGGCATCTTCTCCACAGCCCCCCACTCACAGGAGGACTTGCATCTCTTGGACTAGAATTTCCACCCTAAAGTGGGACACCGATGGGAGGGTAGAGGAAAAATGAAGGGTATAACTTGTCCACCACTATACTTAGAATTCAGCAGTTCAATATGGTCAAGGAACATACCAGGCTGAAATGGGAAAGCTGATCCAGACACAACAGGGGGACAGGACCTGATGAGGGAATTGACATAAGCACCGTCTGAGTGTCTTCAAAAGTAGTTTGAGGCTTCTGTGGAATATCTATGCGACCCCAGTAGCGAGGCTGAGGTGAATCGAAACAGTTGATGACAGTTATATCCCTTGCTTCTTCTCATGAACAAGTCCTTTTGTGACAGAGGTGCCGAGAAGAGAGCTGGTAAAGGAGGCTGAAATGTTTCTTTGAAGGAACTATAGCATAGAGGCCCAAAGACCTGAGAGCAGCAGCCTTTGATTCTTCTGGGCCTTGGATCTGTGTGTCCATTTTCTTTGAAAAGCGTAAGCTCACTTCAAGTGCAACGTCTTTGATTGCTGAACCTCTTGTGATAGCGCCAAGAATTGCAACCAAGAGCATAACTTCATGGCCATTGCAGAAGCCACTGTTCTGGCTGCAGTTGGCTGAACAGGGCCATTGAAAAAGAACAAACCACTGAAGATGCTTGCTGAAACAAGAAGAGATTTTCCAGCAACCATCACAAGTAGTAGGAAGCAAGTGAAAGGATATGAAGCCAGCAATGCCCCTTGTATTGTCACATAAACGTACAGCACCAGAAGGCATGAGATCTGACCTGACAGATACCACGGAGGGAAAAGTCTGCATCAATGGTGCACGCAGCACGTGCACTCTTAAAGTGGAATGTACATGAGCAAGCGAGCCAAGAACATGTTGCAGACATTCTATTCTTATTTTACCCAAAGAAAAGGAGACACTCCCCTCTCACCTCACTGTGATGTTCAAGAAAATTACGTGTACAACAGTAAGGACAAATAATCTCTCGATCCGCAATTCCTAATTGGACTCATTTTGCAGCAGAGTTAGTATTAGAAGCTCAATGAACCCCATGCTCAAATGGACCATAAACCATCATCTGCTTTTATGCCAGTCAATGCAATTCTATTGACTATAACATCAGAGCAGAGCATAATTCAATCAAACTGTATCAAAAAATGCTTTAGAGAGACAATTACAATGTGACATGTATTTAGAACAACACTAGATTCTCACATCTGTAACCTGTCATCTCCAACCAAAAGGAATCATCAGTAAGGGTGAGAGTCTGGAGTTAATCCCAATTCCATTATAGCTGCGATATTTCATCCCCAGAGGGAAGACAATGCAGTGTAGTTTATAGCAATGCCATTTCCCAGCCAACCAAACACCACTTTGATAAAAATGCAGTTGTTACCCACAGAATTCCACGTGTGCAAACGTGATGTTCTTCAGATAGTGTTACAAAGCATACATTTCACATTCTTTCCCACTTCTTACCATCCAAGTTGTTGGCTGTGTTGAGTGCATGAAGCATCTGTTCACACCACTGAGTGAATCCATCCTGGGCTTTATTGACCCCTTGAAACAACTTTAATAGCTTCTCCTCTTCTTCCACCTTCTTGTTCTGTCTGCTCGTAATTCCTATAGATTTACTGAGACAGAGAAATTGTCATAACACATACCATGCCTGAAATAGTCATCAATTCATGTAGATAATATTAAAGATAACACTATACAGCCTATAAAAGCTCATGACTTTATCAAGGGCCAGTAACATTTAAGAGCCATCTTATTTTCTTAGTGGATGTGAAAAATCAAAGAAATTGGGACTCTAAGCAGCCCATAAGCTTTTATTGTCAAATACCATTTTAAGAAAGAGGTACAGAATTCTAAAGACCTAAAGGTGATGAAGCTATAAATCGGTTAAAAAAGAAAGTCAGGCAAGACTGGCAGTCCTTTGCCAAAAAACAAGCTCCTCCTCGATTCCTACCTGAGGCTGGCATTGCTCTTGTTTTTACTGGTTGAGTTACGAGGCCCCACTTCCTTCACTGCATCATCCCAGAACCCCATGTTTGAGTTTTTGGTGTCAGCATTGCTCCAGATGCTGCTGACTAGATCAGTTGCCCACTGGCTGGTGGGATTAGTGTTTAAAGAGCCCCACACTGAATTTCCAATGCTGCTGTGCAGGTTAGAATGCTGTTGAAACATAACAGAAAGATTGTGGCTGTTAGCATCATATCTGGAGGAGCAGCAGCACTGTCTCACCAAACCGACACAGAGTGCAATGAGAGGGGAACAAGGCAGGTGACAAGTTTCCATGTACTGGTTAGGTAAATAAGATATGCACCGTAGCGTTGCGGACTCTGTTTGGCTGCTGGTGTTGGTGCTGCTGCTGCTGCTTCTGCATCTGCCTCGCCTCTTCCTGCTGTATTTCCAAGAGAGATTTGGTAGCACCTGATGGTTTGGAAACATTGCCCCAACCGGACATTTTTTGCTGCTGTTGCTGCTGCTGCTGCTGCTGGAGGGCTTTCATCAGTTCACGCTGCTGACGTCTTTGCTGTCACACGCAAAAGAAACAACAAACCTTTCTTACTCTCAGAAGGTAATGACTCCTAGGGATTCTGGTTTGTGGATTCTTTCTGATTTCAGGTTGCGAGGGGTTTTTTTTCTTTTGGGGGATGGGGGGGAGATATAATGGACAGCACCATTTTTACGCCTATAAGGTTCTTTATTGGTTTCTATAAGTATGTTTAAATTACGACTACTGAATTTTAAGTGTCAATAGTACATGATAGTGTCTAATTTTGCCTCAACATTATGACCCAGGCAGTTAGTCACTCAATTTCTTGCTGCTCTAACTCTGGAAACCACTTACACCAGCCTCATCATATACTGCTGTTGCACATGAGTAGGAAGCAGAGAGTTTGAAAATGAAACTAAAAAAATATTAAGAAACATCACAATTCTTCATTTTTCTGGCTTTTTAAAAATAATTAAAATTCTAGGATAGTATTTAATTTGTTGCTTTAACTTAAAACAGAACTTTGCTTCCCCAAATTTCTGAGCCATTACGCCACTTTAGAACATAATCTATTCCTAAACTCTGATTTAATGTGATTAAGGCAAATGTCTGTCCCCCTTTTTCAACAAAGAGGTAAAGACCATAATAACCTTTCTGCTACCAAAAAAAAAGTAGATAAGGCTGAGTACAACAATTGAAGGCAAATAATTTTCTTTTCCAGAGTTAAGAAATAACAGAGCTTTGCTTCTGATGGGTGAATGCTCCAAAGATATAGCCAATATAATCAAATATTACAAAAGAGTAAAAGCAAAAATAGTGCATTTGTAAACAAATGCTACTATATAGTGAGGATACAAAAATATGGCAGTAATTAACAGAAGTAATGTTCTATATATCCATTCACAAGCCAAAATCCTTGTCATAATATAAGCCTAAACCTTTAAAGCATGTCAATTGAGAAGGTTTTCCTTTTTTTTCTTCTTCCTACAGCCCCATTAAAATGCTATAAAAACACTCTAGAGCTCACCTGTGCCACAAAAATTGTTTTTTTGCATGTAAAAGCCAGGGCTGGCACTAGGGCAAGAATAGGCAATTTTTGAAGGGGGGGGGGCCACTTCAAATTTTGGAAGTGGCTGTGGGCCAACCCCAAAAGGGCGGGGCTGACCCAAAATGGGCGGGGTTAAGAGCTACCCTACCAGGAGCTTTACTTGACCTGGGGTCCCTGCCCCCTGACTTCTAGCCAATGGAAGGGACCTGGAGCAGAAGGGAGAGTGCAAGGGGGGTGGGCGCCTAGCCTGCTTCCAGAATTGTCTGGGGTGAAGGCTTAGATTTCATATAACAGGGCCTCCAGCTCCTGGCCCCCACTGCTAACCTGTTGTCTGGCAGCTGCCATGCAGGCACAAGCCCTTGGAATAGAAGCAGCTGAAAGGGCTCAACTGCCAGACAATGCAGCCACCCAGCAGGAGAGCCCTTTAAATAGAAACAGTTGAAAGGGCAGCTCTCATGTCTGGCTCCCTACCAACACTCTAGAGGCACTGGGAGCTGCAAGCCCTTTTAAGTGCTTCTATTTAAAGGGCTGGCGCTTTCCCTGCACCTGTCAGGCAATGTATTGCCTAGCAGCTGCAGGGCACATGAGATCCCTTTAAATAGAAACTTGTCATCACTCCTGCCCCCCACCTTTAAATAGAAACAGCTGAAAGGGCATGCAGCTCCCCCTGCCTCTAGCACATTGCTGGAGACCTGCACTCCCTTTCAGCTGTTTCTATTTAAAAGCCTCTGTGTTCCCCACCACTGGTAGACAACTGGGTGCAGGGAAGGCAAGGGCCCTTTAAATAGAAGCATATAAAAGGGCTCACAGCTCCCTGCGCCTCTAGCGCATTGCTAGGGTGCCAGAGACGAGAGCCCTTTCAACTGCTAGATAGATTTCAAGAGCTTGAGCCTTCCCTGCAGCTGTTCGGCAGGGGAAGAGGTGAGCCGTTTAAATAGAAGCCGTTAGAAGGGCTCGAGCCCCTCTTCTGCTTAGAGGCAACGTGCTAGGAGGCCGGGCCTGGAACTGTCTCGTGGGCCTAATCAAAGCCTTAGGCAGGCTGGATCTAGCCCACTGAGCAGCTTTTGCCTGCCTCTGCATTAGGGAGTAGCAAGCAGGACAGTTGCCCAGAACCCGCAGACACAGGGGGCCCTATGAAACTAAGCTTCTCAGGCTTTGGCTTCAGCTCCAAGTGGTGGGACACAGGACTGAGGGGATTTGGCTTTCTATCCTGGGCCTCAGAGTGCCTAATGCTGACCCTCCTTGGCAGGCTCCCTGAAAAGACCCCTGGTTGAGAACTGTTGGAGAAATTTTTTCCATGCTTCACATAGGATGCATAGTTACAATGGCTAATTTGCTAGGCTTAGCCATGATTATTTGCTAAGCCATGAAGTAGCTTCCTCTTCACTTGTTCTGACTATGTTGTATGCAGTATTTTATGCCTATAATAGAAACCAGTTTAGCTGATACAAAATCATTAAGGTAAAATTTTACTAGATAAAAAACGTAAAATATTAATATTAAAGAAACTATGAACTTGACTACATGGAGTTTGTGTCTGGCAAGTTGGTTATATAACTTGTGTTCTAGCCAACCATACACTGTCTGCATAGACACCGTTATCATGCACTAGGACAGGGGGTGGGGAAACTTTTTTTGGGTTGGGGACCAGTGACCTTCAGAAAAATCAGTTGGAAGCTACACAAAAGTGAAGAGCGCCAAAAAAACCCACCCATCTCACCAAAACCCACCTCACTGACATGGCCCCTGAATGAAAAGCAGAAAGACACTCCCGACATTTCCTTAGCACATCAGAGCCGTGGATGGGGCTAATAGACTTTGTGGGCTCCCTTGGCTGTAGGGTGGGGCCCAAAAATGAGAGATTCAGTATGTCGGAGGAGGCTGCCAGGAAGTGGGTTAGGGGTGTTGGGATTGGGCAGGAGTGAAGATGTACAAGTGGGTTGGGTGTCAATAGGTCAAGTACGGTGCAGGAGTGGGCTCAGGGATGGGGAGTCTGGTGGGAGGTGGGGTGCAAGAGCAGAACAGCGGTCTGGGCAGGACAGGGATGCAGGAGCATGTTGGGAGTGGGAGGGCCTGAGCAGGAGGGCATGCTTCTCTGGCACAGTTCCCCGGGAATGCACTTGGTATAGTGTCCTCCACTGCTCCCAGACACTGTCCCCCTGTTGCTCCTATTGGTCCTGATTACAGCCAATTGGAGCAGTGAGGGAAAAGCCGAAAGGTGGTTTCCCCAGCGATGGAGAAGCAAAGAGGGTGCGGCAGTGAGCAGAGCCACTTCCTCTGGATGCCAAACAAAACCTGTGGGTCAGATTTGGCCCCAGCTTGCCTGACTCCAGCTTGCAAGGCTCAGACCCAGGCAAGTCAGAGGCTGGGCCTTAGGTCCCCCACCTACTGCCCTAGAAGTTCCATAGGGTGCTTTGATGCACTGCACTTAGAAAAAACAAATTAAGTGCACTATATGGAACTCAGTGTGCAGTTGCATGGTCCACACAACCACTTAACATATAGCAGGCTTGCATGCTGTACATTTACAGCTGTGCGCCAAATGTCTAGCGATACAAGCCTGATATCAAAAAATTAAAGGCATTCTGTAACAGAACCTTTCAGTTTGAGATTTTTGTTGCATAAGCAATATGATCACAAACCAATGCAAATAGTTCAGACACACTGTCTATTTCATATAGAAATAAATATTGTAAAGGAAGTCATATTACATATAAAGTATTTGTTTTGTATTAAAGAAGCTGATACCGTCAAATGGCATGGTGAGAAGCCAATAAGAAGTGTATAACTAAGACAAATCAACCAAAAATGCTGAATATCTGATTAATTTTATGACAATGTTATGAACAGGGTGATTGAGGTAATCTCTTTTATTGGACCAACGTAAGTTTGTCTCTTTCACCAATAAGGGATATTGCCTTGTCCACACTGTCCTTCCGATAAATTGTAGCCATATTGATCTCAGGGTATTTTTACACACACATATATTAAGAGTGTTTCTGTGTCCGAGAGTCAGTTTGTTCAACAACTTGCCATAAAATTCAGTATGCAGCCTCCTCTTACCCTAACTTAATCCAAGGTCAGGTTTTGGTCGTGCCTGGAAAACATGAAGTACTGAGAATGGGACTTTTTTCGATAACATGGAAAGGGAGGGGACAGAGAGGAGGGATGCAAAAGGGAGGGATGCGATACTGAGAGTGGCCACTAGGGGCAGCTGCAGCACCAAGAGTGGACACCAGAGCTGGGGCTCCCCCATCTTGACCGCCTCCAGTCCAGGCAAGTACCCGTGAGCCTACCCCCGCTCTTTCCATGAGGGAGAGGCAGTGGAGGGCTGACACCTCCCTCCAGTGGACATTCCCCCACAGCCTGCATACTGCTGGGGGATGAGACTAAGGCAGTGGTTCCCAACCTTTTCCCCATTTTGACAATTCAGGAAGACTTGGTGACCCAGGGCAATTAAAAAAAATACGTGAATGGCTCCTTAAGAGCCACCTGGGGAGACACCTAGCAACCCTTTTGAAATGTAATGGCTCTAGGGACTGCCCCCCGGCCCGCAGGCTCTCCAGGGGGTGGGGGCTGCCCCTGAAAGAGAAGGGATAACCCCCAGATCTTGGTCCCACTCTGCACAGGCTGCAGACTCCTCCTCTTCCCCCGTCCCGCAGAAGAGGTTTCTGGGGGCAGCTCTGGGAACCCTCATCTCCCTCCTCCTCCCCCAGCCTCCCAAAACAACCTGCAGTTACAGGTTAGAAGTTACAGGTTAGCGGTCACAGATTGCACCAGTGGTCTCCAACCTTTTTACGACCAAGATCACTTTTTAAATGTCAGAACAAGCCAAGATCTAACCCATCCTTTCCTCAAGACCCCACCCCCTACCTTGAAGCCCCGCCCTCTCTGTTCTCCTCTCCATAACTTGCTATCCCTAACCCTTATACACTCTCAGGGTACAGCTACACTGCTGCCTTTTCTTTTAAATCTTTCTGTCGGAATAGGTTTTTCCAACATTTGGCACATCTAGACTGGGCCAAATGTCAGAAAAACCCTGTCTTTTGGAAGCCCCGTTATTCCTCGTGGAACGAGAAACACTGGGGTTGCTGAAAGAGCTTGTTTGCTCTTCCACTAAAAAAAGCATAAGAACAAACACGTCCCTGGATGCGGAAGATTTTTTCTGGGATAAAAACTCTTGTAGTCTAGCCGTACCCTAACTGGGTTGAGACAGGAGGTGCGGGCGCTGGGTAGGAATGAGGGATGTGGGTGTGGGAAAGGGTGAGAAGTACAAGCTCTGGGAGGGAAACTGAATGCAGAAGGAGGTGGAGTAGGGGATGCTGGCTCAGGAAGGGGGCTCCAGGCTGGGGAGTGTTGGGTCAGGTGGAGGGTTGGTGTGTTGAGCAAGCCACAGGCTTGTGGATGTGGGGGCGCAAGAGTTTGGGTTGGGGTATGTGAGGGGCTCAGGGCAGGGAGGTTGGGAGTATGATGGGCTCAGGACACAGATTTGCAGTATGGATGGTGCAGGAGTGTTGTGGCACAGGACTGAGGATGTAGGGGTGTAGGAGTATGAAGATGTGAGGCTCAGGACAGGGGGTTCTGGTGTATGACAAGCTCATTTTTGGGGGAGGGGGGAGGGGAGGGGAGGGGGTACAACAGTGTTATGTTTGTTTCAACCAGATGGGGGCTTGGCCCCAATTGGGGGCTTCTTGGCCAGGCTTCGTTTTTAAATAAAATATTATGTCAAAAACAGTTTCAGCATTGTCTTTATTTATGAGGGGGCGGGGAACCTGTTTTGAGTCAGGGGTCACTGACCCACAGAATAGTTAGTTGGGCCATACAAGTGAGCTGCAAAAAAACAACTGCTCCAAAAACACTCCAGCCTCACTAATGTGGCCCCAACTGTGCTGGTGGGGGCAGGAGCAAGGTGCTGGTGGGGGCAGGAGCGGGTGGCAGGGTGCTGAGGCAGGAACCAGGGTGCTGGGTCAGGTGGAAGGGTGCTGGGTGAGGGTGCTGGACCAGGGGCCAGGGTGCCGGTGGGCGCTGGGGCAGGGAGTCCCCTGGTGCCTGGGACTCCTATATTTCCCTGCCCTCCAGCCCACACATAGGAAGGCAGTAAGAGAAATAAGTCCTGGGCACGTGCCTCCTCCCAGGACTCCTACCCCCTTCTCCCTCCCATGCGCAGGAAGGCAGCAAGAGAAGGGAGTCCCCAGCATGCACCTCCTCCCAGGACTCCTACCCTTCCCGCGTGCAGGAAGGCAGCAGGAGAAGGGAGTCCCTGGCGCACCACAGACCTGGCTTCAGGAAATGTGCCGGGTGTTTGGGGGAGGAGGGAGCAGCCTGCACACTTCCTGAAACCCCAGAAGTGGCATGCAGCTGCAGGACTGCCCCATCACCCTGCAGGAAGTTGGCATTACCTCCATTGTTGCTGGAGGTAGCGTCAGTGGGGGGCTGCTTCTTCTGGGTGGGGAGAAATGGGACCGAATGCCTTGCTATCGACTGGTCGAGCCCTTCCGATCGACCGTCGATCGCGATCAATGGGTTGGTGATAACCATGGGATTACACATACTTAGCTTCATACTGCTGACTGCAGCTAAGCCTCCCTCGGAGTGGGGACCACCAGCCTCTGCCGGCCCCACTCCTGCAGCAGTATAACCACCTCCGTGGGGAAGGGCCAGCAACAGCTGCCAGTCCCACTCTCAAGGAGGTTTCACTGAAAGCTCTGCAGCCAACACCAAGAGAGCCACAGAATATAACGCGTGGCAGAGGGTGGGATGGGACCGGCCTATCACGGTGGCTAGCCAGATCATCCCTTGTCCGAGAGCAGCCCATGTCTGTGGTGGGCCTGTGGGGCTGGAGCAGTCTCCTACCCAGGGCAAGCAGGGAGCAGCTCGATTTTCTACCAGTTAACTGGAACCATTAAGCCTCACTGGTTAAGGTTAGCCTTTTACACCCCCAGAAGCCAATCACAGGAATAATGTAAGGATCAATAGCCCTCAGAAGCACTCCAACAGTGTTTTACGAAGTGTCCATCTTGAGCCCCACATTTTTTCCTGCATTACAAAGAGCTGCTGCATTCTCTTACAATTTCACTTCCCCAACAGTCATTTCCTATAGGTTTGTAAATGCATCTCACCCACAGCATGTACTTATAGTGATAGAAATCCCCAATTATCACCTCTAATACCATTAACTCACAAACATCCCACTCTCCCTACCTCTAATATCATCAATTCACAGACACTTACCTTCCTTCCTCCCCCCCCCCCCCTCCCCCGCATCCCCCTCCTGTTCTGCAATGTGATTTGTCCTTTTCATATTTGTTCATTTTTAATTGTATCCTTTGGTATATATGGTTGAGACTACTTTCTTCCACTATTTAATCTGAGGAAGTGGGTCTGGCCCACGAAAGCTCATCATCTAATAAACCATCTTGTTAGTCTTTCAAGTGCTACATTGTCCTGCATTTTGCTTCAGCATGTACTTGTTATTCAAGTTCTCAATGTCCCCTGAACATACACCCTTAATATACTGCTGGGATTACATAACGAAAAGAAGTCGTCTCTCCTTCTTTCTGAAATTCTGCAATCAATTACATTTTAAAATAAATGTTAATTAGTTCAGTAGTCTCAAATAGGCACCTGGTTCTTGGCCTGAAAAACAAAACAGCTCAGATGACTTGGTCCTATTTAAAAGTTGGCTTATTTTTCTTTAGATTTAATTCATTTGATGAACAGCCAAGTAGAAACAGCCAGTTCTACTCCAACATAGAGCTTGCACACCTCAAACCTACTTAAAGTGAATTTACCTCCTCTCGAAGCTGCCGTTCTCTCTCTTCTTCAAGCTTTTGGATTTCTGCCAATGATAATGTGGTCTGGGACTGACAGGCTCCCGAACTGGATTGCTGGCCCCATGTTGAAGAAGAAGGGAGCTGGGGAAAGTATTAAATAATAATTACAAATTCTCTGAATGAATACTAATGAGACTAAATCTATGGACAGATTTTTTTGATCCCACTGAATAAAAGCCATATTATAAGTGTGGTAAATCTCTGGCCATGACCTGTGGGTCTCATGCTTCTCACATACACTGTTTGCCTCAAAGGCTTGTTGTGACCCTCCACGTGACCTCTTTCTCCTTACAGGGGCCACAGCTACTGAGCCACATTCATCATAAGCTAGTTGATAGTTTTAGGGTCAAAACCCCTTGTAGTTCTGGTCCCTTTTCAGCGACAGACTCTGATGGTGTGGGGAGGTTTAGGGGGAACCTAGGCCTGCCTGCTACTCCGGGTTCGAGCCCAGGGATCCTAAGGCAGCAGCAACAGACAAGGTTACTGCCACTTCCAGTTTAATAGCTTTTCTCTGGGCCACTTCCCCAAATGATCTCTCCCAATACCTTTCCTCTGGTCAGTCCTCAGCTTCTCTCGTGCGCGCTCAAGCTACATCTAAACTATGTTTGTTTGGTTTTTTTTTGGTGGGATACCGGAGGTAACTCACAAAAACCCTGCGGCGTCCAAGGAACGCATTTTCTCTTCTGCTTTATTTTCCACAGAAGAGCAAATACACTCTTTCGGGAAGCCCTGAAAACCTTGTTTCCAGGGGCATAAGGGCTCCGCCAAAAGGAGGTGGTTTTTCCACCATTTGGCCCCCATCTAGATGGGGGCCAAATGGTGGAAAAGCCTCTTCCACAGGGGGAAAAAGAAAGCAGAAAAAGCTACGCAAAATGTAGAGCATATTTTACCTAACTTTTTTCCGCAAAAATGTTGCAGTCTAGATCCAGCCTCACCCAAACACCCCTTTTACACTTCACTTCCTTCTTCCAGTCCTTCACTCTTTACCTTCCCCCTTCCTTATCTGGGGGGAAACCTTTTAAAACAGCTCCACAAGCCTTAATTGGCTGCAGATGTCTAATTAGCTTGTAGCTTCCAGCAAGCTCTAATTGATCCAGGTGCCTGGATGATTATGCTGCACTAGGCTTGGCCCTATTTACTCAGGGAAGAGAGAGCTGTTCACCCAGGCCCCAGCATGTCTTCCCTCCATTAGTGTGCAGCAGCCAGCTGGCCGGGTCTGTCACAGAAGATATTCAAATACCTGGTTTAAAAAAGTATATGTTATTGGTCATACTTTGTTACATGTGCCATGAGCTGCAAGGCAGTGTTAGGCTCACTCAATACCTAATAGATCAGAAACTGTTCAGCCAAAAAATGTTTTCCTCAAAGACAGTGTGGTATTTGAAGCATTTAAGGCTCAGTTACCTCACACTGGAGGCTACTAAAACAATAAAAAAAACATTATACATGTTTTTCAAACTAAGGGGGAATTAAAAAAAAAATCTTCAAGTGCTAGATACAAGCTGAGTTGTGGCTTGTGATCAAAAGGTGACTTTTATGCAGATCAAGGGACGCCACTTTTCCACCTCCTGTCATGTCCTTAAAAACAAGCTGTGATTCTTGAATGGGGAAATCAAGAATCAAGTTACTCTTTTCTTCTGGCAGCCTTTCCTGGCTAGCTGAGCTCTCTCTTTCTTCCTTTCCAATTGTTTTAATTTCTTCTCCCCTTGTTTCTCTCATCGTTCCCCAAATTTCAAGCATCTGCTCCTCAATAATTCTTTGCTTTTCTTCACCTTCCTCACCATAGGGTTCCACCACTCAGTTCCCTTTCTCTTGATTCAATTCAGCTAACTGACATCTTACATGCTAGTTCTTTTGGTCCTACTCTACGGTGATGTTTTACCTGAACATTTTCGGTGAGTGGGGAAAGGTAAATTATGGTAGAGCATTACCTTCATTTGTGCAAGTTGCTGCTGCTGCTGCTGCTGCTGTAACCGGCGCAGAGCCTCCTGCTGCTGCTGCCTCTGTCTTAGTAATTCCTTCTGGCGCTGGAGTTCTAGCTCCTTGCGCTTTCGCTCTTCCTCTTCAAGCCGCAGTCTGGCTGCCTCCTCTTCCATGTGCAACCGGTTTTCCTCTAGTCGACGCTGGGCCTCCTCCTCTTCACGTGCCCATCTGGCAGCCTCCTCTTCCTTCCCAGGAAACAAAAAATTTAAAAGTTTCTTAAGAGGACTCAGATCTAAAATACTTCATAAAACATGTACGGTTTAGAAGTCCTGAGAGAAGAGATGACCGCTTTTTATTTAATCGTAACAATGTGATACTGTATCATTTATCAGGCTGAGATAATAATTTGGTCTACTGTCCTTCAAAATACAGATTTCATAATGTTCCATGAAAGAACTGGATTAAAAGGGCAAACTGAATTAAGGCAAAGGTTAGCTAGAGATCAGACTGGACAGAGGGAAAATCCAAATACCAACTTTCCCCTGGGATCTGTATTCACATTATTACTGTGCAACTCTACTACTTGCTGCTAGCTCTCACAGTAAGTGCTGCTGTCAGTTTTCAACCCATAAAATGAGGACAAGAGGAATAAAAAGGGAAGGTTTTCAGATCAAATTAGAAATGTGGCAGTAGAGAAGAATTAAGATTTGGCTATTTCATACCACTAGAAAAGCAAGGAAGATTACTTTTGCATCAACAAGCACAAGATTATGTGGTGGGAGAAAGGAAGGAAGCATTGCTAGATGAATTGCTAGAGTAGGGAGGGGAAAAGAGAAAGACATCAACATGAAGTTATACATTTTAGCAGTGGACAACTTTGAAGTGGATTCTGAAGACAATTAAATTGTTGGGGATCGGTATGATGCAGGCACTTTGAAAAAAAATTGTGAATGCGCTGGTGGAATCAGTTGGCACATATTGGAATCCATAAAGGGAGACTCAAGAGGCCACAAATAAGGAGTTATAGTACCTAAGCTTGGATATGTTGGCGCATGGGATGAGGTTTTAAGCAGGAATGAAGTCTTGACAGAGTGGAGCCTGGTGGACTGGCAAACATAGGCGATGTAAAGGAAGAGTCAAGGATGTTGCAGTATTCTGTAGTATGTCCAAACCACTGCATCTTACAGAGTGAATATTTTGCAGTATATGGTAGTGTACTGTATGCATTTTCCCTCTCTTTAAATTAATGACCACTGACTGGAAAGCTTAAGGATATATCCTAGAGGCACAGTCAAATGTGTACTTGAAAATAAAACATTCAACAAATATAGGTCTCTCACAAGCTGGCTGCCTCTAAGATATTCCCACCCAGCTGAGTGCGATACTGGCTTAATATCTAATCAAGATGCAGAAGATCAGAGAGGACTATTTGAACAGGCCGATGATGTCAGGAGAGGAGACCTAATGAGAGAAAACAACAAGGGGAGTTTCTGGTCTGGGAAAGGCTTAGTGAAGTCAGTCTGGAAGAAGCCAACAGAGAGCAAGTTAGGTTCCTATGGGATGGGGCCAAAGATAGGACCTCTAGGAAGCAGGGAGACCCCTGAGGTAAACTGCTGGAGTTCCTAGAGAAAGGAGACAGTAGGAGGAAGTCTGCTGTAAAGAAAAACCTACAGAAAACAGGCAAGCAAGTTCCTGTGAAGGGCCAAAGCACAAAAGCTTGCTGAAAGATACCAGCCTCAAGAAGACTTATGTCCAACAACAGTACTTGATCCTAGAGCCAGTGAAAGGCAGTAAAACTCTAGGAAAAGGTTGAGAACCAGGGCCAGAAGATACATAGATTATTTGGGACTTTGAACTTCAGTTGGATATTATAATACTCTGAAGGGGCTGAACTAGCTACCTTCTCAGCTAGAACTTATAACATGCAAAGACAGAAGGCCTGCAGGAGGCGACAAAGACTATCTCTGGCATGGTGCAAGGAGGCACTCTTGTGACAAACGAACTACTATCTACTCCACTTTCTCAACAATCAAGTTTAGATGGCTTTCCACAGCACCAAGTTTGCTCACTTTTATCATTATCAGGCTGAAAGGCAAATGTAATCTATATTAATTCAATTTAATTCTGCCCATGTGCAGTTTCAATACCAGATTCCTATCCTGATAAGAAAGGAACATCCTTAGAAAGGATCATCCTCTCCTCAGCTGGCACTAGCAAGTCTCCGTGTTCACTCAGTTCCAGCATCTCCCATGCTTGAGCATGGTAAATCTCGTGATCATTTTCACCTGTTTACGAAGCAACTCTTCTCGCTGACGTCTTTCCTCCTCTTCTCTTCTCCTTTCCTCCAATCTTCTAAGTGCTTCCTCTTGCTGTTGTCGCTCCTCTTCCTCCCGTTGTCGTCTTAGTGCAATTTCCTGCTCTCTCTGCCGCCTCAGGGCTTCTTCCTGAAATGAAGAAAAATGATCAAAAGAAAAGTGATACATACACAAGAGTTGGGGACCACTGCTGTATATTGTCTAGACTTACGTACAGAGAATCCTCCAGCGCACCGCACTTTTTAATGAGGCAATTATACCAACATATCCCCTCTTATCGTACAAACAGACCAGAAATTTACCAATCTCCCTACTATGATCAACATTTTATCCTATTCTTCATATGCAATCCAAAAAAAATCCACCATCCTATTTTGAGCTAATTATTGAGGTTAATTATCCCTATTCATGCTATTCTGCACAGACTTGCAAGATTATTATACTGCCTGTATTCAGCTGGGAAAAAGACTAACCACCACTTCAAAACACATATTTGGTAGTAATTTAAAATACATCTGCAGCATCACCTTGCTCATGATGAACTTCTGTTGTTAAACCTGATGCTCAATTTCTCAGCAAAACGGCCACCAGCAAAGTGTCACTCACAAATGGCAGTTTAAGTTCACAGGATCGCTCACAATGCACTTTTGATATCAGAATAAACATGACATGAATTACTACTTGCATTGCTCAAGCACACCTAAATAACTATTGGGGAATTTTGTGCCGTTTACTGAGTGCACTCACAGAGAAGGTAATGACAAAGACTTTAAAAACTAATTTAAGATGAGACTTAACGAGAGGAAAAGGAACAGAAATAAGAGCATAAGTTTACATGGACGATGTATAATTTGGTTTTAAATCATTAAAACTAAACATCAGCCAAGTTTAAATCTCTTACAATGTGGAGATCTCTCTCAATACATCAAGCCCCTCACTCGAATCTAGAACTTGAAAGTTACTGTACCCTTTCAAGTGAACTCTATCAGATGTCTACTGATGTCTATGATCCAAACTAAGAGAATATAGCCATTTCCTTGGAGAACACATGGACCTTTTCCTATGGACTGGAAATATTTTCAGCTTGAATTTGTATAATCTTTTAGTACGTACCTTCCATTCAGCTATGAAGATCTGAGACTATAGGTTAAAAAAAAAAAATCTACCCTGTGAGTCATGCTAACAGAAAAGAAGGCGTTCCAGTTGGGAAATGAAGAGAAGCCCTAGATGCATGTATAAAGATACGAATTGAATGCTGTGATAGGTTGTTGTCACCCCTAACAGGACTCATAACTACATGAGTCTAAGTCAATAAAATGGTTTGATTCTCAGAATCAGTCTCACCTTTCAGAGAGGTAGCCATGTTAATTGTTTCAGCAAAAACAACGAGGAGTCCTGTGGCACCTTAAAAACTAACCAATTTATTTGGGCATAAACTTTCACAGATTGCAGTCCACTTTGTCAAACGCATCAAGTGGAAACTTCAGTTTGGCAAAGATATATACACACATGCAAAGACAGGAATGTTACATATGATCCATGGTTGAGAACCACTCATCTAGACCATCCCTGATAGACATTTATTTATCCTACTCTTAAATATCTCCACAGATGGAGATTCCAGAACCTCCCTAGTCAATTTATTCCAGTGTTTAATCACCCTGACAGGAACTTTTTCTCTAGACCTTTAATCATTCTTGTTGCTCTTCTCTGAACCTTCTCCAATTTCTCCACATCTTTCTTGAAATGTGGCGCCTAGAACTGGACACAATACTCCAACTGAGGCCTAATCAGCGCAGAGTAGAGCAGAAGAACGACTTCTCATGTCTTGCTCAACACTCCTGCTAACGCATCCTAGAATTATGTTGGCTTTTTTTGCAACAGTGTCACACTGTTAACTCATATTTAGCTTGTGGGCCACTATAGCTTTAGCTTTAAACTGTGTTGAAAAAAACCTCACCTGCTTTCTTCGCGCCAGTTCCTCTTCTTCTCGCCGTTTCCTCTCTTCTTCCTGTTGCCTCCTAAGTAGTTCCTCTTGTTGTCTTCGAAGTTCCTCCTGTCTTTTTCTCTCTTCCTCTTCCCGTTTGGCCCTTATTTCCACTTCTCTCCGCTCTTGTTCTAGCTGCAATTACATAAAACTACTGTTAGATACAAGAGCAGAGTAGGTGAGGCTCTCCTACACCATTCTTTGTAGTGATCCCACAGTAAATCTATGTTGCCTCAGGGACTAGATACCTAGAACATTTAGACTGATTTCTTGGGGGAAGGGGTCACAATTTTTTCCTCTCCATATCAATTCTCCTGAGCCAGCTCCTTAAAACCATTGCTGAATTAAGAATAGAGGTGGGCAATATTTTTGATGGGGGTGGGCACTCCAACAATTTGTAAAGTAGTCAAGGGTTGCACTCTTCTATGATATTAATGGAGAAGGTATAGGGTCTGGGATGGAGGCTGGCTGCATGAGGGAGCTTGGATAGGCAACTGCAATGCAGGAAGGAGTGTGGAGTCTGGGAGAGAGTGTGGGTGAAGGAGTGATGTGAGATCCGGGGCACGGGATTTGAGTGCAGGGTCCAGGATGGGGCATGCATGTAGGAGAGGGTGCAGGATTGGTGAGGGAGTTGTGACCAAGAGCAGAGTACAGTAGGGGGTCCAGAGTGCTTTGGTGCAGGCTTTGTAGGCGGTGCCTGGCCAACAGCCCATTGGGACCCTCAAGCAGGCTCCCTGCCTACCATGCACCCACACACTGCTCAAAGTGGCCAGCTGCTGAGGCCAAGTGCATCTCTGCACTGTGCACCCTTTGGAGTGGAAAGGACCTTCGCATGCTGCCTGTATCACAAGCACAGCCCCAGGCGGCTCCCACTGTGCTGGGGCAGTGCACAGAGAAGCACATGCTAGTCCCAGCAGCCAGACACTTTGAGCAGCATGTGGGGGTGCAGCAAACAGGGAGCCTGCCCAAGGGTTCTATTGGCTCATGGGACTTTGACAGGCCGGAGTATTGTGGTGGGCCAGATCTGAAGGTTTGGCAGGGTTGTGGGGCAAATTTTGCCCACCCCTGATTAAGAGACTACAAAGAGTCACTAAGAGGTCATCTCAAGCAGTACATCCTACACCATTTTGGATTATGACTCATAGAAGGTACTAGCAGGCTGTATCCTGTGCTTGCTACGCTCACCAATCCCCCTCTCGCTGGCTGCTTTTGTGGCCAGTGAGCCTGATGATGTCATTCTGTTGCCCAGCAGGAACACTTTTTTTAATATATAGGGAGACTAGAATATCTATGAATTGCCCCCAACAATTAGCACTCACTGTTCCCTAAACTGATGTGCACAAGAAAAAAAGTTGGGATTCAAATAGCAGCAAGAACTAACAGTTATTGCTCCTATCTGCTTCTAACAGCAAAGGAGGAAATTCAATTTGAATGTTTAAGTTTGACCCAACACTAAAAATAATCTCAATCTCACACCTCAGAGATGCCCAAGAATGTTTTATACACAAGTGTAAAAATATAACTATTAATTTAGAATATCAGTAGCATCCTTCTACAATGAAACTCATTTTCTGCAGGATACATGATAGTCTCTGACCTTCGCAGCTTTGGCCTTCTCAATCTGCTGAAGTTGTTCTAACGCTGGTCCCTGAGCTGTAGTATCAATGGGGAGATCCCAGACACTGCTTCCTTCCCAAACTGCAAAGTAAAGACAATAGCATAACTAATATTCACAAGCCGTAGTAAGAGGACTATCAGAAGCCAGGTAGAGAGAGGCCTTATGCATTCTGGTTACTACTATGTTACAAATACTGAAAACATAATGGTGTGCTGCACTCTTATAATTATGTTCAGTAAAGAAGCCACACTTGCTTAATATCCCAGGGAGCAAGGCCTGATAACCCTAATACTTTCCTCAGAAGCATAGGTGCATCAAGGTGAGGGGTCTACCACCAAATTCTAGACCAAGCCCCCACTGTCCAACCCTCCCTCCTTACACCAGGAGAGAAGCCGCTTCACACTGTAATGTAAGGAAGTATGCTACATTTTTTTACATCGCTTTGGCTGAAGATCTCTAGTGGTGATGCACAGCTGTATTTCCTTACATTCAAAATAGAATTTTCCTTGGAGCATGAGGTGAGTTGAAGACCTGGTTTTCGTTTCTAATGGAAGCTGAGATATGCAAACCTTGATCCATCTTGCCTTTAGCAAGTAGCAAAAAGAGGTGCAATCATTGAAAACAAAGATTCAGGCCCTAGGGACTTCCTAGAAGTAGTCTCTTACCCGTGGGCTGTGAGGCTGTTGACTGAAGCTCCCAAATTGAGCTAGCATCTGGCACTGACACAGATCTCGTTACGGATGGCATCAGGTTCTGTTCAGATATTCTGTAATACAAACAAGAAGATTCTACATGCCACTTCCAAAGACAGGTCTGCTCTGGACACACAATGGGCATTTTTAATTTAGTAACATGCCATTGCATTTTCCTTCATCCCCACCCTAACAAACCTCTATTTAAAACAAAAACTTGATGCTGAGACTACTGTGCAGAAAGTTATCTCCTGTCTAAAGATTGTTCAGTCGAGGATACTACAAGCTGTAGCTCACAGGCTACCTGACTAAAGGCATATGAAATTCTAGAATTCACTTGCCTCTGCCAGTTGAATTCCAGCACACTGTGTCCTCACAAAAGTGCTTTACCAATCCTGGTCAGGACTTTGGTGACAATTTCCCCCATAAGAGGATTCCCCAGAACTTCAACCGGAGGAGACTTCTCATTTTCATAAGTCCTCTCCCAAACAGAAGCCGTGGACAAAAAGGTATTCAATATCCAACAGCTTTTTTTTATAGTCCACACCCCCACCACCTGGAAAAAAGTTGAATGCACAACCCTAGATACGACCAAGCAATTCTGAAACAGACACGTAGACACAGGAGACCACCACACTAACAACCACAGCCTAAGCTGGATAAAAATCAGTCGAGATCTGAACACTCACCTCATCTTCAAGGTCTGAAACTGTTGTAAGAGGAGAGCCAGTTGCTGCTGCTGCTGGGATGAGAGGGCTGCTTTTTGCTGCTGTGCCAGTACTTGTGCATACTGTTGTCTTTAAAAGAGAAGCAGAGAGCCATTGGAATTTGTTCACTGTGTCTAACTAGATAACATCCAGGTCATGGAAGTCCTACATCATCCAGTCTAATTCCCAGAAATCCAAAAAAACAAACTATTTCTCTGTACTCACATGGATTCCTGAAGGACACCACAAAATGGGATCTGGGAAGAACTAGGTTATAGACACAGTGAACTGGCCTAGACTGGCACAACAAAATTCCCTGCCTCACCTCCAACCACCAATTTGACTCTTCCTTTCCAATTTGCAATTTTAAGCTTGGTGCTTTCTGCACTTTCCCCAAAATTGATATAAAGTTCATTTATATGCTGACCTACTTTTGTAACTGTCCAGCTAGTCAAGCCCACATTCCCATTACAGCTACAGACCTCTTGACATTAGCAATCCTAGATGAAGAGCCATTATTCAAAGGTCATGAAAATGGAATACACCTTTATGCACAATTGCAAAAAGCTACCCAGTCTTTAATTACTTTCTTTACTCTAACCTTCTGCCATACAAGTTGTTAGAAATGGGTCAGACCCCAGAGACGCCAATTCCCATTTCACTGTGCAAAAACTGGTATCAAGCTACAGTCTTCAGAGGAAACTGATCAGGGGAAACCTGGGGGGCTCCTGGTCACATGACACACACCCTACTCCAAGAAAGGCTGGGAAAGCCCCCTGCACCCAGGCCTTGCCTTCTGTGGTCCTGCCTCTCTCTCACCCCCTTCCCACCTCTGCTCCATTCCCACCCCACCTCTTTCCCCAAACAAGGTGGCGCAGGGGACTAGTGGGACTTGCACACCACCACCCAGAATTTTCCTCCTACGCTTACCAGCAGCGGCACTGACTGCCACTGCACTCTTTTTCTCTCTGGCAAGTGCAGGGGTGGTCCAGTCCTGTCCCCACCCTGGGCACAGCAAAGCAGCAGGGCCAGCTTGCTCCTCTTCTCCTGCCACTGCCAGTGAGTATGGTGAGAGTGACCCCTGCGGGAGGCACCAAGTGCCTTTTTCCCCAGTAAACCTGCCCACAATGTTTGGGTTCATTGTGGCCCTCGTACATTCCTTCACACCCCACCCGTCTTTGATAGTTCCCCGCATCTCCAAGAAACGAGTCGACAGAGGAAAAGATGGTTCTACACTAGGTTTTCTATTTGCCTCAAAACATCTAAGAGGTTCTGTTCTACTTGACTCCAAATCCCCAAGACAGTTTGCAAGGAGGATCAGGATTCTTTCTGATAAATAGATACACACATAGCAATTCTTATCTACCTATAGCACATGACTAGAGTAAGTAGCACTTAAGGTATACAAGACAGTGAAGTGTGCCTGGGGTAGCTAGCTCTAGGTTTAAGGTTACTGCAGTTGGAGTTGCAGCATTCTCAGTTCTACTGCCTAGAGAAGGAATCAATGTGCCGAATCTGAACCCGAACAATTACAACTGCAGAGCAGAACACAGCCACTAGCAGATCTCTGTGACTACTGATCTTACTGTATTAAAAACTGCTGGTACTGGAGGTGCTGCATTTGGTACAGGGCCGTAAGTTCTTGTTGTCTAGTTAGTCGCTCCTGGTCCATCTCGCCCTGTGTTTGGAAATAAACCACTTATTAACAGTGTGAATATTTACAACTTTTAATATTGCTCTCAACAGGTAATGCAAAGAAGGACAAATAGCACATCCAGCAGCATGTAAACATCAGAAAGTATTTTAAAACAAAACTCCTGACCATCCAAAAAATACACGCTGTCAATGAAATAGGCAGAGATGCACAGCTTTTATAAGCTATTGGGACTATGCCCTAATGCCTCAACATAACAAAGCATGTAAGTAGAAGTTTAAAATTAAGTGAAAACAGTGACCAACTTCACTCCCTTTCCTTTCCCGAGCTGCTGTTTCCCAGAGGGTTGCAAACTTGATACCGAAAGCACGTGAACTTCTAATAGCAAGGATTTATGACATTACTCAGAAAATAACATTTCTCATTTAAAAAATCATTGTTTGACTTGTGATGACGGTCGAATGCTTACCAGCTGTGGAGGTGGTGCTGGACCTGGAGAGAAGGGGACCCTGCCCCACATTTTCATGATGTCTCCAAGTGGCTGGAAGCTCTCATCACACGCTCGCTTTACTAACAGGGACATAGTGAAATACCCAGCCTGGAACCACTCTGTCATCTCCTGGTTACTGAAGGGACCTGTAATATTACCCACCAATACATAAAGACAGAAAAGTCAAGTTCATTGTGTAGGGAACCAAGTGCATGGAACTCAAAAATAGAGACAATATCTAAATGTCAGTGGCTCCCACCTTCAAATTCCCCTTGCTCTACTGCCATGAATTATTTATGGGACTGCACATATATTCCAGATCCTAGGTCTGTTCCTTGAAATAATAGTTAATTCAGCAGTTCTGACAAAGACAAACTGTATGATTTATACGGTGTGCATGTTGTACACCATTTTTCTGTATAATTTATACACTTCAGGATAATACTTTAGGAACAAGCAAGGTGGATGGGAAGAAAAGATGTCTGTCTTGTACTTCTTGATCTCTGAAGGTATTTTGTAAAATATTTATATATTTAGTTCCGTAACAGAACTAGGGATGTTAAAAGCTAACTGGTAAGCATCACCCTTAATCAGTGAGGCTTACCAATTATGATTAACTGATGGGGGGCTGCTCCAGACATCCAGGGCCCATGACAGGGACACAACTCCAGCTTACCCCTGTTTAATCTCTTAACTTGTTCAAGTTTCAACTGGTTAATTAAACAGGATTTTACATCCCTAGTCAGAACTCCCTTAAATCTCAAGGCTGTTTTATTTTTTTTCCAAGTAAAATTACATAAAAAGACAGGACCTCACCCCCTGAAAGCTGCACTTCGCCCATTTCCACCCTAATATATGCACTGCATTGAACATACAATGCTAATACAGTCTTTCAAAAAAAATCTCATAAATCCTTTAAAGATGGCCAACATCAAAATACTCAGAGAAACACACTTGACAAAAGGTAATTTCCAATGGGAAGAGAGAATAGAGGATTAGCAAGAATCCCGCAAGGAGATATCTTCAGAGAAGCAGAATTATCAACTAGGTAATTTCCCCCTCTGTGAAGGATGCTCTCTACTGCAGAACAAGTAGCATGAAGGGCACCCCAGAAGAAAAATACATGAAGAGCTAGACAGTGTCCGCTTTTAGAGGCCAAATCCAAAAAACAATTAATTATCCTTAATGGGCCAGCTCATCACCAGATTCTTAAAGTCCCCCATCGCCACCAAATCTTGGGCTTAGGATGATTTTGTTAGTTGTTTAAAAAAAGCCTCATCCACTTCATCCACCTGGGTAGGTGGCCTGTAGCAGACTCGTAGCATGGCATCACCTTTGTTTTTAATCCCTTTTAGCCTAACCCAGAGACTCTCAACACTTCCGTCTCCTATGTCCATCTCCACCTCACTCCAAGTGTGTTCATTTTTAATGTATAAGGCAACACCTCCTCCCTTTTTCCCCTGTCTATCCTTCCTAGGTGGCAAGCAACGTTCAAATATCACCTTGATTTGCAATCCACACCATTATTGTGGATCTCACCAGTCTACATACCTTTAGAAATGGGGAAACTCTTCCCATTTTGAGGTAGAACTCAGGAAGTTGGCATTTTTAGAAAATATATTCACTCTTACGCTTTGTGTACAAACTCTCTACCCCCGGGATTGGTATTTTATTTTATGTATAGAGTCAAGCACAAATTAAGATAGATTGAGGAGGTTCTACCATATTAGCAAATGTAAAGGAAAAAGGAATATTAAAAAGCTCCCCTATACAAAGAAACTTCACAGATGTGTTTCCTACCCCTAGAAGTATGCATGCAAGCAAGGCCTCTGATGTTGGTCCAGGCACAGAACCACTCTTTGAAAATCTACCCAAAGTAGAAAGTTTGCAAAACTGCACACATTAAATTAGGTGAACTACTTACTTAGGTATTAAACCAAACTTTAGAGAATAAACTAATGGCTTTTTCAGTATAATCTTGACCAGGTGGAACTGCTAGATATACAAGACCCAAGAAAGGATTTGCACATAAAAATGTGTTTCTCCCTCTCTACACCTTTACATACTGATAGCTTGTACAGTAAGATGTTCATAGCAGTGAGTGGGATCTGTAAAAGGAAGGATTAACTAAATAACTGTGCACGTACTGCAAACCTCTAAGAAGGTTATTGAGATGCCTTTGGTCTAACTATTGACAAATGCTTAGTGACACGGAATGGAATCTCTAATTCGTAACATCTAAACTGTATGAAGACCAAGCTGCTGCCTTGCATTTCCTTGTATGATAGTTGACTATCTGTCTCCACAAAATATCTGCTTCACATCTGCACCCGTGTCAAATATGCAAAAACAAGTGCCACCTAACTTAAGATGCAAATCTTAATTCGTCTGTCTAATGAGGTTTTTGATGACATCTTCTCAACAGTCTACCCAAGCAGTCCAACATTACTACTGTTGTACTTAGCTGTAACATACAGTATCCTGATTTGAACTGATTGTTTCATTAAACTTTATCAGATCAAAACACTGTGGCTGTGACAGCCATCTTGGAACCAAAACTGAATGAGACTGAAAGATAGAAAGGGAACAGAAATCTTTAATGTCCTTGTCAATACGGACACACTGGAGAGTTTGCTCACTTAATACTAGCATGTCCTGGGGCTGCATTAAGAAGCTTCCTATTGACCAGGATGTAGATAACTTTTGAATCAAGTCAGCTATTTTCACTGGTATTTCATTGGAAATTAAGACATCATCTTCGGCTGTGTCCAGAGTTACCCTCAGGTGTTGTGTCTTCAGTATTGGGAGTAGATAGCTCTTCTCTACATTGACCAAAAACCCATGGTATTGCAAGTAAATCATGGTGGTTTAGTGGCCTGTATGAACTCTTTTCTTCAATAGGCCTCAGATGCATACAACAGGCAAATGCCTATTTCCAATTCCCAAGGGAATGGCCCCAGGCTCCTTATTTTGGTAACAACTTGAAACATCACAAGATAGCTGACATACTGGTAAGTGGAATGACACCCCCAAATGAGTTACGGGCTGGTGTGCTGAAAGTCCACTGAGGTCAGTAAGTTTCTTGCAGTGATAGCTTCAATGAACTTTTGTTTCCATCTAATATTTTGATCACTAGAGTGCAGCTCTCACACCCCCATTTCTCTTTTGGGAAATAAGAACATACCCCTACATTTCTTGCTTAATGGTATTTTTTCTACATCTTCAATACACCAATGATTGGAAACGTCTTAATTTGCTTTCAGGAGCTTGTTTGGGGACACTGACGCCAGGAATATTACAAATCTATCTTTCAGGTGTCACATCAAGTCTACTGAATATCCTCTAATATTGACATGTTTATAGATTTTCAGTTCCATGGTATCAAAGAAGTCTGATTAGCTACTGACATGTAAGATGACTATTTTTAAGATTTGGTCTAACTTACAGAAGCGTCTAATGAGTCACAAGGCAATCTATAGGGCACGGGATGCACTACGTAAAGGAACAGCTCTTTAAATCTTTTTCACAAGAGCTGCAAAATCCCTGCACAAATGGCTCGTCTCCTCTCTATAAAGGTGCATTTTTTAGGTTGAATAAATCTATTGTAAACTTCTCTTAGCAGTTCTGTGAAGCAAAAGAGGAAGTGGAAAGGGCACAGACCTACCCTGAATTTCTCCTTGTGGATCTTTGTAGTACCACTTCTGCATGGACTCATGGAGTAATGGCATGGAGGAACCCTTTGCTCGGTGCTCTTGAAGTTTTGCAGCTAGTCTCTCATCATCCAACGCACTGTCCTGCAGATATGCCACCATTTTCTCTGCCTGCTGCAATAAGAGAGAGCAAGAAACACGTTAGAAAATACTGCATTACAATAGTTCACTCACGGTGGCATTCAATGCAACTAAGAGCATGGTGTCAATCACAAACTTGTACAGCACCTAGACAATGGTCAAATGTGCTGCAGAATCTATAGTTAGAGCTAGGCAAGGCAGTATAACCCGGACTAATGAACTCAAAACCTGCATCTGGTGGGCTACAAGATGGTTAACAGATTAAATAACTGCACCTATAATAATTTACTCCCCATGTCTTCAACAACTCCTTCCCAGTCTCTCCAGAGGCTTTGAAACACGGAAGTCTCACAATAACCTTTTAAGTTAGATATTGTGCCCATTTGACATATGGATACAATCAGTGCTCAACAATCGCAGTGAAAATCAGTCGCCAGCCCCGCACCATGCATTCACAAGACCCACACTGCGCATGCGCGGACCACCGGTGAACGGGGTGACTAGTGGAAATCTACTCGCCACGGGCAAGTAGATAAGCATATTTGTCGAGCCCTGGATACAATGATGCAAATACTGAATCTATTTGCTCAAGGAATCTCACACTATCAATGGCAAAGTCAGTGAATAGAACACAGAAATGGCTGTAATATGGGAGAAGCCTCATCTACTACTAATTGCTCCAAGACTATCTTCTCATTTCTTCAGCTGTTACAGAATGCAGTTTACACATGAGGAGGAAAATGTGCACATCTGAAACTTTTTCTTACTTTTTAAAATGCTCTACCACATGACCTGGGCATACAGAAAGTTTACTTAGTACTTGAAGGCTATGACACTTTGGTTAATTCATGATGTATTACTAAATGGAATCCCTAGTAACAGATGATTTTAGCACCAGAGGGTTACACATTGCCAAATTTATGACTTGACTTATGACATTTGCTAAAGAAATAAATTGTTACCCAAATTCCACAGGAAGAACATAAGAAAAGGAGCTACATGCTTTGATTCTCTCTCAACATAATAATTATAGTCTGAATACGAAAGGACTTGACAAACTATTGTACACAAACGTCTTAGGGGGGTACCATGTTTGTCTGTAACTTTAAAAACAAGCAGTCCTGTGGCACTTTAGAGACTAACAAATATATCATGAGCTTTTATGGGTAAAACCTACTTTGCCAGATGAGTTGAAGTGGAAAATATAGAATCCAGAATATAAATTACAGCAAAAGCAGTTACTCAAATTGTACGCCCAGTATTAAAGATCCTAATTGAGTCAGGTTGGATGTATCCTATTCTGAGCATGCCAGGTATAAATGCCAATATCAAAGGCAGGGGAATTTTGCCTTTGCGGTGTGTTAACCAGTTAATATCCTTATTTAAGCCTAAGTTGAGTGTCAAATCTGTAAATTAATTCCAGTCTCCCTCTGTAATTGGGTGATAAAATTCTTTTGTAGAAGAATGGCTACTTTTAATTCCATTTTTCAATGTCCAAAAAGGTTAAAATGTTCCCCTAAAGCCATGGTGCCCATCATGTTAGCCACTAGCTACACATGGCTATGTGGCCAGTTGACTGGCTTTCACTACAGCAGTAGCCACTATAGTAGCTACTGCTTCAGAACTGGTTAAACACGATGGTCCTACAGATTAAGGTATATTACCATTCCTGAGGCCTGATTTGTGTCTGTTACTGCTTTGTCACAGAGACTGTTCAATTCGGCCAACACACAGAGGGGTATTGCTGCCACTTGACGGCATCGTTGCAGGGTGATCACTGTGCTGCAGGTACAGAACCGGCCAGCAGCAGGCCCAGCTCCTAAGTGAGGGTGAGGGGCAGAGGAGCACGCAGGGCTCCATGCACTGCTCTTGGCCTGAGCACTAGCTTCTCACTCCCATTGCCTAGAATCTACTGCTGCTTGCTTCTGAGATGCAGCATGGTCTGTGGGAACAGGACAGGCAGGAAGCTGCCTTAGTACCCCTGCTGCATCACTGACAGAGCGCTGCTTGAGGCAAGCCTCTCCTACCCCAATTCTGACCCACCTCCAAAGCAGCAGCACTCATCCTCAGCCCCACCTCAGAAACCACACTTAAGTCCAATTATGGTCAATCATGGGCATCAATAATTTTCTTCAAATGAGTTATAAGAAAAAACAGTTTGAAAACCAGTGCATTAGAGGATGTGGAGTTGCATGAGCCCCCAATGTCGTAGCTTATGTGGTTAGGTCCTGTGATGGTGTGTCTTTTATAGATATGCGAACAGATTTGGCAACAGGGTTTGTTGCCAGGGCAAGTTCCTGAGTGAGTCTATTTGTGATGTGGTGTATGGCTGCAGGTAAATATTTTATTAAGGTTGGCGGGGGATGGGAAGGGGTTCTGGAGGTGAGCATTAGCCTATCTCCCCAAAGGCTGACAGTGAGGGGCTGTTTTCCAGGATAGATTGTAGGTTGTCAATGAATCTCTGGAGGGGGCCCAAGCTGGGGGCCCTAAGTGATGAACAGTGGTTGTCTTTTATTTTCCTTGTTGGGCCTGTTTGAAGTAAGTAACTTCTGGGTACTTCTCTGGCTCTGTTAATCTGTTTCTTCACTTCCCCAGGTGGGTATTTAAGTTATTGTATACAAAGGACTTGACAAGTTATATTCTCCTATTTTTAGTTGTTCTAAGCCATCAGAAAGTGCTCATTCATTCAGTTTCCTTATATTGTCTGGTATTTGGTAAACACAGAAGGAATTTTAAAAATTAGAGAAATTCTACCTGCTCTACACTTGAAACCCTCTTCTTGATCTGGATCAACATATCTGAAAGTTTTCCTATATGATTTCTAAAATGTTCCATCACATGACCTGAATATTCAGAAGTTCAACTTGCTACTTGAAGGTTATAATAATAGGGTTAACTGATGATATATTATTGAATAGAATGCCTAGTAACACATTATACTGCTAAGAGAAGATTACTGATTGCCAAATTTATAACTTAACTTATGACACTTGCTAATTGTTACCTGAACTTTACTGGAAACAAAAAGTACCATAGGGCATCTCAAATATTAAGAACCTGAACTACATGCTTTGATTCTCTCTCAAAATAATGACTATAAGGAAGGAAGTAGCCTGAGTATGAAAGGACTTGACAAACTATTATACACAAGGACTTTACAAGTTATATTCCTTTATTTTATAGGCCTAAGCTATCAAGAACTGCTCATTCTTTTAGTGTTCTTCCACTGTTCAACATTCAGTAAACAAAGGAGGAATTTTTTAAAATTAGAGAAAAATTCTACCTGCTCTAAGTGTTTGAGACCCTCTTCATCATCTGGATCAGCTGGAATGTTGCCCATGCCTGGAGCAGCTGAGACTGATGTTTGAACTGGCTTTAGGGCAGGATTTGTATTGGCAACAGGTGGACAAAGATGAACAGGGGAAGCTGTAACTGGAGGACTCTGTGGCAAAGGTTGAACAGCATGAGCCAGATCTAGAGAAAGAATTAAAAGTGGACCATGAAATTCCTCTGACACGTACAACACAGACAGATCATATGAAAATGGCTCTCACAAAATTAAATGTTTGAGAAAGATCACAAAGTCACCTGCGAGCACCAAAATAAAGATCACCCAGTCGATTTAATAAAAATTGGAAACACTTTCAGCAACCTGGTTACCAAATCTAATTTTCTGCTCCAAATGCCTACTTTTGTGGTCTCTCTGAAGACAAATCTAGCCACCACTTTCTCCCAGGGATACCACCCAAAGGTTGTATGCATCTAAGTATATTACCTTCTCCTCTATTGGGCACTGTGGATGGCAGTGTGTTCTCAGTTTGATTTTCTTTGTCTTCCATTTTTTCGGTTAGTTCTGAAACACACTCTTCCTTTCTCTCAAATAGGCTGGCCTGTAGTGGTTCTTGTGGCTGGAGTTTTGATGGAGTACCTGACCTGGCAGACGGTGAAGATGCTCTGACTGCTTCCTCTGCTGCCTCTGTAACATTTGAAGTTTTTAGGTTATTTTAAGACTTTGAAATCTAAGAACACAGTATATTACGGATACCCAGAGAAATCATTCTTACCTGCTGTTATTGTATCTCTTTTATCTCCCTCCCTCTTGGCTGCCTTTTCAAGATCTTTGACTTCTTCACCATGGTCCCCTTCAGCGTCAGAATGTTCATCCTCTTCTTCTACAGGTCGGAAATCCATTTCCTGTTCCTCAGGGATTGGCTCCTTCTGAACCTTCTATAGACACAAACACACACAACTTTACAGACTGCTTTCCACAACAGGAAATCTATTCACATCTACAAATAAGGTTCTTACCTTTAATGAGAGAAAAGCCCCAGATGAGTCAAATGTTCCCATTTCTTCTTCTGCATCTTCCAAGCACCATTCAGGGAGACTGTCCCTATCATCCTCCATACTGCCACACCGCATTCGTCGGTAACCCCGCTCATCATCCCGATCTCGGAAATCAAATTCAAACCTCCGCCGTCCCATAGGTTCTCGCCAGCCTGCAGAACGAGGGCCGTCTAAAGGGGGGAAAGTAACTTTACAAGACAGTCCCCGGGACAAAAACTTATTTGAAAGGGTGATAAGGAAGGGGGAAAGAGGACAAATAGTGACAAAAATTCAGACCACCACTACAGGGTACAAATCACCTGTCAATGGGCATTTTAAAGAAAAAGAGCAGCCAGTGTTCTTAAGACTACTTCCCCTTATATCAGAGGGGTAGCAGTGTTAGTCTGGATCTGCAAAAGTGACAAGGAGTCCGGTAGCATAATCTTTCATGGGCATCTGATGAAGTGGGTCTTTGCCCATGAATGCTTATGCTCCAATACATTCCGTTAGTCTATAATGTGCTACAGGACTCCTTGTCGCTTTCCCTTATAGACTCCCAAATCTGAAATCAGTTACTGTTAAAAAACAGCCTAAAAAGAAGTTGTAGGTCATAAAACAGCCAAAACACCAAAATGACACCTATAAAATCAGACATGATTTGATTCAGTGGGACAACTGCATTAGGAATCAGTGACTGATATATTTAAGAATGAAGGAGGTAGGGGCAAGAAGCTTTCATTGTATCTACTGCTCTTCTTTTTTTTTTTCCTTTTTAAACACAAAGTCAAAAACTTTCACCACATCAGTTTTTTGGAATGAAGCTTTCTGTGGTTTTTTTCCCCATCGGGAGGGAGGTATGGAGGGTGTGTGTGTGTGTGGTGCGCGGACTTCTACTGACCTAAATTCCCTAATAGTTTTGAGTCATGGAATAGTGAAACCTGACATGCTAGTCTGCAGGATGAGGGGAAACGGGGGGGAAAAAAGATACCTTTTGAATCCTATCTTATTTCTGAGCATATTCGGGGGTATTCTGTTAAAATCCAGCAAAGCCCCCTATTCCCCCTCTCTGTGTAGTTGATCAGAACCTCACAGCAGCTGTTGCTGGAACAAATTCAGTTGGGAACTAAGCTGGAGAACTCAGTCCCCCAACTGTTTTCGCTTCAATGACATATCAATTTTAAAAACTGCCAACTTAAGAGCTAATATTAAGCAAAATCTGATTCTTTATTTTCAATTAACAAATCCAGGAAATGTAATGCTAACAATAGACAGCAAAAATTAAGTGGAACTTCTAAAATTACATTTTGAACAAGGAAATGTAAAGGTGCCAATCTGGTCTTATTTTTCTTCTTAAATATATAGTTTAATGTCTTCAAAACATATATTAAATGGGTCATGTAACCAATATTCTGACTGCAAACCTTACAGTACTGATATGCAATAGTATTATTTCTGCACCGAAGTAAAAAAGTTCTTTAAAACTTAAAGCCTCCTTCCTCAGAACCTTTCAAAACAGGCAACAACAGGAAGGTATTAAAAATGTTTTCAGGGCCTGTCACCTACTAAGAGGAAAACGCAAACATGATTGTGGTGATCTGATCTGAAAGGTCAGTGTGGCCTCTTAACTCTCCCACTTCCATGTCAGGAAATTTGGCAATTTCATCTCAAATCCTAGAAGATTTTACAAATACATAGCATTCTAAGAACAACGGGTTTCACACCTATCGACTATATATGACTGGATTATAATTTCATAAAGTCCATTTGTTCTTTATAAGAATAATCAGTTGGTACTAGATGAGTGCGCACCAAGAGTACAAGACTATCATGGGTAACACCTCACATCTGATCGTCATGAGGTGCTGTTTTAACAGTTGTAATTATAACTGAATGGCACAACAAAGCTGCAGTATGTCTGAGGAAAGGACAGGATGAATTATTTTTACCATGACAAGCAAACTCTTTCTCCTTCACCCACGTAACAGAAATCATCTGATGATATGCTAGTCTAACCCCAGGCCCACTGCTAAGTGTTAAAACAAAAGGATAGCAGTTTGAAAGGAATGGGAAACGGAGGGGGGGAGAAGCATGTGTACTAACTGCAAGAATGACTTATACCCTACAGTAACTGTCATTCTTTGAGATGCTGTCAGCAACATGGATACCATTAGAGGTGCACGTGTGTTTCATGTGATCAAGACTGGATTTTTATTTATATATATATATATTTTTAAATAACATCCACTGGAGTCACACAGTTCATGTGCCTCCTCAAGCTCTTATATGAGGGCATTAAAAGGGCAAAGCAGTCATGATCCTCTCAGTTCTCTCTCAACTGAAAGCCCATGGCAGTTGAAGACACTAAATAGCAGGGATGGAAGGTAAGCTGTGGGATACAGTGCTGACAAATCAATTGTGTCAGTTTTCTCCCAATGCCAAATACAGTTTTGTAAAGCAACATGTAAGTTGGATTGATTCAGGAAAACTTCTGAAACTATTTTAGGGATGCATCACAGAAGAGGTCTCAGCACATTGTCCCTATAGAATGTTCTACAGGGAGGATCACGCATGAGCACCTGAAGATCACTGACTGTTCTGACCAAAGTGATGGCCATTAGGAAGACTTTTCAGAGATCTGCTCACTCAGAGTGGCTCTAAGAGTACGTATGTAAGTATGAGGTAGATCTTCAAGCAACTTCACTACAATGAAGTGAGACAAGTCCCCATATGATTAAGAGGCAAGTGAAAAGCTGAAATTACTGTGACTTTGATAGATCTGAGAGAGACCTGCCTTCTTGATGACTGTTAGGTCATCAATTATCTTAAATATAAAGGAGTGGGCTGAGTCTAGATCATTTTGGACTGCCAATTTTGAGAACCTCTTTGACGTGAAGCAATATGTTCTTCTGATAAATGTTTTCTTAATTTGAAATCAAACTTTCTGAAACTTTAGGAAGGAGTCTGTCCTTGGTGCTTAGCAAACAGCCACAAAGTCAGGTCAGTGATTTCAGGTCTTGGCGAAGTATATATGACTAAGTCTGTGGCCTAGGAGCTGAATGAACAACTATAGTAGCTCTGAGCCAGATCTGCCAGAATGACTACAGCTTTGTTTCTTGATTCTGGAAGCCACTTCAGGAATCAAGGGGAACAGTGGTAAGGCCTACACCAAGCTCTCTTTCCTGAGGTACTGATCCTGGGTTCAGGCCTGCCCTAGAGCAAAAGTTCCAGCATTTCAGGTTGTCTGAAGTGCCAAACAGGAGCTTATTGGCAGTAAGGTCAGCATGGCCCTGGTGGCATGCTGAATAAATTATGTCTTGGTCAACCCAATAGCATTCATGCCTGTGCAGGGTCAGTGCCCTGTGGTGAGGTTTTCCTGGGTTCTCTCTGAAGTAACTTGTGATGGTAGTGGGGACCTCTCTGCTCAAAGCCAGAGAAAATGCACAGACTGGAAATGCTAACCAGGAAGAGCAATTCTCAAATGGTGATGCTGAGAGATGAGGGCGCTGCTCTGGTTTCAGTGCCCAGTGCTACTTTCATACTAATTTCTCCTCCACTCTACTGATGTGAGGAAGTGGGGTTTGCCCACAAACCTCATGATACTAGCTCGCTCTCTCTCTCACACGCACGCGCTACTCTCTAAAATGGTAAAGGACTGCTCATTCATACTGATGTCATCCTGAAGGGGATCCCTGCAAGATCACGTGAGGGTACCTTGATTCTGCATGTGTTAGTACCATTCCTTTTGCAAATAGGGATATTAGTGAGTAGTCAAATAGAGTATCAATTACTCAAATCCCCGCACCTTGCTGCCTCTATGAGAGGCAGCAAAGGGGGTGGAGAGGGGCAAGCAGGAGCCATGCTAGTCACCTAGTTGTCAGGCTTCCTTGCTGCTTCAGAGAGTTGCAGTCAAGTAGGCGCCAGTCCCCTGACAGGGCCAGGTTATCAAACTGCCCGTGGTCCCTGCATCCCCAGCCTAGGACCGACAACCACACTGGAGTTCTGGCCTCCTGAGCAGGGCTATCTCCTCCTATCAGGCACATCTGCCTGGAGCATGTGCAGGGAGGGAAAGGGGACATGGCCTCCTAGGCCCACAGTGATTAATCCATCCCTGCTAACCTAGTGCAGGGTTGGTACACGCCATCATGCACCAAATGACTGACTTACTCATCACAGTTATAGATGCAACTCTCCTGCAAACAGAAAAAGATTTTATTATGCCCATTAATGAAAGGATGAGTCCATCACAGGTTAGAGACTGTTTAAATCCTGAAGGGTTGGTGTCTGGTTGGCGCAAAGCACCTGGTGCTGCTGTATAATGGAGCATACAGGAAGTCTCACTGTCTTCCCCACCCCCAAGAACTTTAAAATAGAGAACCAACAAGCAAGTGAAGAACAAACTGTCACAAAACACAACTAATGTGGAATTAAGTTTAAGCTCAAAGCAGTGTAGCACATCTTACTCATGCCAGGTTTCATCTTGCTGCCTCAGGCAGCAGGAGAGAACTGAGGGGAAGAGCAGGTCAGGGCTGCCCCAACCTTTATGCTCTCACATGGGAGCAAAAGGAGACATAGGCTGCATGTGCAACACTAGAAAATACCACTCAGAAAATTCTGATCTTGCATATATGAGGTGTATAAACACCAAAAGTGGGATCCACAATGGCATACAAAAAATAAGTATTGTTTCCTTCTTAAAATCAAGAAACTCAGAGGCTACAGAACATACATGTGTTTGGTGTTAACATTTTTTAAATTCACACTTTGGAATTTGTCATCATGTGGCTGTGTTTAAAAGTGCACAGTGCAAGTTTAAATTGTGTTTAGTGAACAAGAGAGCAAACTCTCTACCTACTTTTTCGTAAGCCTTTTTCACTCGCTGCCCATTTGCTTCAATAAGCAGTCCTTTGACTTATGACACACTTCGTTCCTGAAAATTATGTCTCAAGTTGAAACATAACTAGGAACCTAGAAATATTAAGCCTGGTATCAAGCATCATAATGTCAAAACCAATGTCTGAAGTCAAAACAAGTTGTCGGTTTAAAAATATCCTAAGTCAATTCAAATGTCGTGAAGTCAAGTATAATCAGTACTTTCCAGATCTCCACTGACCTGGACTATGAGGACGCCACCTCTCACCATCCCTCCGTGACCCAGCTAATCGCCAACCTGCATCATCCTCTTCCCCATTTTGCTCCTCCCTGAAGATGCGCCAGTTCTCGCTCTCAGAGCGAATAAACTCATGTTTCCTCCCTGTTGTTGTTGTCCCAACTTCCTCAAAATTCGGTCTCACTGCGAAGAAAACATACATAAGTGAACGTGTAGTCCAATCTGAGGACACTGGAAGCATATGGCTGTAACGTGCATCTGGAGCCATCACAAGTAATCAAACATACAGTCCCAAGAATCTCCAACATGATTTGAGAGATGAGGATCAAAGGAAGCAATGCATTTAGAGACCAAGAGGAATGGAGATTCACAGGGTAAGGAAGGAACAGTGAAAAGGTTCAAGAGGAAAGGATGAGGAAGAAACGGGGGGGAAGGCAAAAATGAGAAGTAAAAAGGAAAGTGCTATACAGTGAGCCCTCGCTACTTCGCGGTTCGACCATCGCGGATTCACGACTTCGCGGACTTTTTTCATTACGTATGTATATATTATAAAAGAAATATCGCGGATTTTCCGGAAATTTCGAAAATAGCCGCGATATATGAAGACCCCAAATATTTCGTTAATTCCATTAATAATTAGTAATATCTGCTCTTACTGATGGTTCATTGCATTACATATGACATATAATTCAGTACAGAAAGAAATAAAACATGAAAAGTCTGAATATACATGTTAAATAAATACGTAAATATGGTGTCCCTACTTCGCGGATTTTCAGCTATCGCGGTCGGGTTTGGAACCTATCTACCGCGATAAACGAGGGTTCACTGTACATTTATTTTTAATAAAATATAAATTACGTGATTTTCAGTTGTAGAGTTTGTACAAAAACTTTTTTGGGGAGGCCTATAAAACCACCCTTTATCAGAATCATTTACAATAATATTTTTAGTGCAAAACAATGGTGTTGGTAAATTTAAGAGTGATTTTAGAATTATGGGCCAAACAAAAAATACTGTGGCATCTGCATTACTGTGTATCTTGGATAAACAAAATCTAAGAATGAGATTGACAGCTATAGATGAGGCAATGAGGAAAGGAATAACTATATGCAAGCTTAAGAAATTGGCGAAGAAGATATAAAATGTTGGTAGATCTGGGACCAACTACCTTTAATAGCAACGAGTAGTAGAGTGGCACCTTAGAAACTAACAAAAATATATATAGTATCATGAGCTTTCGTGGGTAAAACCAACTTCTTAAGATAAGCTGCAGTGGAAATAACAGAAACCAAATATTTACAAAAGAAGGGGGCGAGGAGGAGAACCTGTCAAGTATAGGACAGTCGCTCATGAGGATAATTAAGTGGGCTGAAAGTATCCCAATCTTCGCTTCTGATGCAAAAATAGAGTTGTTAAAGGCAGGGGAGATTGGCTTTATAATGCAACATCCAGTTATATTCGGTTTTCTCCTGTTACAACTTTAGAAATCTTATGAGCCATACAGATGTGACACATTTGCCTGCTATTGTGGGTACATGCTAACCTGGGAGTGTTTGGATAGCTCCAAAATAGATACCAATTTTAAAATTGGTATAAAAGGGGATATATGGAAAAATCAACCAACATAAGATCCTTTTATGAAATAATTCAAATATTTTAAGAGAGCCAATATTTGGTGAAGTTTGTATTTTAATTTCCTATTTTTCCTTATCTTAATAAATCTGAAAATGTGACCCCAAATTATGCTTCTGAAGCACAGAAAAGGCTCTAAGTCATATCCTGCAAGATATCCTAAGATGAAGCTCTAAGAACAATGTCAAGCAGGAATACATAAAGGTGTTTACAGATTCCTCAGCCTGGCTAGAATTTCTAACAAGAACTTAAATACCTGGATGCAATGATAGCGCAAAGGTCAGAGATTCTGTACCTGCAGTCGTGTTTTTCATAGGTAAACCACAGGGAATTACTGATAACAGGGCCTCATTGACAAGCGCAAACCCTATACAATTTTCATGGCTTACCAACAGATTTCCTAATTTGTGTGTCTTCTCTAGTCACCCTCTGAAGCCATTCTTTTACATATATAAAAGATAGAGGAAGATGCAAAAAACACTACATTAAAATGACAAAGAATTAATCTTTAACTCTTAACTGCCATGTTAAAGATTAACTCTGCACAGGGTGACCATATTTCCCTATGCTGAGTACAGGACACCTGATAAAATCATTTTTCTTCAAATAAAGAGGGTTAGCCCTTGCCCAGGGACAGCTGTGGAGCCTGCAGAATCAGGGCATGAACAAGCTGGAAATCACTTTCCCCTACCACTCCACATCTTAGCTGAGAGGAGAAGAGGCTTCCCCAGTGTGGCACAGTGTGGGGTTTTGGCACATACAGGATGTAGCTTCTCCTGGACTATATTGGGGCAGGGGAGGGGGGAGAATGGGAGAGGAAAGAGAATATGGAGGAGAAGCAGATCTGGAAGGGGAAGTGAGGGGGCAAAGCAGGGAGAAGACAGTGAGAAGGGGGAGGGCCAGTAAAGGGCCAACAGATAGGCACCTCATGCCTGACCTCCTCACCAGCCACTGCAGCTCACAGTGTGCAACCCATGCTGGCTGGATACAAGGGGAGAGTGCCCTGCTGGCCAAGAGCTGGCATGCAACAGGGATTCACTAATGGACCAGATGGAGGAGCAGCCAGGCCCATGAACAGTATCTTCACCCCACCACCAGCCTTGCATACCCATCCTGAGTCACTGGATCCTACCTATTCACCAGTGGTAGGCAGGTGAACAGGGATGTGGCCAGCAGCAGGAGCCATCAGTACTGATGGTGGAGAGACAGAGGATACAGGACAATTTGCTTGTTTTTTTAAGAAAAAAGTTGGGACATGTGCAGGAGCCCCTAAATACAGTGTCCCTTTAAAACTCTCAACCAGTAACAAAGGAACATCTTTAGTTTGTGGTTTCAGTGAAGAGTTACAAGCCCTTCTTAAGTTATCCAACTCCCCTCTTTGGGTACGTCTAGACTACATGCCTCTGGCGACAGACGCATGTAGATTAGATTACCCGGCATAGGAAAATGAAGCGGCGATTTAAATAAATCGCCACTTCATTTAAATTTAAATGGCTGCTGCACTGAGCCGGTCAGCTGTTTGTCGGCTCAGCACGGTAGTCTGGACGCTCCGTGGTCGACATCAAAGGCATTTGTCGACCTCCCAGGTATGCTCAGCGCGGCAGCAATTTAAATTTAAATGAAGCAGCAATTATTTAAATCGCCGCTTTGTTTTCCTATGCCGGGTAGTCTAATCTACATGCCTCTGTCGCTAGAGGCATGTAGTCTAGACGTACCCTTTGAGAAGTATAGTATTTATTCCAGAAGGGCAAGTTCACACAAACCTTATAACAGAGATTCAGCGTGCTTTGTTTTAAAGGGGATTTAGTAGATCTAGCTTCCCTATTTACAATAGTTCCATTAAAAGCTGCTGCCTGGTATTCAGGTAAGATTACTTTAACTGGTCAAATCATTTTCATGGTGAGATCAGGACATTCCTCCCAAACATAGCAAAGTGTACTATAATAACTTCTTTTGCATTTGATGGTTATTGTATTCAGCAATGTAATTTCTGAAGACTGCACTTAATTGCACCATTTCAAAATTGGTACTAATGTGCTAGATGTACTGTTACATTCATAATTTGCATACATGCATCCTTGTATTAACAAACCTAGCCTGCCATTTAATATTATATTTATCTTTGTGGTTCTAGCCCCTCTCTTGTGCAGAAAACTGCAGTCAAGGAATTTACAGTTTTCCTGTCCATTACGTTAAGAAAGACAATGGTTTTGTTTTCAAATATTGACATAGTATTACTGATATTAAGTTCTCAATTAGTACTTTACAAGAAATTCAATCTATTTCTAATGTTGTTTGACATGCACAAACTGACAAGACATGATCTGGTGCACTTTTTAGGGCTGCTTGTAGGGACAGCAATATACTAGATTGACCTTGGAAAAAGGAGGTGATGAATTTACAGCCCCGAATTTCTAGTCCAATACAGTTGTTTTAAGGATAAGGGAAGCGTATTCAAGAGTAAATATTATATATAAAAGGAGAAAGGCACAATCTTTAGAGTTCTGGCATTAGCATCTTTTCAAGTGTTTGTATGCAGGTCTAAATGATCACATTAAGCAAGTGTTTTGGGGCCACACTCCTCAATTAAACAGTAAAAGGGCCTTGCTTAAGTCTCCATGTACCAGGACAACACAAACAAGCCAGTTAGCAGGCAGTGACAGATGACAAAGACTAAGGACACAGATAAGTAATAAGGTTAGTGTAATTGTACATCTTGTTTTGGCTGGGACAGTCCTTTTTCTAAGCCCTATCCCCCCCATCTCAACTTTTTTAGCAAAAGAGGGCATTTGCCACATTTGCTTTTGGCAAGAGCAAGTGCCCACTTTTGTTGTTGTTTTTCTTTCAAGTGTGGTGTGGAGAAACATATGGAGGATGGCGGGGTGTGAGTGGAGCTGTATTAGGCAGGGGTTGAGTGACCAGTGACAGTCGAATGAAGGAGGGGAGACATCTGGCAAGCATCTCGGCTCACCTCTGCACAATGTCCTGTTTTCCATTTGGGAAATGTCACCTTAACCAAGCTGGATTTTGAAAAAAAAGGGCCTTGAACACTCTCTCAGCTAAAAGTCCACTGCACCATTTTGAAACTCCAACCAATCAAGGATCAGGAAAAAAATCTCAGAAAAGGAGCAATAGTGAAGTTACTAACATGTGGAGTAAAGTCGATGCAACAAAAAAATTGACGTAGTTTATATTAAAAATTTGAGTTTTCCACAGTATAAGTAAACTGAATTTACACAGTTACCAGAAACTCACCTTACTGGGTTGAAATTTCTTAGTATAGCAGCCAGGTTTTGACCATGGCTTTTCTAAGATGAAAAGAATAAAATGCAATCTATGGCCTTGCCTTGGACTAATTGACTGGACTTCCTGAGGAGAAGGTGCAGTAAAAGGGCACCTGTGTTCATGTTTGACACAAAGCCAGAAACAGTGTTTATGGAAAACTTGAGAGCAAATAGGCATCTAGCCAACAAAGTCTACGGCTGTGCAATTTGGAATAGTAAAGTGGCTAACCCCAAAGAACAGGAGTGGAATTCTGGGACACAGCAATGTGATAAATTGTTTATGTATAGGATTTTCTAATAGAACAGCAAATAACTTGACTAAGTTTCCACAAGATATATAGACTTCATTCTTTCCTAAGAGGAACAGGGTTATTAACAGCAATATTACTGCCAATAGTTAATGGGGGCTAATGGGAAGAAATCGATCCAATACTATAACTCTCTCTCCTTTCCTCTGCCCTTTTGTTTTCTCACAAGGCAAGTAAATAAATACTATGGTAATATCTGGCATTTGCTATAGCTTTCAGAGAACCTCAAAAAACTTCTCAAAGATCTGTAATCTGCAGGCATGTTTTATAGCTAGGGAAAACTGGATAACACCTAGCACAACAACATTACTGGACTACATGCAAACATACATAATTAAGGCTACAAGTCTGTCACAGATTATATGACTTTCCAAGACTTCGACAGTAACTAGTGCAGCTGACAGTCTGCTAAGCAGCTTGGGCAGCCCCTGAACCAGCCAAACTGGACACTGCTGGGGCAGTCTTGGGCTGCCATTGTGCCTCCCCCTACCCCGAGCAGCAGCAGCAGAGATCCCAGGCCAAACACCACCACTCAATCCTCCCCTACATATCATCAACAAAGTTTCAGGCTGTGCACTACTGCCTCTCCCGCCTCCCCCCAAAGCACCCACAGTGCCTCTGGGCTACATACTGCCCCACCTTCTGCATCCATTGTGCCCCCAGAGCACCTACAACATCCCTTCCCTCACAGCACCCAAGATTTAGTGAGAGGTATATAGTACAAACCATGGCCTGGACACAAATCATGTATTTTTGTTTCCTACCTATGATCTGCCCATGACTTACACTAACTACACCCATGACTAAAACGTAGCCTTAATAATAATCTAACTCGCATAATGACACACAGTAAATCAGTGATATATTCTGACAAAAAGTTCAGTTTGACAGATTATAGTTCTAAACACTAAGTAATGCCACCTCCCCAGATTCCCAGTCTTAGACCCTCTTTCTACCTCCAGTTTCCTTCTAAGCCCTACTATTCAAGCACCTTCAGGTGCAGTTTGACTACTTTTCCTAGAAAGGCTGCTGGATTTCTTTCCAAGTCCTCTGTATTTTTAACTAAATTCACTAACATTTGCTGGCACTGAAATTAATCGCTCAGAGCAAAAGGAGAAATAAAAAAACAAAGGAATGCAGCAGGACTAATTTCAATGTATGTCCTATTGAAAGCGTTAATCTTAAGCATGAGCTAGCTTTCCAAAGCACTCTATGAGGATTTGTTCAGAAACACATGACGAGAACTATAAGCTTTCTACAATACAAAATATGGCTTCTTATGATTAAAAAAAGTTTATTAAAGTGGATAACAGCAAAGGTTCTCTGTAGTGGAAGTGCAACCCCACTACAATATGTAAGGAGAGTCAAGGACAAAATGCTGTCCTACACACTGGCATGAATGGAGGGTGTCCCCTTGTGCTAGATTACTTTGACTGATCCTGGAGGTCATAATATGCCTATCAGAGTTTATGGTGCTCTGCCTGAACATGCATTAAAATGTTCTCCTCTAATGAAACAAAGAATTAATGTTCTGTATTTTTTGTTTTTTTAAAAAGGAAAAACCATCAGGGGGAGATTTCATTTCCTAAGTAGGAAAGTCTACATTAATAATTTTCCCAGCAGGCCTTCAGTAGTTTTACTGAAAACAATCACAGCCTTTGTTTCTCAGATCCTCTTACGTCTGACGCTTGCTCAAAGTCTTCACATCAGCAGCTAACTCAGAAAAAAAATGGAACACTGAACTGCATTACAAAGGTATCCTCACAGTTCATTATAATGGTGTTCGGAACTGGACACTACAGGCATATTTTCAGCTAAAAATATTTCATTAGACAGCTGTTCTACTCAACACTAAAACTGAGGGACACAAAAATCTGAGTGCATGAGTAGCGCATTATATTATCCAGATTCAGTTTCACCACATCTTCAAACTGCAGCAACTTCCTCTAATCAACTTTGTTTCATCACAGGTTTAAAGAAAATCCCATGAGTAATTCAATACTTTTACAAAGGAGCAGTACGGAGATGGAACAGGAAGGGCAGGATCTGGATCTTCTGACTAGTATTAGACTACAAATCATCTACAGTCTCCAGTGACTGTGACTAGGCTGCAACAATATTCACTGTTAGATGTAGCCCATTCCATCTGCTAACAAGACTCAGGTGTAAAAGACCCAGTGAAAGAAGGAAACATTGAAAGGGTACATTAGGCACCAGGATTCCCAAACTCCACACAAATATATCCTACTTGACTTTTGTTCGGAAAAAAGCATTAGAGAATATTTCACATTTTAAAGCGACTATAGGAGGAAAAAGTTCTAAGGAATTTTGTCCCTTTGAACTTCCAAGTAAAACCTTAAATAAGATTATGCAAACCTACAGACCAATCCCGATTAGTGAGGGGGAAGGGGGAGGAAGGGAAAAGCACCTCTCCTCCAAATAAGTTCTTGAGGATTTCTCCTCTGCTGCTAGGGTTTGTGTTGGATAAAGAAAGCCCTTCTAATAAACCAGCATTCTTTTCCACCTGATCAGAGCTAATTGGCCCCCCTGCAGATAATATGACCAATCACATCAGCTTCAGATGAAAACCAAACCCCTTATATTATAAACAGAGGAATGAGAGACATGTAAACCCATTTCAAAGAAGAGATCCCTACAACCGTGGAAAGTTTCTTGCTTGTGCTAGGACCAGAACATAAGATTATTGAAGTCTACTGTTGGGACCCAAAGCCTCTCCCCCTTTCCCCTGCAAACAGATTAAAGCTTCAAAGACATTGGTAAGTACATACAATTACTTTTTTGGCAAAGTTACTTACAACAGAATAATTTTAACTTTTAAAAAACAATGCAAGTTGTTTTCAGAGTGTAGAGCTTTTGCTTTTTGAAGCTTCTCTACTGGAACATAACCTTAAGCAAAATGAACTCTTTTTCTAACTGATAATATCCATAGTCGTATAAGAGCGAAGCCAAACTCTCCATCATTAAGAACCCTGTCAAAAAAGAGAGCACTGGACAAACTCCACAATGCTCAGAAGACAGGTGCATAGAATTGAAACAAAGGTAATCAACTATTGCTACAGATGGGAAAAGACCAGGTTCACACCAGTATTTATTCTGGTTTGGTTCAGATTTGTGTTGAGGTACATTCAGTGTGTTTAGGTTCAGTTCTGGTTCAAGCAATTAAAAAATGGTTCAGTTACTGGTGTCAACTGGTTCAAACCAAATTTCAACCCAAAAGAATAGAAGTAAATTAAAAAAAAGTTTCAGTTTTACATTTCAACTATTTTCATTTTTGGACATTTAGTTACTTTTTAACTTTACGTGAGTTCTAGTTCTCATGTTGTCTGACAAACAATTTGTTTGAGCACACTGGAATACCATCTTCCAAACTAGACCTAAATTTGAGTCTGGGGCAATGGCCCTGCCTCAAGTGTGACAACTCAAGGAAGGCACTTGCCATGGGTTGGGGATAGGAGGAAGGATGTCTATGTGACTGCAATCACCTGGGGAGCCATTACTCTTTGTTTGATAGTGAATAAATAGTTAATTTCTAGGACCAGGAGCATTCCACTCCTCCTCTCACTGGGGGAACGTCTCAAAGTACATCTACATAGCAGTAAAAGACGTGTGGCATCAAGTCTCGTAGTCCAAATCAGATGAGTCTCGTGGTGCTAAAGACAGCAGTGTAGACATATCAGACACAGGTCAGAGTGGTGGCTTGGAAACCCAGAGAAATGGGAGGATTTCAGAGCCCAGGACTGCTATCCCAATTCAGTTGACCCATGCTCTCAGATTTGGCATTGTGGGGTGTTTTATTGCTATACAGATTAATCCAGAGATGGTTCATCTGTCTCTGGGCCCTTTGCTCTCCGACGTGCTGTGCAGATAGCTCCAAGAGTGCCTCCTTTCCTTCCTTACTCCTATGGATTGGTCTCCTCCTATTCTCTTACTATACTTGGGGAGACCCTTCTGGTTGCAAGCATGCCTAACGGTTACTTGAGAATAAAAATAAGGTCACGGTAGTTTAAAATGTTGAGTGTAAGAAATGTTGGATCTGTATTTTCATTGTAACCCACCCTTTTTTTCCCAACTCAACTTTTATTCAGGTTCGGTACAGAAAACTAAACATGAACTGTAGTTTTGTTTTGGTTCAAATAAAAATAGTGGTTCGCACTGGCTTTCCAGCTCTGTTTTCTGGAAAATATCAAGAGATACCATGATCAGGAAGGTGGTTTTCCCAGGGTGAGGCTCATCCTTTACACTGCGGGTGTGCTAACCCCTGCGATTTCCCCAAATGCGGGAAACAACTGCATAATTTGTAGTAGAGGGGACTGCATTTGCACTTTCCCCTGACAAACAAACAAAAAACTAACCCCTTTCTACCTTCCCATTGCATTCATCAGAGCTCAGTAAACATTTAGCTTTAAATGACGACCTTACAGTTTCAGGATCTCTTGATAGCAAACTGACTGTACCTATGAAATGAGAGTTACACTGGGAACTAGCAAGACTATTTTGTTAATGTGAAGGTAATTATTCAGGAGGGTTTTGTACATAACACCAGGCATGAATTGCACTGGTACGGAACATGACTGATTATCTCATAGGTAATAAGCTAGTTTGCTGCACACAGGATAGGGGCAGCATTTAAGAAAATGTCAAGTTACATTAAAGATGGATAGCTAATAGAGAAACATGGGCCCATTTTATCCAGCTTTAAATATCAAATGGCTAGTACTTGGAAACCAGCTCTTTGCTCCCTTCCTAATCCCACTGATCTCCCCCAGTGCCCAATAATGAAAATTTAGGACTTTACATCCAGATTTCTGTGTAAGGGAATTCAAAATATTTACCTTACAAGATGAAGTCTAACCAGTTTTTTGGTAAAGCTTTTCTAATAACGTGAAGGAGACTAGTTAGTATACGGCACTCAAATGTCACTTCATAATCAGTGGTGGAAATAATAGTCTAATAGTTTTGAGCGGTACAGTGGTATATCAATATTTATCTAGTCAAAATCTTAATCAATAAGGAGACTCACTATTGGTTTACATTGTAATGTAAACAAAACTCCCTCCCTCCCTTTCCTATTCATCAATTTTACCTCAAAGCCTTTTAACAGTTTACAATTTAATTAAAAATTCAGCGTACATTCTACACTTCTTTACATCAGGAGAATATTATCTTGCTACTTCTTCCTTTTCATCTCCAACAACTACTTCAGAATCACAGAATATACAGGTTCTGGCATTTGCCCTAGAATTCATGCTCTGCCACAAAACTGTGCCGCAGAAGTTATTTTTGCTCAGAGCGGGTTTAGGAGGGGTGTTCAAATTATATCTTGAAAACATAAATCAACTGTAAACCTACACTGTGCCTTGTCAATTCTGCAAGAAAATTAGAACAACAGATCTGTCATGTAAATTACATTCACTCATCTCAATGGTTAGTAATACAGAAACCTAGAGACAATATTGTTTAAATTTCAGCAATTTCACTGCTGATCATAGCAGTACAAGCATCCAGTTGACGTGATTAACCCACAAACCAAACTGTCTCCTATGTCTTCACAGATGCCAAAAGCACAACTGGTTCCTTCCCAGCTTCTCCTGACAAATTCTATGGTGCAGTTATGCACTGCCAATAGAATAATTTACAGAAAATATGAAGCATGGGGACAGCATTAAAGAAGTTGGATGTAATGTCAAACACCTCTGACACTGATGTGTGTATATAAGCTCCTTAAAATGAAATTTAAGTGAAGCTGCCACAGAACCTAGAGATTTTGCTTCAGAGTTTAGGTCCATCTAGCCATGAGGTGGAACAATGCCTCAACAACAAGAACAACATGAGCTCTAGCTGCTTACCTTTAAGCAATGCCAGTTATTTCTGAAATAGGTATACAGCATTTTTCATTTGTGCCCATATAATGTAAGCTTGGATTTTTACTTGCCTCCTCGCAGTACCTGCATGTTAATCAATATGACTGCACTAATATACTCAGAATTATACTTCAATACACTGCCAAAAGGAAACTAAATTCTATACTTACAAGAAGGATAATTGTGAGCTTCTGAGAATTAAGCCCAGCAAATTCATCCTATAATAGTATTTTTGCCTTTTACCAGTTGGTTGTAAATACCAACTAGACTCCAAACAGTACTATTTATCTCATATGCTTTCCAAAAATCCATTAAAATAGAATACGCAAGAGATGTAATGGCACTTGGGAAGCTGGGTAGCACTCTGGAGAAGATTTGCTGGAATTCTGCTACAAATGAAAGCCTATTCAAGAGCTCTAACACCACAGTGGTGACAACTTCTGTAGCTGACGACAGTCTGAAAGTCCATTTACCTCACTGCCCTCAGTCAGGAAGTAGATATGAACAAAAGGAGGGGGACACATTTGGTGTCAGAGTACTTGCGCTCTTTCACAAGAGTGAGGTGGAATATGAACTGCCTTGAGAAGCAAGGGAAAGATAGGAAATCAGGGTGGCATAAAACAGCCAAACTGCCTCAGCTGAAGAGCCACAGAGCAGAAGGCAGAAGAAAGTGTATTCAAACTGGCAAAATGAAGCAGGTTACAGGTGTTCAGGACAATGTACGCTTGTAACCATTAAATTCTATGGTGGAAAATAATTGCTAACATAACATGGACTTCAGGAGTACACTAAAGTATGAAAGAACTGCAGAGTATGGCTGTGTCATGGACAAACCATCAGGAGACAAGGACTAGAAAAAAAAGAAGTCAGATTCAGTTAAACCACTTGGGCTCTCCTAAGAAAAAAAGAGAAAAAAGCATCAACTGACTTAGCTATTCTACAATCATTTGTTTCAACCAAATTAATGTAGGAAAGAAACTGGGTTGAGGAATGGACAAGATTATGAACAAGAGGTAAAGAAAGGAAATAAAAGGAGAAGAAAAAGAAGCTGTGTCACATACACATGTGATTTAATATCTATCACTTCATTCTCAAAATGCAAGAGCAACATAAGAGAAAGTACTGAGAAAACTAGAAAAATATATCAAACGAAGGGTACGGAAACAAAGAGGTTGAAAAAAAACTTCTTTGGTAGTAGTAGCTCTCTTTGTCTCCAAGAGGTACATCCTGACGAACTGAGAAGCAGATTCATGAGAAGAACAAAGGCATAACCAAAGCCAAGGGATGATGTTAAAGCTGGACAGACTCAGGATTTTTGTTGATGCTTTTTTTTTTTTTTTAAGTGAGGATAATTAAGCATTGGAAAAACTTACCTATGGCTGTGGTGAATCCTCCGTCACTGGAAATTTTAAATCAAGACTGGGTATTTTTCTAAAAATTATCTAGTTCAAAAAGGAAATCAATCCAGGGAAGTCTTATGGCCTGTTTTATGCAGATGGTCACACTAGATGTTCACAATAGTTCCTCTTGATCTTATAATTTAAGAATCTATGAACAGTGAAAGTAGAAAATATGTAAATCATCTGACAGAATTAGGTGAGAAAAGGAGAGAAGTAGACAGAGAATGAACATCTGTCATCTAATTTTTCAAATACATTTAAGGTGCATCTGCTTTTCAAAAAACAATTGCGTGAAGGGTGGAGAAGGAATCCTCACACATTCTAGATTTGGAATTCAGAGCTTAAAATACCAGTTGATTTATCCCCCACCCCAAAATGTTTTTCTTCTCATCATCAACTAGCTGCACTACTTTGGGGTCCGCTTGCATTTTCCTTCTCTCTCCATTCATCCCACAAAAAAAGATTTACCTCATGATCTAACAAGACAAGACACCAACAGGTTCATACCCTCTTGATTACTGTTTAATCGACATTAAATATGGAGCCTAAACTCATACTTAAAATTTATTCACTGCACCACTGATTGGCAACCTTGCACTATCACCACCACATCAAACAGAAAATGTTCAAAACAACAATGTAATAAAGAAAGGTTGGTGCAGGAGATTTCATAACTTTAAATGTGTATTACTATACAGTTAAGAAGGCTGCTCTGCTGAAGTTTGCTGTTTTAACATAGGCATGAGAAAGAACAATGAACCTGAAAAACTATTCCATATTTGTGATGTAGTGGGGGGTACCTTGCTGGTTGCTATGCTGGGCAGTGGGTTGTGTGTGACCTCCACTGGCTGCAGCACAGCCTAGCAGGGCAGGGGATGAGTCATTATGCAAGGGGGCTTCGAAACTCGTCAGACAGGCATCTCCCAAGGAGCAGAACAATGGGAAGAAGGTGAGTGGAGACCTGGCTGGGGGCAGGGCTGGAAGTGAGTGAGTTAGTTTCGGTCTGGGAGCATGGAGGAGACAGCCTAGGGAAAGGGGCTGGAATTTAGGGGCCCAGTCTCCCCCATCTCAAGGGGGGCTGAGACATCCTAAGCCTGCCCTGTAACCAGATTACATCTGTGCTGTATCCTGGAAAAGCAATAAACTCCCTCTATTCTACTGGCTGGTGGAGTCTGTCCGTGCCATTACAGGGGTGCAAGAGACGGGAAAACCCGAGCGCGCCGTCACAGTATTATATACCCTAAGCAGTTTATTACTATCTGTCACTGTTAGATTTAGTTTTGTAAGGAGTAGCTTTGCTTCACTTTGTCATCGTATACTAACCATGAAATATGATGCAACTGCTCTCCAGTCCCCACAATAAGAACTCATATGGTTTACACCAAAGGCATTTAAGCCTGTACACATTCTCCTTCCTTCCAAGTAACTGAGTAAATGTTTCTCATAATAACAGCTTATACCAAGGATCTAAAATGATAGAGGCGCTGGTTTCAATTTGGTCTGCAGTCCCATCATTCCTACTAACTTGGCATAATCTTCATACTCTAACCCTCCTCAAGGCACTAATGGCCACTGAGTCTTAATGCAACACTCAGCTCTTCAGACCACTAAGTCTGATGCTTAGTACCTAAAGCTTTTCAAATAATCTACTCTATTTACTTTGCTATTCCTTATCATTGCAGCAAGATCAGAAATTGTGTTCTTACAGAAAGCTGTGATGCCACCCAAAAAGACTGAACGAATACAAACTGAACAGTCTCACTGGAGGGCAGTCCATGGAGATCAGGATTAGGGTTATTAGTAGAGTAGACAGTACTCAGCACTCCTAATAACTGACTCAGCAGATATACATCAGTTACTGATGCTCTATGCATGGAGCAAAGAGCAGTGGATTATATAAGACAATTTTGTATTTCTGAAAAACAAGACAGAAAAGATCCAAGAAGTTCTGTGTCCTCCAAACCTTCTCTCACCAACGTAAGATATTACCTTGCCTACTTCATCTTATTTCAGAAAACCATTAGAATCTTAAAAAAAGCAGCCACCTGATCTTTTCCATTAGGTAGATGTGGCATATTCATGGCAGGAAATGAGGAAACAGCTGTACTTAATAGGGAGAATGGAGACACAGAATAAAAGGGTGTGGAAAAGCTCCCAGATCATACTCAAACTATTGGTTATTCTCTAAGCCCTTTGGATGCATATTCCAAACAGAACTAATACATATTTATAAGCAGGGGGAACCCACTACCACAAGCAGAGAAAACAGTACAAGATTTGTTCACAATACTTACTAGGATACGTTAATAATCACACTTCACATCCAGAACAAATTGCAAGCAATTTGTATAAAAAAAATCAAATTAGTCCCAGGACCAATTTCAGAATCAAAACACAACTGATCAAATAGGTAATTAAAGCCATTTCTATCTTTGTTTAAACTGTCCACGTTATGATAAACAGGGCAAATACCAGATACTCAGACTAAAGCTGGTGGCTACTAATGTGAACATAAAAACTGTCAGACTAGATTAAGCCAATGATTTCTTTAGCCTGGTATGTATAGTAGCAAGGCCTTCAGAGAAAGGTGTGAATTTTCATAACCCACGTAACTGCACATCCTCCCACACAAAAATGCTGCAGGGGAGAAAGATGCAACTGATGAACACTGTTTTGTCATGAAAAACGTGGCTCTACACTGGCCAGTGGGAATGAGTGCCATAACCAATTAATTCAATAGATATTTGAATGCCTTTTAATTATGTGCCTTTTTGTTTTATGGGAAAAGATAACAAGTGATAGGAACGGTCAAGAGAATGTCTCTTTCATTCAGTAGTTATATAAAGCTAATTTTCTATTCAAATGCAAAAGTCTTCTAAACCAAAAGTTTTTAAATATAGGAGCCCAAAGTTTGGCTCCTAACTAAACATGAAAGCACTTGTCTAAAGCAGGCCATCTACAGCAGCGAGTCAAATCTATAAGAGCTGAAGATGCTTGGCACCTCGGAAAAAGTGGTTATTCTTATTTAAGACCCAAAATATTAATGTAGGAGACTATTAGGCATAAAATTTGGAATTTTTGGCTCTTAACTTCATATTTCCTCATTTGCAAGTTCACCTCCACTTACAAGCGTCCTATTAACTTTTCTAAACTTTTTTTTCCTATTGTTGCAATGGGATTTATAACCAAAACTAAATGCTCTATTTAAGCTGAGGATGTCTCACCAATTTATATCGCAGCATAACATTTTCCATATTATTCTCTATCCTCCTCTTAATGCAGCCTATCAGCAGCAGTGGCCTGAGTATGTTCAGCAGAAGAGGCTCTCCCCCAGGTACCAACATTGTAGTCAATATGAGAATATGGTTGATAGAGGTAAAAATAATTAAGAGGCAAAAAGTGAGGAACATCTGTGCTGAAATTTAAGAATTATAGAAGCCAGGTGGCTAGACACAGCCTTCTCCAAGAAAGTAAATAAGGGGAAGAACTATAGTTAAAAATTAGCTTTTTATTATTCTTTAGATTGCTATACTGCTACAAAGAGTTGCAACATCTAATTGCTATCATCACAGATGTACAATATTAAAGCCTGTTCTACACATGCTGCAGGGCAACAGCTTCTGATCAGCCACTTTAGCACAGGTATTTGATCCAAATATAAATGTGTGTTGGGGGGTAAAACAGGAGAACTCTCTTTAAATGACTACGTAGAGAAAATTCTAAAAGTAATGTTTAGTTTTTTAGTTAAACATTAGCACAAAAGCAGTGTTAAATTCCACTCCAAAGTACTAAGTTAACCTTCCCTACATTGCCATGTTTAAGAAATCCTTTGCTGGGTGCAGGCAGTATTTGGTCCCCAATTGTAGTCTCAGAATCTGTGAATATTGGCTGAAATACAAATACGCAGTTATATAACTAATAATTTTCTTTTTTTTTAGTTTTCTGAAGATGAGAACAGATATGATAGATAGCAACAATACCAAATCTAGTGTGCCCCTCCTGGATCAAAGTCACTTGAGGATAGTCACCAAAGATGGACATAGCACACTACAGATGGATGGGACCCAAGGGAAAAGTATGGCATATCTACGAGATGCTTGGGGAATACTAATGGACATGCGCTGGCGATGGATGATGCTCGTCTTTTCTGCTTCTTTTGTCCTGCACTGGCTAGTCTTTGCAGTGCTCTGGTACCTCCTCGCTGAAATGAATGGGGACTTGGAGTTGGATCATGATGCCCCACCGGAAAACCACACCATTTGTGTTAAGTACATCACCAGCTTTACAGCTGCTTTCTCCTTCTCCCTTGAGACACAGCTCACTATTGGTTATGGCACCATGTTCCCAAGTGGGGATTGTCCAAGTGCTATCGCCTTACTTGCTATACAGATGGTCCTGGGGCTCATGTTGGAGGCCTTCATCACAGGTAATCAGATTTATTTCACAATTTTCAATATGGTAGGTCCAGTCAACCACATGCATAGAGCAGATCTGGTAAAATTCTTAATTATCTCATTGTGAATACTTACAGAGTGGACATAAAAGGAGTGGGGCCAGTTACTTAAAAAAAACCCAAGACTGAAAATTATAACTTCAACAGTTTTGTAATTGTCAATTATAAAAATGGAGAGGCACTTGAATAATAGTTTTTCAGAATTTTACTGGAATCCAAAAAGTGCTGTTCTTTACAGTAACTATTATCCTCATACTTCCAATAAGTTATCTTCCATCTTCCTCTGTCAATTTCTTCCTTCCAACCTTTCAGTGATTTGAGGTTTAAACCAATTTGTTTTGGTACAGACTCACATGTTTACCCAAAACTTTTAAATAATTTGTTTAAACCGAGCTCAATTTTTTCATCCCCCTTCAGTTCACTGTTAAGTTTCCATGGGCAGCCAACATTCAGAAACATTGTAGGATCCCAGTGGTACTTAATTTGAATTTACTTAAAATGGCTGAATGATGGAATAATTTTAGATAAATATATTATCCTGTGCAAAAAGATTTCCACATTATATTTTAAACAGTTTCATTAAATGAAGGACCAAATTATATGCCATATATATTGTTCAAAGAGTTGATCTTCAGTAATTAAGGGACACAGCTCTCCCTGCAACTGTCTTATACATACTACTAGATCGTGCAGACAAAGAAGTTTATGGCAAGAAAGCCAAGGCTCTTTTAAAAAAAAATGGATATAGTGGATTTATTTTGACTAATAAATTGAGACTAGAAACTGGTGCCAGCACCTTTTAGTATGAGGGGAGCTATGCTATCTGTAGATTACAACTAATAATTTGAAACCTCATTTTCTCCTACTGGGCTATTCCATACAGGTTGTAGACAAATAATAAACTCATCTGAGCATCACGGTTGTAGTTAATTCATTTTTTCCTGTTATATAGGTGCTTTTGTGGCAAAGATTGCCCGTCCAAAGAATCGAGCATTTTCCATCCGCTTTACTCATTCTGCAGTAGTGGCACACACTGAGGGCAAGCCATACCTTATGTTCCAGGTGGCTAACACTCGTCCCAGCCCGCTCACCAGTGTTCGGGTTTCAGCTATCATTTACCAAGAACAGGAGAATGGTCAGCTACATCAAACTAGTGTGGATTTCCACCTGGACAGTATCACTTTTGAGGAGTGTCCATTCTTCGTGTTTCCACTGACTTACTACCACTCCATTACCCCATCCAGTCCTCTAGCTGTTGTCCTCCACGGGGACATCCCTCGCCATTTTGAGCTAGTAGTCTCTCTCTCAGCGATGCAGGAGGGCACAGGGGAAACGTGTCAGAGGAGGACGTCCTACCTCCCATCGGAGATCATTCTACACCATCGCTTTGCCTCTATGCTGGCCCGAGGTGCCAAAGGGGAATATCAGATCAAGATGGAGAATTTTGATAAAACTATTCCAGAGCTCCCAGCTGCAGCAGACTCTAAGAGTCCAAAGAGGACTGATATGAAGATCCGCATCAATGGACAGCACACTGACAGCTTCCAGATTTCTGAGACTGGTCTGACAGAATAGAATTTGAATTTGGTGCCTTTTTTAATTACATTAAACTTTCAGGTTCAACTTCCAGCCTTCCTTCTCCTCCTATTTTCTTTTGTGCTCCTTCCCTTTTCTCCATCCTTTTGATTGCAGTATAGAATGCAGAGTAAAAAGCATGATGTGCACATGTAAACTGATGAAGAGTCTGTTTTAACTGTACTGAATAGAGAGTCAGGGACAAGTATCACAGGACAAGTTCTGGGAAAGTACAAGTGCTACCTGCTGAATTCACTAGACTATGATTAAAAATGCACTGACCCTGAAGTATGAGACTTTCAGACTCCCACAGCTGACCAAAACCTAATTAAATGATACATGGGTAAGGTACTATGGCAAAATGCTCAGCAACACTGCAATAGAAGATTTCATCTAAAACTAACCTGAGGCTGTTCAGCTAAATTACACTAGTTTGGGGGAATGAGCAATGAGGTAGTTCCAAGATTGTTCTCTCTTTTACATCAACGTTTTCTGGGTATATGGTTACATTAGTTTTCAGGTGGCTGAACCACAACCATTGCCAGTCTTTTCAGCAGCAGTGAAATGTATTCCTGCTGTGCTTGTTTATTATGCCAAATCAAGAACACTGACTGCAGTTCTTCATTCCACCAGATCAGACGTGGGTACAATATCTGACAGCGCTGTGAAGACAGCAATTGCCAAAAAAATCTAATGTGTATATACGAAACCAACATGTTTTCAGGGGAGATATTTTCGTACTTGGAAACATTTAATAAATTTTTTCAGCAGTAGAAAACAGATTATACAGCAATTTATGTTCTTTCATGTCTCTTGGCACAGTGTAATTTCACATGTTCTAATCTTTGCACATCTCACACTTTAAGTAGGTCTGGTACCATGGATAAGTTATATTTATAAAAATCAGACACCTGAATTAATTGTAAAATAAAATCGAAATAAGTATTTCTTACATGTTTCTTTTTGGCCAGGAGTGCCTTTTAAATGTACTAAGACCAAGGAATGGTGCTCCTTATATGCAACGATTTATAATATGGTCAAGCGTTTAACAGTCAAATGGACTGTCTGTTGTAAATTCACAGTTTCTCAGCAATGGAATGCAGCTTTAAATGGGTTGTGGATTCAGATTTAAACATCCAACATTTAGCATCAAAATGAATGTTGCCATGCAAGGATAATTAAAAGACTTTTCCCAGCAACAAACATGGCATAACCACTAATAGGCAGTTTAGACAAAACTGTATTAATATACTTGAATGGATTTTATTGTCAAGTGCCCAACAGCACACTATATAGTCTGGAGCCATAGGATGACATTGTCTATAGGATTTTTTTTTTTAAAACCCAGAAGTACAGAGCTTGACAATCTCTGGTCATAGAGAATCTAGTGGGACAGCTGTTTTGTCATGAAGACAGCTGCACCTTATTTCCAAAAGATAATTTCTACTAAAAAGACAGCTAAAAAGTTATACAAATGTTTTTATTTTTCCATGTCAACTAGTTGTAGTTGTTACAGGAATATGTTATGTACCACAGGAAAAAGGAGAGCCATACAATCATGAACTAGAGAGCAGATGGTCAATCTCTGAATTCAGAAACAGTTAATTGTTTTGAAAATATTTCCATATTTCTTCCCTAAAACTCCACAGGATTAAGGGTCTGATTTTATTAGAGAATGGATATTTTCAATATTATGTCTTTAGCGCCCAGTAAAATAGAACTATATTTCAGCCCACTGTAGTGCCTGTACAATAGCAGCAAACACCGTCTTGGATTAATGTACATTTAATTTGTCTTCACTTCCCATAGGTGGGTCCACACATGCAATTCAAAGTTCAATTGTTTCTCTTCATAACATTATTGGCCACAATAAAGTAGGTGGGTTGTACTATATTTATCCTTTTCTATTTTTAAGCCCCAAATCGAGAAAAGAGCTGCCTTACATGCACTGATAATTCTCCATTTTAGGTGACAAATCCTGTACAACTCGATTATTCTGCACTTCAGGAGTGTAATAACAATCTTAATCTATATTATTATTATTAAGAACACTGAATGATGAGATCATACCAGAGCAGTGGACATACCCAGGCAACATAAGTTTCCCTACAGTCAGGGTAATGGACTTTACCAAGTATCTCGAATTTTACATCTCCAATTGTTAAAACTATTGTTTTACATTTTTCATTATAGCTCTGTTTTAAACTTTAAAAAAGCAACAAGTTTAAAAGAAGCAAAAATGTTTGATATAATGTATACAATTAAGTTTGTTGTTCTTAATATTCAAGTATTCCTAAAATGAGAAACGTAAATATGCACTAAGATGGAAATCTATTTGCCACATTTAACATGGACTTTAAGTATCTTGTAAATCATAATTAATGTTTGTTATTGGTTAACAGTAGAACATGTATTTGCTGATCACTATTCTTGCTTGGAAATTGATGGACTCGTTTAACAACAGATGCAGTGTAAAACCTGGACTGGCATTTGCCTCTGATTTTCCTAGATGTTAATGATCTAACATACAACTTGTTTATTTAATTGGCAAATAATCTAAGCTTTTAAGAAGCGTCTTTCGATATTTCTGGCTGAAAGTCATAGGGCATATGGCAATTTGCATAGTAACTCCTGCAGTGCATAGTGTACCTTTGCATTGAATAATAATGCCAACATTAAGAGGTGCTGTTCAGTTTGTGAATTGATTGCCTCAAGTAGAAAACACATTCTAAATGCTGAAGAATGTGACCATTAGCCCTCCATGAAGTTATCAATTATAAAACGTTTTAAAAATCAAGTCTATTTAATGTGGGATTTGTATGGGATTTCTTAATCTTTTATTTTTCAAAAATCAAAATATTTGCCTGGGGTGCCATGATTTCTGAATTACCAATATATTCTTGAGTGGTTTATTTCCTACTTTCTATGTATCTATATTTTGTCCACTCACAACAAAGAGGGATACAAAGAAATAATGGTTCAGTGAGTATCTGATCAAAGAAAACTCAAAGGCTTATTCAGAACACACTAGAGGGCTATGCCCCGCGCTCATTAGGCTAGCGAAGCCGCCCCCCCTCCACCGCCGGTCTCTGGGGGTTGGCAGGCCCAGCTCTCTTCTCCCCCCTCCCGGCTGCTGGAGAAGGGAGAGCTGGGGCTGCACCAGCCCAGGCCTCTCGGCCCCCTCACCCCACAGGCTTGGTCTCTCTGCCCATCTGGCTACTGGAGGAGGGCCAAGGTGACGCAGGTCATGGTCTCTCGGCCGCCAAAATATAGCCAGGGTCTGGCCAGCCGCAGCACCTACGGTTCTCCCTGTGCTGCTGGGGAAGGAAGGGGAGGGCCAGGCAGGCAGGGGCCACTGTGCCCAGGCTACAAGTGGGGAGGGGGGACTTGCTCCTGTGGACACAGTGATGTGATGACATCACTGATATCCAACAGGAAAAGATTTGTCTGTGTATATACAGAGAGAGAAAGACTGACTATATTAGATGATTTGGGCAAATATGATGCTGCTGATACAAAGTGTAAAAGTGATATCACAGAGAACTGAAATCCTGTCAGGTTTGGCAAGGATGACAAGTCACTGTATTCCTCCTCTAATGAACCTTGTCCATGAACTTGCGAGAACATTTCTCAGTGAGAAATTTACTTTCATGCTAATTCAGTCCTTGGCTTCTTGGCTAAGACTGTTAACTGTGCTGTTTGTGGGTGACAGGAATAGGTCCACTAGAAAGTGAACTTAGGTCCCCCATGGCCCCAAATAATTTTACATAAGCCATTAAAGAACCATTACATAGCAGTGAGTTTTTCTATTACTGACCAAGGTTGAAATTCAACCAAACCACCACTTGATACTGCCCAGCCATTTATGGTTTGGAGGAAAAGGAAGAAAGTAATTTTAGGATGAGTGCACCAGGAAGAAGGAAAATCCTGAAGGAATGACAGGGCAAATCTAAGCACATATAGTTAAAACCCCAAGAATATTTTAATATTAAAAATCTGAACAATTTACAAATATGGTTTTCAGCCATATCGTGATCCTGTCTGTTTCCCCAAGCTGAACAGGATCAGACTGGGATAAGTATCAGAAAGAGTGTGAAAGGACCAATTAAGTGAAGCAGCTGTCAATTACCTGTAATTAGCATTCTTCCATTTGAGTAAATACTAAATCAATAACACAGCATTCTGTTAAGGGACACTATCTTTCAAAGAAGATACAAAGCCAAGGTCTTGACCATTTGTGATTACTGAAGATGCCAAGACATGCTTTGTAGAAGGAGCATCAACCCTGGCATCCTGGCAAAATTCCAGCTAGGGTGATTAACATTCTGCATATCTAAATTCCTCATGCCATTTCAATTAAAAAACATCTGCTTCTTATCCTACAGAGACATGTAGGCTACGTGTACACTGCACCTCTCTTGCGCAAAAGCCTATGCAAATGAAGTGTGGATTAGTATATTGCTGCACTTCATTTGCATAATTAATTAAGGGCATTTTTTGCAAGAGGCTTTTGTGTAAAAAAGAGCTGTATAGACAGCTCCTTTTTGCGCAAAACGGCTCTTGTGCAAGAGGGCATTTTTGTGCAAAAAGGAGCAGTCTACACAGCTCCTTTTTACACAAAAGCCTCTTGCGCAAAAATGCCCCTAATTAATTATGCAAATGAAGTGAAGCAATATACTAATCCACACTTCATTTGCATAGGCTTTTGCACAAGAGAGGTGCAGTGTACACGTAGCCGCAGTATCAATCAACTGCTAAAACTGCTGCAGTGGTTTCATTAATAAGCCAAGTGCCTAGTTTGGTAAAACTGCAAAGTATTGCCACATCCATCAGGATGAAAAGGTGCGAAGATAAATGTAAGTCGTTAACTCAAATTACTTTTGTAGCTACTAGTACCTCCAGTTTACCATATCTACCCTCATTTATCTTAGTAAGAATTCTCTCTTCCTGTACTGTTTATAGGAGGTAGTTTTTGGGCTTGCTCATCCACAGATTTCCAAGCAAGGATGTGCAAAATAACAGTACAATCCAGGGATGTTAACTATTGGATATTTGTGTAAACATGTAACCACTGGAAATTTGATTGATTACATACTTACACGGGGTCAAGAGGGACCCACAGGCAACAACCTGTGCTGGCAAGGAGGCGGCTACAAGGCCAGATCCCTGCATGCACAAGCTCCAGTCTGCTCCCTCTCCTCCTGCTGCCTCTGTGGGAAGCAGCAAATGGGGCCAGGCAGCTCCGCAGATGCCAGCTCCCACCTGCCGCTTCCCTGCTGCCTCTCTGGGAAGCATCAAGGAGGTTGCAGCAGCTCTGGAGCCATCATGTGCTGAGAGCAGGCTTGAAAGCGAATTCCTGCATGTACTGGCTCCTGCCTGCTCCCCACCCCCACCCCACTGCTGCCATTGTGAGATGTGGGGGGGAGGACTCAACAGAGCCAGCACATGTGGAGAGTTGGCTTAAAAGTCGATTCACCTTGAGAATCAGCAACTGCCTCCCCCCTTTTCAGTCTCAAAAACAGGCAGCAAGGGGCTGGAGAGGGGTGTGGGTGTGTACAGCATGTGTAAGTACAGGCTTATCGGTTAATCATGTAATCAACTACATGTTGACATTCCTAATATAACTGCCACTTTGCAGTTGCATCCAAAAATATAAACCACAACCCCTAAAAACAACTGGAGCAAACACACTCAACATTGCTAGTCTTTTAAACTTCTCCACTTTTTCAAAGTAAGATTCATGACACATGGAGGGAGAAAAGGATTAAAGTATCAAGTTAGACGCAGGGAACCCCAAATGAACACTATGTTAGTCATTTTCTGGAGCAATCTCTCCTACAGAAAAAGGAAGTTAGGCAGAGTTAAAAACACATCTCTTCACTTTGTCTAAGCCACAGCCCTAAGAACCAAAAAATTAGCAACCTTAAGAAAACTCAATGATCATCAGCGCAGATACCTGAAGAGGCAATTCAGAGAGCTTTGAATATCAGGTGATGATTATAAGGCTTTTTAAAACACTCCTAACTCCATAGCAAGCTGGCACCAATACAAAATTAGTAACACAGCCCTACTGATCATAAAAGAGTGAGATTTTTGAAGATAAAAGGCTGTTAAACACCCAGTTCCTACTGATTTATGGTAACTGGATCTCTTAATGCAGTTCATGCTTTTGAAAATTTGCCCTCCAAACAGTCAATGTATTTCCTGCCCCAAGCCTTCCCCATTCACTCATCAAAGAGCTACCTTAACTGATAACACTTCAAAGACAACAACGAAACAGGTATACCTTTCACTGTACCTTAAGAATGGCAAGACAATGGCTATAACTAATTTCCTGTGAAAGCAAAAGGGTCCACAGCCAAGAAACTCTCACTGAGAATGATCTGTTGTATGTGCTAGATGTATCAAGTGAAAAACAGCAAAAGCATTACAAATGCACCAAAAAGTGTGGAGGACAGAATTGTTGGGGTTGTCAAGCCACAAATACTCAGGATCTATATGACAAACTGTGCTACCTTAAATGTGCTCCCCAGTATCAAACTGAAGTCAGTGCCAAGAATGGAACACATGTGTGTTCTGATTGCCTTTTCTCATGTGAGCAGCAAGCTCCAGCAAGTGGAGGATTTGCTACCATTTCAAAAGTATTGCTTCTGATGGACAGCAATCGTTCAAAAATGGGAACCTCAAGTAATTCCTGATGAATACGACTCAAGTAACAGAAGAACAAGCAATAGCTCAAAGAGTGTTCTAAGGAACTTTTAATAGTGAATTTTAGAGGGGCTCGGACCAAGTACATGAACTAGGGATATTAAGGACTAGTTGAGAGGATACTTGATTAGTTGCTTCCCCCCTGCTTTCTGCCTCTATCAGATAAAGGCAGCAAAGGGGGAGAGGAAAGGGAGAAGGAAGTACTTCAAAGTGGCAGCACTGCAGGGAGCACGGGCTCTATGCAGTGGCGTTTCAAAGGGGCAATGCCGCACAGCTGATCTAGGCTCAGTACAGCACTGCCCATTTGAAATGCTGCCATGGCATTTCAAAGGGGCAGCGTTGCACGGAGTCCAGGTTCAGCTAGAGTCCCCAGATGACCCCAGGCTCCGTGCAGCGCTAAGCTAAGGAACAGCTGTGAGGTGATGCCCCTTTGAAACGCCATAGCAGTGTTTCAAGGGCACAGCACCACCCTATCAACTAATTGAATAGTCAACGCAAAAATGCATTGACTATTCAATCAGTGAAATACACACTACTTAACATCCTTAATGTGAACCATGTATCAATGGTAGACCAGGAATATAAAAGTTTAGAATGGCATAATGTACATGTATAGTAACAATATCTTACCTGGATCTTTTCGCCCTGGCTTTTCAAACCGCCTGTCTCCCCTACAAAGGCAGAATAGAAGTTTCAAACAAGGCTTTGGAAGCATACCATCATTTCTGGTCCAACTCTCACATATTCCTCCTCTCTCGCTAGTCTATGTGACCAAAATTGTAAAGGTACTTAGGTGCCCATATGCTTTTTAAAAGGCCAACAGGAACCTATCAGGAACCTTAATACCTTTAAAAATCTAGGCCTAAAGCACTGCAAACAGACAAAAGTCTAAAACAAATGGAAGAGTCCTCTCAATTAGAGCTATACAAATTTTCATCCAAGAGCGCTACAATGGAAAATAATTTTTCTAGAACATCTCACTTTTTCAAAGCTGTGCTCTGTTCATACACACCATAGAATAGAGTCCAACCCCTGCTAAAAGCAGGAGCAGTTACAACTAAATCCTCCCAGCCAGGGCTTCATCCAGCTAGGGCTTAACCTCTAACAATGGAGATTCTACCAGCTCCCTAAGTAACTCATTCCAGTGATTCACCACTCTATTATTGAAATAGTTTTTCCTAATATCCACAACCTAGACCTTCCCCACTTCAACTTGAGATCATTGCTCCTCATTCTGTCATCTGTCACAACTGAGAACAGCCTCTCTCCATCCTCTTTAGAACTCCCCAAGTCATTACCAACTAAAGCTTCTTTTCAACAATGCTTTGTTTAGAAAACCTAGGATTCAAGCAAAATTACTATATGATCTCCACTTCGGGAATTCAAAGAATCAACCACTACACATTCTTAAAAATTATTTCTGAAATATCTTTGTGGATTAAATGTGCAAGAACGAAATCCAAAGCAGATGCCTCTGCAGTATGTTGTTATAGTTTAAGCTTTTCTCTTACCTTTCCTCCCAGCTCTGAGATCTGTGCATTTCCCTGCCTCCTCCTCGCCCAAATCCACCCTCCACTTCATCAAAACTTCTTTGGTAGAAACCACTTTCTCCTCGGCCTCTGCCTGAAAACACACACACACACACAAACCAAAAAAAAAAAAAAAAAAAAAAAAAAAAATGTAAAAAGAACTTTGCATCCCTTTTCTAATGTCAACGTGACCTCTTTTTATAATCTTCTCCTTAATGAGTTACTGAAAACTGACAATGGACAAGTCCTTCCTCCATCTCACAAGAATAGTAGCAGTTTATATTAACTGACTTAACATTTCAAAGAACGAGTTACTCACCTTGTGCGGTAACGGTGGTTCTTCAAGATGTGTGTCCCCATGGGTGCTCCACTCTGGTTGCTGGTGCATCCTCGTGCCAGTGACCCGAGATTTTTCTAGCAGCATCTACCGCACCACCCCTCATGCTGTTAGTGTCCATTAGGTGTACGTGCAGCCCCTCCATTCCTTCTCCACCCATGCTAATAGAGCGTGGAGCTCCAAAGCAGGGGCAAGAGGAAGAGTAGTGGAGCACCCACAGGGCCACACATCTCAAAGAACCACTGTTATGGCACAAGGTGAGTAACTCCTCCTTCTTTGAGTAGTGTCCCTGTGGGTGCTCTGCTCTGGGTGACTATAAAGCAGTAGTCAGCACGTGGAGCGAGGTTTGGAGCCCTGTCATTATCACCGAGGGTAATATTGCTTGTCCCACAGCCATGGATGATGTGATGGAGGATGCCAGGGCATAATGTTGTGCTAATGTGTGGTCTGATGACCAAGTGGCTGCGTTGCAAATGTCCTGGACAGGTACATCCTTGAGGAAGGCAGTAGCAGAGGACATGGCCTGAGTGGAATGGACAGTGATGGTGCCAGGTAGTTTTTTTATTGTGGATGGCATAGTATGTGTGGAGGCATGAAGAGAACCACTTGGAAATCCTCTGAGAAGAGACAGCTTGTCCCTTGGATCATTCTGGGAAAGATAGAGTTGAGGAGATGTTTACCGGGCTCTTATCTGATCAATGTAGAACGTGAGCGCTCTATGGACATCGAGGGTGTGCCAAGCAGAATGTGATGCAGCAGTGTGTGGTTTGGGGGAAAAGGCAGGCAAGTGTATGGGTTCACTGATGGGGAAGGGAGAGGGAACTCTTGGGAGAAATTTAGGGTGGGGCCGAAGTGTCACTCTGCCCTTGCTAAAAATTGTATTGAGAGGGGGGTCTGCCCTGGAGGTTATTGAGACTAGACAGGAGACCTTAATAGATAGGTCTGGCCAAAGGGCTCGAAAGACAGCTCGGTCAGGCTCTTAAGTACGTGATTTGAGGACTTGAGTGTACAGGCAGTCCCCGACTTACGTCGGATCCACAGTTACGAACGCGGCTTTTCTCGCCCCGGAAGACACGGACTGCGGGATCTCATGGTCCCGCCGACCGTGTACTCCGGGGCAAGAAAAGCTGCTCCACGTCTCCCTGGTCTGCAGACCAGGAAGACGCGGAGCAAAGCCGCGGAGGGGCTCGGGCAGCCGGGCAGCCCAGGCGCGCCTGGGCTGTCCCGCTGCAGGCGTGCTCCAAGGCTTTGCTCCCCGTCTCCCTGCAGACCAGGGAGATGGGGAGCAAAGCCACGGAGCATGCCTGCAGGGGGACAGCTCAAGCACGCCCGGGCTGTCCCGCTGTGGGCATGCTCCAAGGCTTTGCTCCCCGTCTCCCTGGTCTGACCAGCAGACCAGAGAGATGGGGAGCAAAGCCTCGGAGCACGCCAGCAGTGGGACAGCGCTGCGCGCCTGGACTCTCCCGCTGCCCGCGTGCTCTGCGGCTTTGCTCTGTGTCTCCCAGGTCAGCAGACCAGGGAGACGGAGCAAAGCCGTGGAGGACTTGGGCGTCCCCACCCCCGTCTCCCTGGTCTGCTGGGGGGGGGGGAGCAGCTAGTGCCCCCCCCAGCAGACCAGGCTTTTCTTGCCTACCCCTGGGGTAGAGCAGCTGGGGGCTGCCGGGTTGGTCCAGGCAGCACCCCAGCTGCTCTGCCCCAGGAGTCCTGATTCAGCAACTGCTGGTCAGGTTCAGCAGCGGCTGAATCAGGACGCCTGAGGCAGAGCAGCTGGGGTGCTGCTGGGTTGCTCCAGTAGCGCCGAGGAGCCGCGCTACTGGAGCAACCCAGCAGCACCCCAGCTGCTCTGCCCCAGGGATCCCCAAGTCAGCCGCTGCTGAAACTGACCAGCGCTGACTACAGGAAGCCCGAGGCAGAGTTGCTCTGCCCCAGGCTTCCTGGAATCAGCCGCTGATAGGTTTCAGCAGCAGCTGACTTGGGGATGCCTGGGGTTCTTAAGTTGAATCTGTATGTAAGTCAGAACTGGCGTCCAGATTCAGCCGCGGTTGAAACTGATCAGTTTCTGCAGCGGCTGACGCCAGTTCCGACTTACATACAGATTCAACTTAAGAAGAAACCTACAGTCCCTATCTTGTACGTAACCAGGGGACTGCCTGTATATCTCCCATTTGTGCTGGTCGTAGAACTTGCGGCTGAGGGCAGCTGCTGTAACACTTAGCCCCCTGGGAGGGAAGTGGCAACAGGGGTGATCTGATGCACAACGCACCAGTTCCATAGTTTGAGAGTTTCCGTACATAGAGACGGGGATCATGCACCACCTTGTCAATTGATGTAATATATGCAAGTGGTGTTGTCTGTCAATATTCAGAAGCTGCAGGGGATAGCCGAATTAGTCTGTACAGGATTAATTTAAAAAAAACAACAAAATAGTCTGGTAGCACATTATAGACTAACAAAACATATAGATGGTATCATGAGCTTTTGTGGGCACAGCCCACTTCAGGTGACTGGAGTTTTGAGTTTAGGATGTCCAGACCCAAAATAAATAGAGAAAAAAGGAGAGGGGGGAAAGGAAAAAAAATGGAAGGGGGCGGGAAACAAAAAGCAGAGGGGATGTAAATATCAAATGGGTGGAGCATGTTTGGTTTCCCTTTGATATTTACATACCCTCTGCCTCTTGTTTCCCGCGCCCTTCCATTTTTTTCCTTCCCTCTTCTCCCCTATTTAATATATGGAGATATACCTATCTCATAGAACTGGAAGGGACCTTGAGAGGTTATCAAGTCCAGTCCCCTGTCCTCATGGCAAGACCAAGTACCAAGTTGCATTTTGGGTCTGGACATCCTAAACTCAAAACTCCAGTCATCTGAAGAAGTGGGCTGTGCCCACGAAAGCTCATGATACCATCTACGTTTTGTTAGTCTATAAATAAAGTGCTACCAGACTATTGGTTGGTTTTTAATTTTGTCATAACGTTGATAGTCCTGTGCGCTGTGATGTAGGAAATGCTAGCATGCGTACCGTACCGCTCACAGTTCTACAAGGTTGATATGAAGCATTTGCTCTGTAAAGGACCATTTGCCATGGGCCATGAGGGTTCTAACTGGGCACCAAATCCCATGAGTGATGCATCCGTCATCATGGTAAGTGTAGGGGTAGGTTGATGGAATGGAACGCCAGTTAATATGTTATATGGATTTTTCCACCAGTGCAGGGAATTGAGGACCCATAGCAGAATGGTAACTAACTTAGAGAGCAGGTCTCTGGATGGCATGTAAAGTGTGGCTAGCCAAGACTGAAAGCATCTCATGTGGAGCTTTGCCAGCTGACGATGTAAGTTGTGGCAACCACGTATCCCAGGATTTTTAGGCATTCGCCAACTGTTGTGTAGGGGTTGCCCATGCTACTGCTATGATGTTGCACAGGATGTCAAATCTGCATGTGAGTAGGGTCGCATTGGCCGCAACAGTATCAATGCATGCTCCTATAAATTCTAGCGCCTGAGTGGAGTGGAGAGTGGATTTCTCGTAATTTATATGGAAGCGAATATGGAGCAGGAGGTTTGAGGTAGTCTCGACCGTGTCCTTTGTCTCTCGGAAGGATGTGCCTTTTATGAGACAGTCCTCTAAGTATGGAAATATGACTCCCTGATGACATAGGTTGGCCACTAACAGCTATACTTTTAGAAAACACTCTGGTAGCCATTGAAAGGCCTAAAGGGTGCACTCGGTATTGGTAATGGTGATGGCCGACAGTGAATCATAGGAAATGCCTGTGGGTGGGATGGATTTTTATGTGGAAGTACGCATCCTGAAGGTTGAGACACAAAAGCCTATCTCCTTCAACTAATGCTGGAATTATTGTTGTTAGGGTCACCATCTTGAATCGGTGGTAAGCGACATATTTGTTGAGCTTTCTTAAACCCAGAACGGGCCTCCATCCTCTGTTCTTCTGTGTTAGGAAATAAGCTGAGTAGAACCCTCAGCCATGGAACTCTGTTGGTAACTGGTTCTATGGCACCTAATTGGAGGAGGTGAAGCACCTCTTGCTCAAGGAGGGTCTTGTGAGAGTGGTCCCTGAGGGAGGATGGTGTGGCAGGGTAGGTAGGAGAACGAGAAATTAAGGGATTGAGTAACCATGGTGGATGAGCTCTAGGGCCCATTTGTCTGATGTTATTTGAGCCCATAGCTGAAAAAAGGGGTGGAGGCTGTGGCTGAATTGTAGACAATTGGTTGATGGTGTGACCACAAGGAAAGTGTCTTTCTGGCTCCCGGCCAAATCGACAAATTTACTGCTTGGATGTGGATGGTTGGGCTGATGCTGCTTGATGTTGTTGCTGGCATTGGAGCCTACGTCGTTCAGGCCTTTGTTTCTGTCGGAAGTCATACCTCGGTTCCTGTCTGTATGGCTCCCTGGGTCTCTGGTAATTGGTATATCTGGCTCTCTCAAAGGGGGGGGGGCATATACATCCCCAGGATCCTTAGGGTGGTATGGGAGTCCTTCATCGAATGAAGTACTGCATCGGTTTTTGCTGCAAAGAGATTGTTTTTATCAAAGGATAGGTCTTCAACCTTCTGCTGCAAATCCCTTGGAACCTCTGATGCTTTCAGCCAGGATATTCTCCACATCACGACAGCCGAGGCTGTGACGCGTGCAGCTGTGTCTGCTACATCCATTGCAGACTGTAGAGTGGTGCGAGAAATTGTATGGCCCTCCTGCATGATATTGAGAAGGATAGGCCTCTTGTGGTCAGGTACGTATTGAGTAAGCTCTTGAAGCTTGGAGTAGTTAGAATAGTCAATCCACTAGCATGGTGGTATAATTCACTGCTCTAAGGAGCAGGGTGGCTGAGGAGTACACTTCACCACCCATAATGTCCATTTTTTGTGGTCCTGGTCTTGTGGTGTTGATCTAATATTAGGTTGTCTGGCTCTGTGTCTAACGGAATCAACTAACAAGGAGTTTGGTGGAGGGTGAGTGAAAAGGAAGTGCATTCCTTTTGGTGTGACAAAGTATTTTCTGCTCTTCTACTGGTTGGAGTGATGGATGCTGGGGTCTGCCAAATGTCTGCTGAGTCCATAATAACCTCATCCATGAGGAGGGCGATCCTGGAAGAGGTAGGGGGTTGTAAGGTTTCTGAACCTCCTGTAAATCTTGCTCTTGTGCTAATTCTACCCCTTTAAAAAGTTCTTGGAACTTCTTTGAGTAATCGGCTGGTGGCAAAGTGGGAGAAATAACCGCCTCATCTGGTGAGGACAAAGAATTATGCATGGGGGACCTGTCCTCACCCTAAAAGAGTCTTCCATGTCTGTTTGGATTGGGGAGTTAGGTGCTGTTATAGATGTCGTGGGTTGGGGAGAAGGAGGTGGTTCTTTAGATCTTGTGGAAGGTTCGGTATGATAGCTCTTCCTATGAGGACATGATCCCAGAGTACGGGGGTGGCAGGTATGTGTAATGATGCGCATACCAGGGTGGTGGTGGCAATGGATATGCATACATAATAGGCCATGTCCCAGATGGAGCTCTCTGTGCTGGACTGGAACACTGGGAAGAAAAGCAGCTGTGTGGCTCAGTGCTGGCTTCACTTAGGGAGTGAGACAGAACTGGTTAACTGCATGAGTGCACCAATTGTATAGAGGAACCTGGTGATAACAGTGCCGGTGACAGACGGCTCCTAAGAAAAAACTCATGTCATAGGTGCTCCTGGGACGATAGTGAGGTACGTGGTTTACTTGGTGCTGGCAGTGCTGATTGGTCAGGAGGAAGCATCTCAGTACGGGGTCTGTTAAATACTGAGGCGGGTGCCGACTGAGTTGGCAGCTTTGGTGCGGAATGGTGGTTATGCTTGCTTGGCAGTGTGGTCGGTGCCAACAGTGCCACTTGTTTTTGTTTGGGCTCCGAGTGCACCCGCTTATGCGGTGCCAGCATCTTGGGCAGTGCCATGCCAGGTGTGCCAGGCTTATCCACAGTGCTGACGCTTGTGGCCGTAGGTGCCACAGGTAAGGATCAGGCTGGAGACAGTCTCCTTTTCAAGAGAGACATGCCAGAAGAGGTAGAGCGACACGTTCTGTCCATACTTTTGGGCAGAAATTGGTTTTGAGCCAGGTGGTGTGTCCTCAGAAGACGGTTGGTGGAACCTTTCACAGAGGAAAGTTTTCAATCTGTTGGATGGTCACGGCATTTTCTGACCGTCAATTTAGAACACTGTAGGTACCTTTGTGTCTGGTGAGATTCTCCATACTTTATGCACACAGAGTGCCTGTCAAAGACGGGGATAGCATCCCGGCACAACTCACACCTCTTGAAGCTGGGAGATCCCAGGTGTGGTGAAAAGCAGCAGGCCAATGGACAGAAGAAAAATTTTTTATTTATTTTTGTTATAGGTTCGGGAAGCGAGTCTTAAAACTTGGAAATATGAGGAAACTAAGGGGAAATAATCAGCTTTATGTTGCTTTTCTGTAGAAACAGTGGAAAGGAGAGAAGCTCTGTCTGCTTCAAGGGACAGCAGAGAAGGAACTGAGGGGCTGCGCTCCTGCCTAACTAACACTAACGGCATGAGGGGGGTGCCACAGCGTACGCACGGTGCAGTGGACACCACTAGAAAAATCTCTGGTCGTTGGAGCAAGAACGCACCAGCACCCAGAGTAGAGCACCTATGGGGACACTACTTGAAGAAACAGCTGTGTTTCCCAATAAGTTGATTTTTGCTTTTATGGCAGGGAGGGAGAGGGAATTAACACCTACATTTTAAAGCACTTAATATCTCTCAAGGTTGTGTGCCCCTCATCACCATGTCTGGAGCTGTTCATGGAAAAAGACAAACAAACAAACAGGGTGCCAACAGATCCTGTAAAATCACGAGTATAATGCGTACCTACCTTTTAAATGTCAGAATTCTGGATTAAACTGAGCTCTTATCCATAAGGCACACCCCCATTATACTCGTGATTTTACCGTATATATAGGAAAGAAGGAGCCGCTCCCACCTGCATGCTCATCAGGGAAAAGTGCGTGCAGCACCGGGAAGCTGGCAGCGGAGTTGGAAACCTGCTCCCCGCCCAGCTGCTCGTGCACTGCTCTGAGCTCACGCTTGCCGCTGGGCCCCTTGCCCTCCCCTCTGCCCAGCTGCCCCACCCGCCGGCTCCTCACCTTGTCCGAGAGCCTGGCTGAGCTTGCACCTGCCATGGGGGACCTCTGCCCAGCTGCCGGCCAGCCACGCTGAGCTCGTGCCTACCACGAAGGCCCCCTGGCCAGCTGCCGGCACACCGGTAACTGAGCAGCGGGCCCCCTACAGCAGACGCGAGGTCAGCTGGCCGGGGGGCCCAAAGGCAGGCGAGAGCTCAGTGCAGCGCGCCGGCAGCTGGCCAGGGGGCCTCTGTGGCAGGTACGAGCTCAGTTGGCCAGGGGGTCCTCGCAGCAGGTGCGAGCCCAGCTCGGCGTGCGGGCAGCTGAGCAGGAGGTCCTGCGGCAGGCGCGAGGTGAGCCAGGCTCCCAGACAAGGTGAGGAACCGGCGGGCAGGGCAGCTGAGCTCGCGCCTGCCGGGGGGGGCCCCCTACCTAGCTGCCCGTGCACCGTGCCTTGTCCGGGAGCCTGGAGGAGGAGGGTGGAGATAAAAATTTTACAAATTACGTCCTATGTATAACGCATACCCCAGTTTTAACCCTTAAAAACCCGGGGGGGGGGGGGGGGGGGGGGAAGAGAACGCATTATACTCGCGATTTTACGGCAGGTTTACCAAGAACATGAAAATAACTTTTGGGAATGTAGAAATCAGAATAATTTGAATCTTGGTTATAATCCAGGACAAAGTAATGCAGAGAAGAGCTACAAACAACACAGGGAAAGGAGGTGAAACAGACTGAAGAAGGAAAGACACTACTATGCAACAGTTCAATTATTAAATGCATAGATTTTACACAGGAAACAAAGATGTAATCAGTGTATCACTGAAAAGATTACCAAGATGTGTCAAAGCAGTTTCTACAGACCAACAGAAAAACTAATATGTTTTAGTAAATATGATTTTAAACAGATTGTACCTAGTGGAGATATTTTAAAATGCAATTTGCTCTAAGTTTACTCTTTTTGTACAAGCCCAGCTTGCCTCCCAATTGTGGCCAACTTCTCCAACTTTCCCTATTTTCTTACTGAAGTAAAGAATTCTTGAGTACCTGATCCCAACAGTCTGGAGGTAGATGTCAAATGAACAAAGCATAAAACACAAGGATTAGTTGATATTTCAATGCCAGAATGAAGACTATAGAAGCCTCTTTAATGCAAAGATAGAGAAAAATCACAAAATACATGGGGCGTTTAAAAAAAATTGTAAATGGGGAGTATTGCTATTATTATTTGTACTACAGAAGTACATAGAGACCTCAATGTGCTAGTTACTGTACATACAGTGAAAAACAGGATCTGCCATTAAGAACTTACCATATACACAGACAAGGTAAAGCAAATATTCTCATTTTACAGATGGGGAACTGAGGCACAGAGGATGAAGTTAACTTGTCAAGGTAACAGAGGAAATCTGTAGCAGAGCTGGGAATTGAACCAAAATCACCTAGAAATCAGGGGGGCTCTCTAGCCACAATGTGACTCTAACCTCCAAATAAATTAGTATGTAGCATGCTGTGTTCATGAGCTCAAATTGTTAAAGGTTTAGAATTAAGAACTGCCATGACAGTAGTGTAAGAAATGCTCTGGCTGTTATTGATTTTCCCAACTCAGGTATATTTTAAGTAGAATTTAGGGCTCTAAATGGCTTAGATACTTGTGAAATGGTAGTGAAAATGGATTCAACGGGAGAAAAAAAAATGTCTCTGCCTCAATTAATAAATACACAGCACAGCACTGGGTAAAACTGCCTCCATTATGGATGGCCTCAAACAGGAAAACAGCAACACTACCAGAAGTCAGTCTATAGCTCAGTCCACAGAGGAACTTAAACCCTTTACTTCTCTGCAGCCCTCTTCATCAATGCAAACCTTCCAGTCCTCCAAGCCAAGACTTAAGTATACTCCACGGGGAGCACCCAGGGAAACAAATAAATTAAAAAGGTCAAGTGCACAACCTTAGATTGCTTGTGGAGTACTACTTTATAACAGAGAAAACTTGTTAGTCACAACTCAAATGACACCCCACAAAATGTACTAAGATTCAAAAAATGAAAAAATCACACACTACAGCAGATGATTTTATAATTAAAATGCCTTGGTAATGCTAACTTAACTGTAAAATTGCAGTTCAGACTACTGTTTCACTGAAACAGTTTCAGAGACTGATTATTAAAATAGCCTAAAAACACTTCTACAGTAAGAGTTACAAACCCACTAGTACACTTAGAAATTTATGGAATACATTTAAATTAAGTCAGCTGGTACTTCAACATTACTGCCAATTGTTAAATTGTGTTTTAAAAGAGATTACTTTTCTCTCAGTCAGTCATCTATTATATATGGCAACTGTGTTACCCATAATGAAAGTTAATATTTTTGATAAGAGAATCATTTCTATGACAAACTGATAGAGTGTGATGGAGCATCTCAGCCCTGTACTGTAGAACAGACTGGGTTGGGCCCAGCTGGCTGAGAAAGCCCCTCCCCCAGGGCTTTGCTGGGCACGCTCACAGGAGGCCTGAGTATAAAAGGCCCTGAGGGCAGCTCACTCAGGGCTGACTGCAGAAGGGGAAGGATCTGCAGAGAGCTCCAGAATCAGAGGAGCAGGCGCAGCCTGACCTGATGCAGTGGCTGCCACAGCCGCAGCAGCAACCACAGCAACAGCCACGGCCCAGGGTGGTAGGAAGGAGCCCAGGGCGGGGAATTGACCCCCGAGTGCTCAGTGTGTTGCAATGGGATTCCCCACTGAGCAAGCAGTGTACTGAGCCACTGCTAACAGGGCTTTGGGCTGGACCCAGTGCAGTGGGAGGGCCCAAGTCCTCTTACCTCCACAGTGCTCCTGGGCAGAGGTAGTTTCCCTTCCACCTGTGGACCAGGCCTCAGGGCCATATTTACCCCGATAGAAGGGAGAACTACAAGAACTAGGCCTCAGGGCTGTATTTACCCTGACAGAGGGGAGGCACAACAAGGACTCAGGCTGCTGAGCCACATTAACTCCCATAGAGTGGGAACTTGAGACTCCGACTCTGAGCCATATGGACACTGGTAAGTGGACCCGTGGAGGACTTGGATCGTGGGAAGCCTATCTCTCGACACAGAGAATAAATCTGTTTGATTAAAAAAATGTAAATTAAGGTTACTGTGGAAAATACACTGCTTTACAGAATAATTTTAATAAAATGTTGAATAATTTTAAATGTTTAAAAAATAATTTGATATATGAAATCATCATCTAAGAGTACAACACAAATCTTGACAATCACTTTGATTTCTCTATTCTTCCCCATCTAACTAATACAGATCACAGATCATTAACTCTCACCAGAAAATTAAAGTTAAAAAGATACTATCTATCTAAAAATCTATTTTTGGTCTTCAAAAATTCTTTTCCCAAACAAAGCAGGTGCAGGTACTACACCTTATTCTAAAGTTAAGTTTATACTGGCACTTAGCAGTGCTATAACTTTCTGGGTCAGAGGCTTGAAACAACACCCCCACTCCAACAAGCGCAGCAAGTTACAGCTATGGATGTCAAGGGTTAACCATTCACCCCTTGTAATCGATACCTTACCGGGTGATGCTTAATGGGTGACAGGTTAATCGGCAGCCCAGCCAGCCTGGAGCAGTCCCCAACCCAACATCCGCAAAGGGACGGGCTAAAGGAGCCCTTTCAAGCTGTCCAGACCCCAGTTAAACTATTAAAATTATATCATTTAGCTGGTTGACATTTAAGGAGTATTTATATCCCTAACTACAGCACTGTAAAGCATCAATGCAAACCAGATTACAGCACTGGGAGCTGTGCTCCCAGTGTTGTTATCTGCTTCCCTCGCGGAGATGATTTTCATTGAGTGCTGAGAGATCTTCTCCCCTAGTGCTCCTGTGGTGGCCACCGTTTCAGATTAAAACACTGCCGCAGTTGCATTTTAAACTTTTAAGCGAAGACAAAGCCTGACCTTGACAAAGACATGGCCTCGTCTAAGGACACCTTTTCCCCATTTGCTTTAAATGTTGCAGCATGGAAGGACCCAACAAATAACAGAGAATAACTTTAGTGAAGTAGTGGAATTAACAGAACACAAAGTGCTATTAGCAAAAAAAATAAACTCTTATGACAGACCTTATACCTCCACTAATCTCTTTCCGTTTGTTATCTACAACATTCCTAAAAACAAATAAAGACTTATGATTTCAGTCAGTGGGTCAACTTTCCCAGACTACTGTAACTCCTTCCAGGACTCCAATTTCTCTTAGGTACTCTCAAATTCCACTTTATTTAAAAGCTACTTGCTTACAAACTACACAATAATACATAAGTGTCACAGCACACTATTATTGAAAAAACTGCCATGGTTTCTCTTTTTTACCATATAATTATAAAAGTTAATCAATTGTAATTGTACTTATATTCACTATCTAGTAGACAGAGCAGTGTAAACAAGTTGTCTGTGTGAAATTTTTATTTGTACTGACTTCATTAGTGTGGCTTTTTTTTTTTTTTTTTTTTTAAATGTAGCCTGTTATAAAACTAGGCAAATATCTAAATCAGTAGTTCCCAACCTGTGGTCCAACGAGGGCACTGCAGCGAGTCCATGGAAAGTTTTTAGAAGTAAGAATCAGGCCCACTGCGGTGGGACCAATCCTTAGTTTTTCCCTTTTCTTCTCCCCCCACCACCTCCCTGAGCATTCCCCGTTTTCCCAAAGCCAAGGGAATGTGGGCAAAGTACATGTTGTGCATGCCTCTCACACCTGGCTGGTGTGAGAAAGGCACGCACAGTATGCAAGCACTTTCCCCCATGTTCCCTTAGTTTTTGGAGAACAGGATCAAAAGCAAGCAGTGTCCCGACGTGCACGGCTGTTCCCCCAACCCTATCCCATGCTCCAGAAGTTTCGCCCTTGGCGAGCTGGCAGCTCCAGAGCTCCCTTTGGCCACGAGAGCCCCCTCACTCTGTGGATGGGCAGGAGACGGATGGGACAGGAACTGAAGCAGCAGCACAGGTGAACTGCAGCCAATGGGATCTGAGAAGCTCTGTGCCCAGCAGTCTGCATGTCCCTCAGCCAACCCTGAAGCTTACAAGCTACGACTGTACTCTGGAGACAACTTATAAAACACGTCAGTCACTTTACACCTTTTTTTTTTTCACCTTAAAGTTGCTACATTTCAATGCGGACATACTGTATTATCTCTCAATACTACTATATATGTTTAGAGATCAACTATTATACATTTCAAATTATCATCAAGTAATGGAATGTTTGAAAACAGCTATCGCATTTGGGTCTGTAAAATTTTATTACATTGGAAAGGGGTTCATATGCTTGAAAAGGTTGGGAATCACTGATCTTGATGAATGTCTTTGAAGATGTCTCTATGTTCCTGGCGGCAAACCACAAATTTAAGGTAAAACAATTTTGTCAACTTCTTAATCAATTCTTCCATTCTCTCCTTTTATGAGCAACTACACACTTGTTTAAATAAAAAATATCCAGCCATCAGAGGTGACATAAGAGTCACGCAACCTTATCCTTGATAAAACTCAAAAATGTTTTTTCCCCCCAATCATTCTCCTTCAATTAAAATTTATATATTGTATAAAACACACACACACAAAATAGGAATATGTACGTAACATGTATTCCTAGTGATCTGGGGGTGCTGTAACCCTCATTCTCCCACATTCACTTCCCTTCTTTGTCAACCACCACATTAGGCTCTTGAAAGATTAAGTTCCTTGAGAGTAGGAACTACTCATATTATCCAAATAACGTGCTCAATTTTCAGACAAATTTAACCTAAATCTGTCCCCCATCAACTGTATCATCCCCGTCTTCAGAAAACAGCTCACCTCGACCTCTAGAGGAACTTCGACCTCGAGCAGCCCCTACCACTGTTCCTCCTCCTCGTCCCATCAACCGCAGGACAGCAGCACTGTTTACCGACATGGAGAAATTTCTCTGCCAAGAAGAGGAGACAGCCATGGTGAGATAAACTAGCAAACATACCTTTCCCCAATGATTTTTAGCATAAAAACATTACCTACCTTGATTCTTCTGTATTTACTCTGATTGAAAATGCTCACAAATCACAAAACAAATCAAAAGACATAAAAAAAACTGCTGAGATTCATGGAGAAGTAACTAAGAGATCCCATCAAAAATACCACTTTTCAGCTTTTCCCACTTCCCCCCCACCACTCTTAATGTTTCCTTTGAACTTCTAAACAAAAGCACACATTTCCCTTTATCTTTCCATCTCCTTTTTGGAATCTTCAGGAGTGTACAGTCAGCTCCCTGAAAGGCAAGTACTGTGGTATCAGTTTAAATACTATGGTGACAGAGCCAGAGAATCAAGTGGACAGGCTGAACAGGTTCACGCCAATAAAGATGTGCTACAGTGAGCTGTGAGACAACGTTTTACTCCAAAACAAAACAAAAAATTTACCTGCAATTCTTATTTTCAAAAAGTAATTAAAAACGTACTCATACTACTGTTTCCATTGCTCTCTGCTTATGACTAACTAGCACTTCAAAAGCTTAAAATCAATAGTAATATAGAGCCAACATATAAAGGTGAGTAATATATGCCTGCTCATTCATGAAATGCTTCAATACTATTTCAAAATTAACTAATTTTTAAAGCAAGACAGTAACACACCAGCTCCTCCATTCTGCAAGAATTGGGGGTGTTTGATAGGGAATCTATCAGATTATGAATATGCATAAATCAAAGACACTTCATGCAAAATATATCATGTAACAGGTCAACTTAAAAGTTACATTACGCTTTATCTGTAGATTTTTTTGTGTGCATGTATTATTCTAGTATGTCAATATGAAGAGTGAATCCGGTTTTATTTCTAAACGTCCTAACGAGGGCCATGAGTGATAACTTCAGGATCTTAAGTGACTCACTTCTCATACCAATCATCCATGAACTGTTTACCTTTACTGCAAGTGCAAACTATGGTTGGTCCCAAAAAGACATGTGGCTAGCCCATCTGATGCTGAAACCCATTTTGGATCTTGTACCTTTCCACTCAAGGTGAGGAAGTTTAAACTGAGCACAAAGAATTCCTGCCTTTGGCAAAAAAGGCAGGGCGGGAGAGGAGAGACAAACAATAAGGGCAGTCACCAGAGGCAAGGAGACCCCCCACCCTCACTTACCACCTAAGATGCATGATGGAAACATTTAAGACTGAACGGCATAAGGATCAGGCCCAAGTGAAGAGACTGCAGAACTTGTGAAAGATTCTTAGAACAACTGTTTAGGGCCATGGTGTCCACAACATTAGCCACTAGCCACATGTGGCTATTTGGCCAGCTGTGTGTGGCTGGTCGGCTTGAACAATGTAACTATTGAGCTGGCTAAGTGTGGCTAGATCTGTACAGCAACAGCCACTTAGTGGCTACTACTTCAGCACTTGTTGGACACCACAGGTTCAGAGCAAGAATTTGCATGAAACAAGTTCTTTGGTGGATTTAGGATTAGCTGTTTTTTGTTTATTTTAAGCTAGTAATTTACTTGATTTGACTGTTTTCACTTAAATCCTACTTTCTATACGCAGGGCTTGACAAACGGCAACAAAACCTACTCGCCAGCCCCACACTGCGCATGCGCAAGATCCGCATTGTGCATGTGCATGCCGCCGGTGAACTGGGTGACTGGTTGAAAACTACTCGCTACAGGTGAGTAGATTCAGTGATTTGTCGAGCTCTGTCTATATGTAATAAAAAAACCCTTGTGTTTATTATGTAGCGCTACGTTAATACAGGCAGTCCCCAGGTTACGTACAAGATAGGGACTGTAGGTTTGTTCTTAAGTTGAATCTGTATGTAAGTCGGAACTGGCGTCCAACCGATCTCCCCGGCTTTGCTCCAGGTGTCCCTGGTCTGCTGGAGACGGTCCCCAGCAGACCGGGGCACCTGGAGCAGCTTTTCTCGCCCCGGAGGTCGAGGTGGCGGGACGGCTGCGCTCTGGGCGGTCCCGCTGCCTGCGAGCTCCAGGGCGAGAAAGCCCCGTTCGTAAGTGTGGATCCGATGTAAGTTTTTTTTCTAGAAAGTACATCACCAAGCATGACAGAAAAGCAGACAATCCGACAGACCATGTGGTGATGAATAGTTGAAGTCACTGTCAGACCACCTTGTCCGTTAGTGCCTCAGGCTAAACCACAAGACGATTTTAATGTAGGAGGGGTTTTAATGCAATTTCCTAAGGATTTAATAAAGCCAGCTGAAAAGCAGAATTATCACATGGAAGCATCTGACCCTCCAATGGGCACCAGCACAGTTAGACTATTTACCTCCATTGCACAGACTATGGAGTAACTGCTAGTAACAGTCAACTTATCTTTTAGGTAAGCCAGCTAATAGACAGGGGAGAGAAACACCAGATATATGGCTATACTGCATTGTAAACTAGTACATGTGAGACATGGACTTTTAGGTGTATTTTCCTGGGGAGAGCAAGAGACACCTGCGCGGACTACCTTGGGGGAGAGGACTCTCTCAGCCCTCTCACTACAGCAGGTTGAGGCTAGGTAAGAAATACTTCTCCTTGACTGTTGCAGCTCCAGCAGGCACAGCTGGGAGAGGGGATCATCTCTGCCATCTGAAGCAGATTGAGGTTAGTCTCCCCCTGCACTCCCCAGCCACAGCACAGAATACAGCAAACTGTGTACTTTCCCCTGATTCCATGATGAAGGGAACAGCCAGCCAGTCCTCCATGCAAAATCAGGAGCAGAGTGTGTGTGTGGGGAGGGGGGGGGGAGTTCAGCCCCCCACTGCCCTCCATAAAGGATGCCAAGAAGAGGGTGGGAGACTTGGATTGGGGCAAACCTGAAGGGGGAAGGAGGAGGAAGGTGCCCTCAGCCAATCTCTTTCACCTGCCTAGAGACTGTCTCTCCCCGTATGGTTTTATGAGAAGCATCCCATCCTGGGCACAGGCCATTTTCCTGGCACAACCAACCTCTTATCTCGATTTAAGTAAAAATAAAATGAAGCTGGATACTGATTTGATGATCCTACCTCTTACTGTTTAGGCGTTCTTGAACAAAACAGACAGACACAGATGCACAAACACTCAACTATATAGTACATTATACACTGACAAAGAAAGCATAATCTCATGTGCTCCACATTTAAAGGAGACATGCAATCACATACAGAGTCTGATAGACTTTCTGTGACTGAATTTTGGCCATTAACTGAAACTATCTTCAACCAACCAACCAACCCACCCACCCACACCCACCAAGCAGCTTGGTTTTTTTTTTTAACTATAAATCAAAGGTACAGATATTGATGTGTATAGCAAGGCACTTTCCTCACTCTTAAATGGGGGATGCTTACCAGTTCTGGTTAACCAGTACGGGCTGAAGTAGCCCCCTGCTTGCCATGGGTAGGGAGCTGCTCCAGCTCCGCGGGTCCCACCGAAGCCAGAGGCTGCTCCAACTGACCAGAGCAGCCCCTGTCCACCCGCTGCCACAAGCAGGGGCTACTCTGAGCAGCCAGCTGGAGCAGCCCTTGTCCACAGGTGGGGGGGAAATGGGGGCTGCTCCAGCCCAGCTGCAGCAGGAGGGGAGGGGGTCTGCTTCAAGCCAGTGGGGCAAAAGTGCCCTCCCCCCACCTGTACTTTATTTAATTAGTTAACCTGTTAAAAATAATGTTCAACTGGGTAACCAATTCAACAGGATTTTACATCCCTAATCTGAGAGGGGGGAGAGAGCCTTGGAAGAAAATCTTTCACAAGAAAATTTCAGTATTTGCAGTGGTTTGAGAAACACTGAACATCTGAGAACTAAAACAGTCTATTTGTTCCTTCTTTCTTCCTAATCAGAAAAGGGACTAATTAAGTTTCTTTACCAGCTGCATATAAAAAGAACTGACGACAATAAGCTGTTCTGACTTGCAGTCAATCATGACATAGTGCAAGAGTTGGAATTTTAGATGAAAGGGGATTAAACACTATGTAGCAGGGGATGTTAAAATGCATTTAATCGAATAAATGTGTAACCGGTAAACATTTCAATGGTTACACACTGGGGGCCAGCCAGCTCCCACAGGCAGCTCCCTACACATACTGAGAGCCTACCTATAACCGTGAACGTTAACCGAAGAGCCCAGGCTCATCAGTTAACCATCTACACAATTACACTTTCACATCCCTACACAGCACTAGGTCAAAGTATAAGATTCAGAAGCTGCAGCTATACTACTGTTCACTCTTAAGGATAAGAAATAATTACATCTAGTACCGCTCCAAAGATATTTTGCATCTCTCCTTGCTTAAAATATATCCAGCCTCCCCCCCCCCCCACACCCCTACCTAGACGCTTGCATTAGGTCACTTATTCTATGCCTCGTAGCTCAATTGGTAAAAAATAAGGCTAATGCTTTATTTCTTTCATCCGTTGGTCTATTTAAATTGGAAACCCTTTTGAGCATAAACTGGTCTCCTCTACATTTTGGAGGGTCATTGCACTGGAGCCACAATATTGGTTTGGGCTCCTAGGTGCCAATGTAAATACAAAATAATGAAATCATTTTATTACTCCAACAGAGAGCAAAAAATAATAATGCAAAAATAGTTTTTTATTTCTCAGGAATATACTCTTCAATTGCCAGCAGGATGGAGTAAAAAAGGAATTCCTTTATTCGACAAGCATGTTTTACAGTGTTGAGAGAAAGCAGGATTCCTTCCTAAAGACCTAAGCTGAACAAGAACGCACTTAAATTTAAGGAACAAGAACTATATGGCTGCTACACCCCATCTATGGTGGAAGCTGTCCTGTCTCAGAATACAGATTTCTTGAAGAGGAATCTTTAACAAGTTCGTAACACCTAGTAAAAAGCAATGTAAGGTGGATCCATTTCAACTTCAAGCTAGCTCACTATCAACTTATGTAATCAAGCAAATTAATTTCCACATAAAATGTGGATCACTATTTGGAGAGCTTGGCAAGGGAAGGAAGTGGGAAAGGGAGAGGAGACGGTGTTCTCTCCTTTTATAATCTTTACCTGTGGTCAGAGCACTTGTCTGGGACATGGGAAATGCAGGTTTCAATCCCCATTGGGGAGCAGGGACTTGAACTCAGATCTCCCTTCTACCAGGTGACTGCCATCATGAAATTATAGGTTATTCTTGTCTCAATTTGTCAAAGACATTCAATTTTGCATAAATATTTAAATATTCATTGGACCAAGAAAGAGTGAGACTAATTCTAGAAAAAACGTAAGAACAGCCGTACTGGGTCAGACCAAAGTTCGGTCTAGCCCAGTAACCTGTGTGCCGACAGTGGCCATTGCCAGGTGCCCCAGAGGAGGTGGATCAAAGACAATGATCAAGGGATTTGTCTCGTGCCATCCATCTCCAGCCTCTGACAAACAAAGGCCAGGGACACCACTTCTATCCCCTGGCTAATAGTCTTTTATGGACCCAACCTCCATGAATTTATCTTGCTTCTCTTTAAACTCTGTTACAGTTCTAGCCTTCACAGCCTCCTCAGGCAAGGAGTTCCACAGGTTGACTATGTGCTGTGTGAAGAAGAACTTTCACTTATTAATTTAAAACCTGCTACCCATTAATTTCATTTGGTGTCCTCTAGTCCTTATATTATGGGAACTATTGAATAACTTTCCTTTATTCACTCTCTCCACACCACTCATGATTTTATATACCTCTTTCATATCCCCCCTCCATCTCCTCTTTTCCAAACTGAAAAATCCCAGTCACTTTAGCCTCTCTTCAAATGGGACCCGTTCCAAACCCCTAATCATTTTAGTTGCCCTTTTCTGAACCCTTTCCAAGGACAAAATATCTTTTTTGAGGTGAGGAGACCACATCTGTACACAGTATTCAAGATGTGGGCATACCATAGTTTTATACAGGGGCAATAAGATATTCTGTGTCTTATTTTCTATCCCTTTCTTAATTCCTAACATCCTATTTGCCTTTTTGACCGCCACAGCACACTGTGTGGATATTTTCAGAGAACTATCCACGATAACTCCAAGATCTCTTTCCTGATTTGTCGTAGTCAAATTATCCCCCATCATACTATATACACAGTTTGGAAAAAATAACCCCATGTGCATTACTTTACACTTAAACACATTAAACTTCATTTGCCATTTTGTTGCCCAATCACTTAATTTTGTGAGATCTTTTTCAAGTTCTTCACAGTCTGCTTCTGTCTTGACTATCTTGAACGGTTTAGTATCATCCGCAAACTTTACTACCTCACTGCTTGCCCCTTTCTCTATGAATAAGTTGAATACGACTGGTCCTAGGACAACCCTTGGGGGACACCACTAGTTACCCCTCTCCAATCTGAAAATTTACCATTTATTCCTACCCTTTGTTTCCTGTCTTTTAACCAGTTCTCAATCCATGAGAGGACCTTCCCTCTTATCCCATGACAATGTAATTTACACAAGAGCCTTTGGTGAGGGACTTTGTCAAAGGCTTTCTGAAAATCTAAGTATACTATATCTACTGGATCCCCCTTGTCTGCATGTTTGTTAACCCCTTCAAAGAACTCAGATTAGTAAGACATGATTTCCTTTTACAGAGACCATGTTGACTGTTGCCCAACAAATTATGTTTTTCTACGTGCCTAATAATTTTATTCTTAACTACTGTTTCGACTAATGTGCCCGATACCAATTTAATTCCAAAGTATCAACTAGGGTTGAGAGGCAATGAGTCAGGACAACTGCAAAACACAATATCCAACAGAATGATCACAGTCAAGGAACCATGATTCCTTGAGATCACTGGGAACAAACTTTACCCGCACTTCTGCGCCAGAAACCAATATTTCTGCAGAGTCTACAAATAAGAAAAGACTGGGTCTGGCTAGAAGCTAGGGAAGAACTGAAAAACAATACTTAAAGCAAGACAGATGAGAGAACTGAGAAGCCAGAAAGATAAGAGAAATGAGAAGGCTTGCAGAGAGCTCTGTTGCTGGCTACCATCAAGGAGGAACCGACTGCCAAGTTCAAAAGGTGGAAGGCATCCACAAGTACCTGAAGACCTAGCAAAAAAAACAAAATCAGACTTGCGACATCTACCCTTAAGAACTCAACTTCACAACAGGGGTTCTCAATTGTTTTCACAGTTTGGACCATTTCCTAATAGAGATTATCCTATGGACACACTGGCTTTGTCACTCATGATTGTGTGGCCCATCTTCCTTTCCATCCTTTCCACTAATTTTCACGTGGGCCTACAGGGAAGTAAAGGTAAGTAATCCAACAATTAGACATTTTCCCAACATTCTGCATGTAGGCAAGAAGTTTTATCTTTGAATCAAGTTAATAGAGATGAGGACAGTTAGTACCATATGATCAGCCAACTTTTCACAGACCGCACACCAGTTTGAGAACCTCCACCAGAGCCCAGAACAATGAAAAATCATACAAGGTTGTTTTGTCTGTATAGAAAAACTGTCACAATCTCTGTGACGACTACTCATGATCATCTCCTCTGCAGATCTGATCAAAACTAGGGTACTTCTCTTCCCTGAGAGATATAAAGCCAAGAGTACTGAGTTGTTACAATATACCACTCACCGACTAACAGCTCCCCACTGGAAGAGGGACACTTAGAGCCCCCTTGACAGGTTAAGTAATACATTTCCTCCCAGATACCTGATATTCTTAATCTCCTACCAGATAATACAGATTGAGTGCCAAGAGATGTGTTTGTGACGTCCTTTGGCTTCCAAGGCCATCAGACCACCAGAGATGGAAGCTGGAAGTAATAATGGCATCCCCTTGAAACTCTGCTATCAATGAACAGTGAATACTTGGCGAAGTAGTAAAAACATCAACACCAAAACAGCAGATCTATATTACAATTGATTCATTTTAGAAAGGGATTCTGAAGGATCTAGCACCAGTTGTATAGCCATTTCCATCATCAGAGTTCATCTCATCCTATAAGAGCCCCTTAGGAGAAGGATAATTGATAATGAATGATTTTGCCTGATTCTGAAAAGAATTTTCTTCAAGGCTCCAAGTGTGACTCATCTAGAAAAGTTGGAAGAAAATTCTCTCAAACATATAAAAAATTGGACAAGTGTTGTTTAAGCACGCAAAGACGCTACGGCAGAGATATAGTATGGAGAACAGTGAATACAGCACCTTCAAGATGACATAGAACTAAATATGGAGGTCACTCACCTGTAACTAGAGTTCTTCAAGATGGACTCTGCATAGTCACACTTACAGGATGTGCCTCTGGTCCAGCTCTGACTGTGGAACATTTTGATAGCTGTGCCTGCTGGAGCGTTTTCATGCCCCCTCCTGTCCCTCCCCTCACTGTTCCTGAATGTTCTGAGGGCGAGGCTATAAAAGGGGATATGTCACTCTGGCTGCCTCAGATCCTTCCAGTGCCTCCTCCAAGTCCCACTTTGGCTGTAATTAGGACTCTGAGGAAAAGAGAAAGGTGGGCAGGATGCATGAATATATCTCAAAGTCCTCTGGCTAAGGTGAGTATCCTCCATTTCTTCTTTGAGTGTCCTCTGCATATTCCCACTCATGAGGGTAGTTTTATAAGTAATACCGCCCTTTGTGGAAAGTGTGACAGAATCCTAGTTAAACAAGGTGCTGCCCTACCCAACTGTGCATCAGCTCTGGATGCTAAGTCTAATGAAGAGTAAATATATGTCACATTGTAGCCCTATAGATATCTGTAAGAGTAACATACCTAAGGCATGCCACTGTAACTAATTTGCCCCTCACAGGCTGTAATCTAATTTGCTGAGGGACAAGGACCGATACTCAAGTGTAGGCCCCAGGAAAGCAGAGCCTATTCTATTTTGATAGTGTCTAAGGTGTGGCTGCTTTGAATTTTTTGCTGTCAGCATAGGAAACCAATGGATATGAGAACAGTTAATTAAGACACATATCTCTAGAATAAAAGTGTGCGCCAAATCTATCAAAGGCCTACAGCTCCAAGCTTCAGACAGAGAATTTTAGGTATGGGCAATAAACTTTGTTCTGTTAATTCAACAGATCTGGAATAAGAGGGAGGTAAACTGACTGGTAAACTTCTGATAGCCTAAGGTGGTCTGAGAATCACTTGTCACCAAAATTACTTTAGCTCTGTACTAATTTGTATTTGGTTTTGCCTTTTTTAAAAGTTACACTCTGGATCAAGAAGAAGGCATACAGAAAACCCTGCTTTCATCTTACGGGGCATGTATCCCATTGTGTGTAACTTGAAAGTCACCTATGAAGTCCATTATACTGGGACAGAGGACAACTTTTGGCATGGAAGTCGGTATAGCCAAGACATGGCTCATTTAATCTTTGCAAACCATTTTTCAGGCAAGGAAGTACTACTGACAGAGTCCAGTATCACCAATCATATACAGATAAGTGCACTTTGTAAAAACCTTAGGTGCAGTAAAAAGGTCAAAAGGGAATGACTCTTAACTAGAAGTCATCCTCTCCTACTAGGAAACCAAGATACTTGTGTGTGCTAGTCCGAGATATGGAAACGTTTCCCCCGTAGGTCAAGATAACAAAACAGTCGTGTGTTGAAAGGGAAGGTATTATATATGCCAGAGTCAACATAATGGGAAGAGTACTTCCTAATGAAGGAATCAAGCTCTCTCAGGTGTCATCTAGATCAGAGACCTCCATCCTTCTTTAGGGGAATTCCCTTTGAATTCCCCTACTATTGCTTTTGTGGCTCCTGCTTCCCAAAGAGAGAACCACTGATATTAACAAGCTCTCAGAAGAGTGGACCATGAATAACGGACAGAGTACCATTGCTACTATGTATATGTTGGTGGTTGAAGCACTCCAGCTATCGCTGAAGTTACAGTCAGTCTCCAAATGGAGTGGGTAAGAAATGCCTGAAAATGCATGTACAATTCTCTGGCATTATATCCAACTTGAAACCTGGTCCAAAGTTGACACTTGTTTCTTTGCTCTTTGCACAGGGCTTAAAAGATCTTCTGCTTTGATGCTGCTACTGTCGTTCAGTAGTAGTGCCACCAAGAAAAATAAAATGCAAGATGAGGACCAACTGTTGCTTCTGATACCTGAACACTAGTATAACAATTTTTTTTTTAATATTGGTATATTCCTAAATAAAAAAGCATAAGAGAGACTAAAACAGCCCTAGGAAAGGGCTGTACCTACGAGCCAATCATGATAGGCCTTGTTGCAGCCAGAGCCCAAGAGGGCTGTATAAAGAGATGGCTGGCCAGGCAGAGCACACTCACTCCAGCTTTACAGGGAGAAGGACCTAGTTGCCTGCTAGCCAGGGTACCATGGACAGAGGAGTGCTGGGGAAAGGTAGGGTGAGCCATGTGAGCGCCAGCCATAGTCCCAGATTGAGGCCTAGTGACAGGGGCCTGAGGGATACTAGGGCTGCAGCAAGGAGGCACCAGGGCAGGCAAAGGCAATAGTTCCACACCCCATGGCCTACGATGCGTTGGCATGTCACACTACCGTTTGTCCCAGAGGTAAGGGGCTAGACAACAAGGTGATAAAGTGGGTTTAGGTGGTTGGAGAAGGAGGACCCCAGAACATAGGGACAATACTATGAGGCAGTACCCAGAGAGAAGGGTGCCGTGGTTTGGGGGAGAGGCGAGTCCTAACATAAGGCAGTGGAGCTATCAACAGAAAAAGAGTAACAGCAGGTGAGATACCAGCCAGAAAACGGCTCTCCAGAATTGAGCACAACTAATTCCCAGAGTGATCAGCAGGATGTGATGCAGTGGTGAGTTGCACCATTTTACACTATCCTGTCATCCAATAATTCATGTCCTTTGACAGGAAGTTCCTCCACTTTAGCTTTGATTTCTGGAAGGAATCCCAAATGAGCTAAAGCAGTGTTTCTCCGCCTTTTTAATATTAGAGACTGGCTTGCTGCATCCCTAAACTGTCAGGGAAATCTTAGGGACCAGTGTCAGTCCACAGACCAGTTACTCACAAACACTGATCAAAACCACCCATGTCAAAACAATGGCAAAATCAACTGCTCCAATAAAAACTTCAGCAGTAACCAAGGCCTTAAAACTTAAATACTGCCAAAGATAGTATTAACAGAATGCCAAAACAGCTTGTTAATTTGCCACTCAACCCCACACATAGATCTTTTTTCTTTTAATAAAGGGGGCCTGGAGTGTATCTGACATCTTTAGACCTTTGGACAACAGCCTCTCTCTCAAGTGAGTTGGGGGTTGGGTGAGAGTGGAAAAAGTGAGAAATCTTCACATAGCAGTTCATATATTCTATCTGCCTTTTTATTATCTAAGCAGAAATGAAAGTCAACATATTGCTTTTGAAATAGTCTAGAACCAGAAATGTAATTCTGTTTTTAGATGAAGAGCCAAGGATGGGGGGGAAGGGGAAATCTCAGTTGGGGATCTTCAGTGTAGCTGCTACCCTATCACGTGACAAAATAATGCATACTCACAGGGGAAAACTAGGAGTAAATCCCTACATTTTAATCTTGGAGCGGTCTAGTCCTTCAGGTTCAGATCCATTTCTAGTATTCCTCAGATACCATAGGCTCTTCCTATGACAGTGGGTCTGGTACAATGTCAAGAAATTGCTCTTTGTTCCCATTGATCGATCTCTGAGCTTCAGACCTGATGATGGAAGACTTGCCTTAGCCTTCGGAAAGGGAGGAACCCCAGAATAACAGGCATGTTGTGGCTCCAAGCAATGTCAATAGGTCCATTTAGCCTATCAGGATACGTGTCAATTAAGCTAGAAGTTCACACTTGGCTCTCTCTCTCATAGTATCTGCAATGGAATGAACCATCTCCATATATTGGCCCCGCAATATACTTCTCCTTATAGCCCATATAAGTCGAGTAGGCAGGTTAGACCTCAAAAGTAGAAGGGTGATCAGAGGTCTCGGGGGGGGCAGAATACAAGAGTGATAGCATTTTACAAGGGGAGCACATGGAAGTTTTCAGTGGTTGGAGAGATGGTGATTTCTGAAACTCTTCCATTGAGCTCCACTTCTCCAGAGGAGAATCAACAATACAGAGGGCTGTTACAGAGCTTGTCTGTTGCCCCTCTGTCACACCCTTCCAGATCCAAAATAAACTCCATTAGTTGATTCATATGATTTATCTGAGCTGCAATCCACAAAGACAATTGTTAAAGGGTCTTATAAAAAAAGAGTACTGCATCCAGGTGTCTGATATATAAGCTACTTCGTTGTAAGACCAGGTTTACTTCTAGGGGAATTTTACATCACTGCACATATGCAGAATTTATGGCCCATGCAGATTTATTTGCTTCCCTGAAGCAAAATGACTGCTCACGAAGAAGTAAATGAAGAGTGATCAGAAGTGCCACCCCCAGCAGTGCAGGCAAATCGCTTTGGATGCCCAGAGAAGCTGGTCTGGGGCATATGTATGAGACACACAGACTGAAGGACACTGAAAGCTTGCATGGCAAGGCAGGGTGTTTAGGGTATTTCTGAGGAAGCAAATGTGAGGCAGGCTCTGTCCCCTTAAGCAGAGCAGAATGTGGCAGCCTGCCTGCTTGGTGAATTATTCCCATTGATTTTAGTGAATTCTCTCAGGAATATCAACAGGCATATCAACAGCTGTAAAAGTTTTAAGGCTCCTTTACATTGCCAGAGTGGTATAAAAGAGCTATACTGCAAAGGATAATGTAGCCTTATAAATGCTTATGATAGGACTGAAAAAAAATCCTACGGAAGTGTGGCCAATGAACTGCTACTGAACATATTGAGAAAGTCAATATAAACTGAGTTGGACTTCTCAGCCCTCACTTGCTCTTCACAGTTGCCTATGATAATAACACTGAGCATATGGCTGCATATATTTGTTGATTAATAGCTATCTACATTACTGTTAAAGGGGGTTTGAAGCATTCCTCCAATATTCCCCCAATTCAAGTCCACTCTTTGTACTGTCGTTTAAATAAAATTACCAAAATAATTAAAAACTGTGCGTGATCATACTACCTTAAGAAAAAGAATATGAAGAATTTTAAAATATTGTACACGGGATTTTTAAATATTTTGGTGCGGAATTCCCCCAGGACTAAAGACCAGCATCCTTCTGCTGCAATTCAAGACCAGGATGCCTAGAATCCATAGACCACCCCTATCAGATTTGGCACTCAAGATGAGCTCTAATACTGAAGTAACTAGATCCAAGGGAGCAGGGGAAAGGGGCAGGGGGGGCAGTGGAGGTCTCTGCTCAGAGGCCTTTTCCATCTCTGCTTTGTAATTTTGGATTCAACAGTTTTCGATTTCTTCTTGAGGCCTACAGGTTTCCTGGAGCTTAAAACAGCAGACAGCACCTCCCACAGAGACTTCTACGGTTTCTCACCAGAAGCAACAGGGGGCAGATACTCGTCAGAGCGCCCAAGGATTTGAAACATGCCAAATCCAAAAAACGTGGCTGTCAGACCTCCTGCAGAAGCAGAACTTGGAGAGGAGGGGGGAGGTCTAGTCTGATGTTTGTCTAAGCCTTCAGTGGGCAACAACTGCAGATAGAAGGCTTTCTTGAGTGTGTCCTTCCTGAAAGCAAGCTAAACATCTTTTATTAGGCTTGTATACCAAAACAACAGCAGATCAAGAGGCCTCTTGATCTCTGGATCCACCACTGGATCACTGAACCAACTTTGTAATCACTAAAATACTACTTCAAAAAAATAAATAAAATCTATCACTCAAATTTAAAATTCAACCATTTACACTAGAGAAAGCATTTAAGCCAATGATCCAGGCCAATGGCCCACAACAGTTATTGATTTGCCAGGTGTGGTAGCTGGGAGGAAGACAAATTGCCAGAGCAACACACCCTTTTTTACAGTCTTACCATTAGAACATTCAGGAACAGTAAAGGGAGGACCAGGAAGGGGAGCAAAAGTGTTTCCATAGACACTGCTATTGAAAAGTTCCACCATCAGAGCTGCACCTCATGAGCATGAATAGGCAGAGGACACTTGAATAATCAGCAGTTAGGCAGTAACCAATAACCAAAAGGTAAACTTTCATTAAAACCTTTACTTTTTCTTCTAACAGCTATCCTACTAATATGAAAATTCGGTGAACTCAAACCGAGCTCTCTCAAAAAACAACAAACAAAAAAACCAGCACCCACACTAACCACTCATTTCTTGGAATCATCTGGTAATTTTAGATGACCACCTCAGCTAGAAAATGCCCACTATTCCTACAGCAGAGGAAGAATAGTGAACAAAAGGATTCTGGTTAAAGAGTGTATGATGCCAACTAGGTTTTAATATCAGGCACCTGAACTTAACACAGAACTCTTAGATCAAGTCTCCCAGTCTTAACCCTTTCCATATTGATAATCTTATATTTTCAGATACTTATAGAGCTTATTTGTCACCTGCCATTAATCTAATCCCTACCTTAGTTATTCAGACCCATTTTTCATCAAGTCACCTCTTACACCTCTGCAGATACCAACCTGTTCTTCTTCTGTAAAAGGTACAAGTGCCAGTGGTGGTAGGGGCTCCTCCTGTAAAATAGGTAGAAACTCCTTATCCAGAAGGTCTGAAGGTATCTGCAGGAAAGGAAGATAGCATGCTGAAGTTACACCACAGATTAAGCATTATGCCCTGGTACACGCATTCCAGAGATGGCACTAGGCAACTTCTAACCTCCATCAACAGAAAATCTTCTGTATTCAATACCCACCTTGTATTCTTCCCCAAGAATCAATGAACACAGCGAGACAAAAAGCAGTTCTTTTACTTCAGAGTCAAGTGCTGTCCATGTGGAGGTTATTCTAGATGCACATGCAACCCATGCTCATGCAAACAGATTTCACCAGCAGTGTCTATTGGGGTGATACTTGTACCCTGCATATCTTCACATCTCTTACCCAAGGACATTAAGGGTGAAGCAAACCTAACTTCCTCAGTTCTTTTTTCAATACAGAATCATAGTACTAAGGCACTCTATTTAAGCAGGGAAAGAGGACAGGTTACAGAAGACATCGCAAAGAACCACAGTTACTATTAAGAAAGTAATTATTCATTCTTCAAATATTTGATCATGTAGATACTGCTCTTGATGACTATTGAGCACTTCTCTCCAAGGAAGTAGAAACTAGGGGTCCCGTTTCAAAAGAGACTGCAGGTCATTCCATCCAATATGGCAACTAGGGAATAATGTATTGTGTGAATATGTGTCATGAGCTTCAGGTAGCTTCCCTACGAATGTCAGGCATGCAAATGAGGCTCCTTGGGCTGTCATGCATGCCATAATGCAAGATGAATTAATTCAGACAATTCACACAGATATTTATACAATTAGATACCAACTAGGATGACAGTTATGAGTTAAAGTGGCCTGTCGCCAACATCTAGTCCCACAGAATACAAAATCCTGGGTGACGAAGCATTTTTTCCTGGTGAGGGAGTATGATAGTACTACCAAGACATCCAGTGGATGAGATTTCAGTCTCTCCAGGAGAGAAACAAAGTGTTACTAAAAAAATACCACGAAATGAACTGATCCAAGTGTAAATTTGAGACTACTTTCAGTGAGAACTTGGGAGGAGGTCTTAGTGTTAAATTTTATTGCATGCAGATAAAGTAACTATTACCGTCAGTAGTTGGATCTCACTCTATTAGTCAAAGTAATTGCCTAATGTGGCAAAGAACAAGACTGCAAAGGATCAAAGGAGGGATCCATCTAGACCAGAAAGACAGTATTTAGATTTCACATACGAGAGGGGCTGCCAAGTGGAGGAACACTTTGGACCAGGACTTTCCCTGACTTCATGAGTGTGGAATGTGAACAGAACCCTAAACAGAAATGTGAAAGGTTCAAATTGCAGCTAAGTGGAGTCCAACTGAGCTAATGGAGAGAACTGTATAACACAAACACTAAGTAGACAGTGACATCTAGAGGTGGGTAACAACCTCGGAAGCAGTGATCATGAGATGGTAGATTTCAGGATCCTGACCAAAGGAAGGAAAGAGAGTAGTAAAATACACATCTTGGACTTCAGAAAAGCAGACTGACTCCCTCAGAGACCTGAAGGGCAGAATCCCCTGGGATGCCAACATGAAGGGGAAAGGAGTCCAGGAGAGCTAGCAGTATTTTAAAGAAGCCTTATTGAAGGCAGAGAAAGAAACCATCTCAATGCGTAGCAAGGGAAGCAAACATGGTAGGAGACAGGATTAGCTTACAGGGGAAATCCTCCGTGAACTTAAGCACAAAAAGGGAGCTTACAGAAAGCGGAAACTTGAACAAATGACCAGGGAGCACTATAAATGTATAGCTCGAGAATGCCGGGAAGGTTATCAGGAAGGCAAAAGCGCAATTGGAATTGCGACTGGCAAAGGATGTGAAGGATGACAAAGGTTTTTACAGGCATGTTAGCAAGAAGGTGGTGATCAAAGAGGGTGCGGGGCCCCTACTGGATGAAGGAGGTAACCTAGTAACAGATGTGGGGAAAGCTGAAGTACTCAGTGCTTTCTTTGCCTCTGTCTTCACAGACAAGGTCAGCTCCCTGACGAATGCACTAAGTGACACAAGATGGGATGAAGATGGACAGCCCGTGGTGGGTAGAGGAACAGGTTAGCAACTATTTAGTAAAGCTAAACGTACACAAATCCATGGGTCCGGACTTACTGCATCCGAGGGTACTGAGGGAGTTGACAAATGTCATTGAGGAGCCTTTGGCCATTATCTTTGAAAAGTCTGGGAGATCGGGAGAGATCCTGGATGATTGGAAAAAGGCTAATGTAGTGCCCATCTTCAAAAAAAGGAAGAAGGACGATCCAAGGAACTACATCCAGGTAGGCCGGTCAGTCTTACCTCAGTCCCTGGAAAAATCATGGAAGGGATCTTTAAGGAATCCATTTTGAGGCACATGGAAGAAAGGAAGTGATCAAGAATAGTCAGCATGGATTCACGAAGGACAAGTCAATGCCCGACCAATCTGATTAGCTTCTATGATGAGGTAACTGGCTCTGTGGATATGGGGAAGTCAGTGAATGTAATATATCTTGACTTTAGCAAGGCTTTTGATACAGTTTCCCACAATATCCTTGCCAGCAAGTTAAGGGAATATGGATTGGATAAATGGACGGTAAAACGTATGGAAAGCTGGTTAGGTCAGGCCCAGCGGGTAGTGATCAACAGCTCGATGTCAGGATGGCGGACGGTTTCTAGCGGAGTGCCACAAGGTTCGGTTCTAGGACCCGTTTTGTTCAATATCTTTATTAATGATCTGGATGAGGGGATGGATTGCACCCTAAGCAAGTTTGCAGATGACACTAAGCTAGGGGGAGAGTTAGATACACTTGAGAGCAGAGATAGGGATCAGGGTGACTCAGACTAACTGGAGGATTCGGCCAAAAGAAATCTGATGAGGTTCAACAAGGACAAGTGCAGAGTCCTGCACCTGGGATGGAAGAATCCCAAGCATTGTTACAGACTGGGGACCGACCGGCTAGGTAGTAGTTTTGCAGAAAAGGACCTGGGGATTACAGTGGATGAGAAGCTGGATATGAGTCAACAGTGTGCCCTTGTAGCCAAGGCGGCTAACGGCATATTAGGTTGCATTAGGAGGAGCATTGCCAGCAGATCCAGAGAAGTGATTATTCCCCTTTATTCAGCTCTTGTGAGGCCTCATCTGGAGTATTGTGTCCAGTTCTGGGCCCCCCACTACAAAAAGGATGTGGGTGCACTGGAGAGGGTCCAGCGGATGACCAAAATGATTAGTGGACTGGAGCATATGACCTACGAGGAGAGACTCAGGGAGTTGGGTCTATTTAGTCTGCAAAAGCGAAGAGTGAGGGGGGATTTGATAGCAGCCTTCAACTTCCTGAAGGGAGGTTCCAAAGAGGCTGGAGAAAGGCTGTTCTAAGTAGTGACGGTTGGCAGAACAAGGAACAATGGCCTCAAGTTGCAGTGGAAGAGGTCCAGGTTGGATATTAGGAAAAACTATTTCACTAGGAGAGTGGTGAAGCACTGGAATAGGTTACCTAGGGAAGTAGTGGGAGTCTCCACCCCTAGAGATTTTTAAGTCTCGGCTTAACGCCCTGGCTGGTTTGCTTTAGATGGGATTGGTCCTGCCTAGGGCAGAAGGTCATCAAGTCCAGCCCTCTGAGGTCTCTTTCAGCTCTATGGTTCTATGATCTAGCGAACACGGAGGAATTTGGACAGCAAAGTCTTTTGATCTAGAGATGTTAGTCTTCTAGAAGACTTTCTGTTTTAAGCCTAAGTGTCCTGCACTTCAGAAGAGCATCTTCTGCTCAACTAGCTATGTTGAACTAACTAGTAATGTATTGTGTGAATATGTGTAGTGAGCTTCAGGTAGCTGCCCTGCAAATGTCAGGCATGCAAATGAGGCATGCATGCATTCAGATGCAGAGATGAAGGACAGGATCTGGCCCTGATTTTGGGAAATAATATGTGACACATCCGGTAAATCAATTGGAGAATCCATCCAGAGGTGTATCAGGTCAGGAGTACCAACACAGATTATCATGAGGTTTTGGCCCCTCATTTTTCAAGAGACACTGGGAATTCAAGTGATCATGGAAAAATAAAGATCCCTTGTTGGGATGGTGCTGAATTGCTGTGACTGTTATCCACAAATGTGGTGAACATGAGTTTGGTATGGCTTGGTACACGTTAATTTGCTAGAGTACTCTCAGAGCCCGGTTGGTATGAAAATACACACAGAACGTTTTTCAACTTGAAACTTTAATTATATCAGGCAACAAACAACTCACCAAGCATGGAGAAAACAGAAAACATGATTTGTGAAGCTGGCACTGAATCACCTGCATACAAGTGACCTGTTAGGATGGCACCACACGAAGAACTTAAATGAACCATTTATAAGACAGACCAAAGATCAGTTCACATTTACCCTGCTTTAAGGTCCCCTCTAAAATATTAATCACAAAAATCAGGAACAGGATACCCAGTGGGGCATATTTCAAGGACACCTAACTCCTTTGAGGGTTATGTCCAACCCATGCCTCTTTTGATGTCAACTAGAAGAGTGCCCTCTAGCCTTCCTTTTGGACTTCTATTCATAGACATTGATGGTGGATGGCCAAATTTCGAAGAAAGTTTCCTGTTATGATTGGATGAAGAAAAGACAGGAATAAACTTTCTCCTACAGTGCAGCCAACCTCCAATATTCATGGAGGCTAAAGATACTGGGAGGCTAAGGATACTGGGATAGCTACCTATAAATCACAAAGAAGGACGCTAGAGGAGCTTGGTGGATACCAACTTTATTAGTGCATACATCTTTGGTTCTAGTACTGACAGAAGCCTGTTAATTATTATGAACACTGCACTGAGTAATGAATACTGGCATAACGACAAGATCTTTAGGAACTGGGAAGGACAGTACCAAGTGAGGCAGAACCAAGGATATCAATACCAAAGGAGAGGTCACCAAAAGCATCAATGCTGTAGTGGAATGATCAATGACCAGAGTTGATGCATGATTTATTTTCCTTCCAATACACCAAGGCAGATAGCTATTGTAACTACACTAAAAAAACCTCTCAATCCTTATCTAAAAAGAGAAGAGCTACAGGATAGCAGATGGACACTGCTAAGTTCCATCTTTCGGTCAGGAGTGGGAAGAACTGAGAGTCGATTAGGGTGGCTCCACCCTTTATGCTCTCAGGTGGGAGGAAGGAGACTCTAGGACATGCATGTTGCAGACATGCCCCTTACAGATTCCAATCTTATATGCATGGTGTATATGTGCAGCTAGCTATATGGACAAATATGAAGAAGGAGCACTTCTGTTCTCTAATAAGGAATATGCATTTAAAAACATTATAGACACACATTGTTCCGAGGCGCCTCTTTCCATAATTACAAAATAGTGGAGAAAAGCCTTCTCCCCACCCACCAAACCCCCATACACACCTTATTATCCTTTAGGAAAAGTGCTAACATTTCTTCTCTCCCGTAGCGATAATCTGCTAGTTTGTACTTTGGCAAAGCAGGAGAAAGGGGAGGCGATGTCACGCTCCCGCCACTGGACAGAGCTCGCAGCCTAGAATAAAGAGGGAGAGGGGGAGGAAAGAAGGAGGAAAATTAAAATGGACAGAATCCATATCTGTGCTATCTTATCACTGCACTAGACTTGAAACAAAAGTTTGAGACAGATAAAATATGTCCAACAATTGGAATCAATTGGCTTCACAGATATCCTATAGCAGTAGAGGAAATAATCCAAAGATGATTTTTTTGATGAAGAAAATCATGTTACTACACCATGACATCAGCATAGCAACAAAGCTCTGCTAGTGTAGACAGGAATTTAATTATACAATCACAGCATTTCCTGATATCTACCAATGCATTAAAATATAGTATGGTCCCAAAATTGCTTTTCTACCCCCACTGCTTACGTTCCTTGAAAGCCCTACTTTACCTGTTAGTCTAAAACAATACCAAAATAAACAATTTTATGCTTTACAAAATTCCCTGCAATCAACAGACAATTTTAGCATTTTAAACTAACTGTTACTGTTTTTAGACTACTGCTTCCAAGCATGTCTAAGTTTTGTCTGCTCCTTTAAGTTAGAAGACTAGACCTGTTTCATAACTGGGTGTTCTTCAAGAGTAGGTATTCATGCCCATCTCATGTTAGGTGTGTGGGCTTGCCACATGCATCAGTGTCAAAGTTTTTTCCTTCAGTGGTATTTATACAGGACCAACTCTGGCACCCCCCCCCCCCAAGATCACACATATATGGCACAGTATAAAGGGTACTGCCAGTGCCCTACACATTCAATTTCCTTCTTCCCAGAAATTCCAACAATGGGGAATGAGCATAGGTTATGGAATGGACATGAGCAACTTATCTTGAAGAACACCAGTTGCAGAACAGGCAGCTAACTTTTCTCTGAGTGCTTGCTCATGTCCATTTCATGTTTGGTGATTCCCAAGCAATATCAATCAAGATGAGTAGGAGTTGATGAGCAGGAGTTGATGAGCATGTAGCATTACTCTGATGAAAACAGCGTTCCCTCTGGTCTGCCAGGTGATGTCATAATGTACCGTGAACATATGCACCAAAGACAACATTACGTGTCCTGGATGGGCATATGGGCTAAGGCGGCTACTGAAGATGCCTGAACTCTTGGGCTATGTCTACATTGGCATGATCTTGCGCAAATACTCTTTAACGCAAGAGTTCTTGCGTTAAAGTATTTGCGCAAGAGTATGTCTACACTAGCACGTGCTTTTGCGCAAGAGCATCCGTTCCAGTGTAGACGCAAGAACAGTTGCGCAAGAGGGCTTATTCCTTAGAGGGAGCATCATAGTTCTTGCGCAAGCAGCACTGATTTCACACATTAGAACATCAGTATTCTTGCGCAAGAACTCCCCGCCAGTGTAGACAGGCATCATGCTTTTGCGCAAAATCGTGCCAATGTAGAGACAGCCTTGCTGACTGGGCTTTTACCAGATGCAGCAGTGGAACCTATGCTAACTCATTACAGGTCCTGATGCAGAATGTAACCCAACTGGGGATCCTTTGAGAACCGCAGGTCCTTCATCCAATCCGCCATCACAACAAAGAGCTACAACAACTTGCAGAAAGTCTTGGTCCACTCCAGATAAAAAGCCACTGCTTGGTGGACGTCTGTGATGTGTAAGTGCTTGAGGAAAAAACCCATCAGTAGGAAGATGTTTGGTGTAACGTGGAAAGAAGAGACCACCTTTGAAGGAAAGGCAGGATGAAGTCACAGTTGTCTCTCCTGATTTTTGAGAAGCCCCTGTTCATCAGCAGAATCAGCAGGAATGCATACAGTAGCTCCCTGGACCAGGACTGGAGCAACATGTCAGGAGCATGCCCCAGTACTGAACAAAACCAAGGTCACTTCCTGTTCTGCCTGCTGATGAATAGGTTTATTTGGGGAATCCCTCACTGTTGGAAAAGCAACTTAATCACTTCAGGGTAAATCACAGAGAGAGAAGAAAAATGTGTTCAGTCAATCCACCAGTGTGTTCCTGATACCAGGGAGGTGAATTGCATGTTAAACGTAACATTCTCAAAGGTTTAGCATTTCCCGACAGAGGGACAATGACCATGTTCTCCTTGCCTACTGATATAAAACATGGAGGCTGCATTGTCTATCAACACGCAAACCACGTGGCCAGAAAGGTGCAGCAAGAACAGCTCTCATGCGAGGCCGACTTCTGAGTTCTTTGATATTTATGTGCAACTGCAGGTCATGAATAGACCACATGACTTGATTCACAATTCACTGAAGTACAATCCTCAGCTGAATTCCGTGGAGACTGTCATCAACGACACTGAAGGCTGCAGACTGTTGAACAGGACTCCCACATGGGACCCTCTTGGGATTGGACTACCAGTTCAATATGGTCAGAATCGTGGTGGGAGGGAAGGGGGAAGAGGCACGGCGTCAGCCTTGTCCAGATAATGTCTGGCAAGGATGGAAACTAACACTAGCTACTGTTGTAGAGGTCACATACAGAACTTCACAAGACCTGCGACATAGGTACATACTGCCTTATGGCCTAGCACATGTGCACCACTGCATTGGGAAATGCAGAGAAGCCTGCAAGGAGGGGAGATCTCATTGTCTGGAACCTTTTGTGGGAAGGGGCACTCTCACCTTGATGGAGTCATAAGCTCTCTGTAGGACGGATATTAAGGGTTATTCTTCCATGTTTACAAAGACACCACACACGTCCAACGGTACCACGATGATGTTTGGGCCTGAGACCTGGAATAGCCCCGATCATTCAGTCATAGAAACACAGGTAGATCAGGATACACCAAAGCCCAAGGTAAGATGCCACCACAACATGCATTTTGTGAACACCCACAATGCTGTCACCAGGCCAAATGGAAACACAAGCTGGCAGTGACAGGAGCCCACTATAAAATGAAGAAAGCACAGATGGCTTCTGAAGATCATGATGTGAAAGTACATATCCTTCAAATTGAGGGCGGCATACCAATCACTTAGATCCAAGGAAGAAATGATGCAGGCCAAAGAGAGCATGAGGAACTTGATCTATACCAGGTATATGTTGAAGTCTTGCAAATTTATAATGGGGATATAAGCCCCCTGTGGCCATCAGAATCAGGAAGCATCTGGGGGAGAACCCCTTACCTCTGAGGGGGGACTTCCTGTACTGCCCCCAGCTGCCACAGCATTTGCACTCCTGTTGCAGCAAACTCTTGTGAGAGGGATCCCTGAAGGGGAAAAAGGGAAGGAGGCCTGGGGGTGAGGGTTAGAAATAAATTGTAGGGTATATCTTTGCAGCATGGTGGCCCAATTTTATGTACACCCAGGTGTACAGGAAAAAATAAAGGTGGTTGGAGAAACAGGATCTGTGCAGAGCTTCAAAAGGATCCCACATAACTAGGTCACTGAGCCAAAATTGTAAATGAAATTCAATGTTGATAAATGCAAAGTAATGTACATTGGAAAACATAATCTCAACTATATGTACAAAATGATGGGGACTAAATTAGCTTTAACTACTCAGAGATCTTGGAGTCATTGTGAATAGTTCTCTGAAAACATCCACCCAAAGTGCAACAGAAGTAAAAAAAAAAGCCAAGTGACTGTTAGGAATCATTAAAAAGGAATAGAAAATAAGACAATGAATATCTTATTCTCTGTATAAATCCATGGTACACCCACTCTGGAATACTGCATGCAGATGGGGTCGCCTCATCTCAAAAAAGGCATCTTGGCATTGGAAAAAGTTCAGTAAAAGGCAACAAAAATGATTAGGGATTTGGAAAAGCTGCCATATGAAGAGACATTAAAAAGACTGGGACTTTTCAGCTTAAAAAAAGAAGACTAAGGGAAAATATGATAGAGGTCTACAAAATCATGACTGATGTGGAGAACGTAAATAAGCAAAAGTTATTTACTTGTTCCCATAACACAAGAACTTGGGGTCACCAAATTAAATTAATAGGTAGCAGGTTTAAAACTAACTAAAGGAAGTATTTCTTCATGCAATGCACAATCAACCTATGGAACTCCTTGCCAGAGGATGTGAGTCCAAAGACCAGGACTTTAAAAGGGTTCAAAAAAGAGCTAGATAAATTCATGAAAGATAGGACCATGAATAGCTATTAGCAAGGATGGATAGGAATGTTATCCTTAGACTCTGTGTCCGAGGATGTGAATGGATGACAGGGTCTGGTGTTGTCACTTGAACATCACCCTCAGGAGCACTTTCAAAACAGCTGCTTCTGGTTCTAGTGGAGGGAAAGCAGAGATGTCATGCATAGAGGCAGAAGTCTCAACACCTTTGCTTTATTTGGAAGGGAACCTGTTTAGGCTGACCACATAGCTAGGGAGGAGCTGCAGTTCCAAGTGCTGCCTCTTGTGCCTGTAGACACAGGCCTCTGGCCTATGGTCTTAAGGCATAGGTGGGCAATAATTGTTGGTGGGAGGGCACTCCAGTAATTCGGGAAGTGGTTGAGGGCCATACTTTTCCAGGATATTAGTGAAGAAGGTACAGGGTCTGCGATAAATATTGGGTGCAGAAGTGAGCTTATGTAGGAAACTGGGATGCAGAAGGAAGTTTAGGGTCTGAGAAGGAGTTTGGGTGAAGGAGATTGAGAATTAGGGCAGGGCATTAGGGTGGAGGAGGGGGTGCAGGACCCAGGAGGAGATATGGGTATAGGAGAGGATTCTGACCTGGAGAAGGGGTATAAGAGATGGTGCAGAGTCTGGAAGGGGGTTGCGAGCTGGGACAAGAATGCTGGGATTTGAGTAGTTACCTGCTCCAGGTCACTGGGGTGCAGGATCTGGGAGGAGATATGGAGGTGCAGACAGTTTGGCTTTCAAGGGGTAGAGGCGCAAGAAGGGGCAGAGGGTTGGGGGAAGGAGGGACTGGGGTGCCAGAGACAGGCTCTGGCTGGGAGGTGCTTACCTAGGCAAATCCCAGCCAGCAGTCCCAGCAGGTCCTTCAGGCAGGTTCCCAGCCTTCCATGTCCCCACATGCCACTCAGAGTGACCATGTGCTTCTCTGAGCACCAGGAGCAGCTCATGACAGCACTCAGAAAAGCACATCCCCCACAGCTGACAACTCTGAGTGGCATGCGGGCAAGACAGGAAGGCTACCTTAGGCTCCTGCTGAGTCATAGGCCACATTTTGCCCACCCCGGTCTTTAGGGTCATACAAGAATCCTTGAGGCCATGCACTTTTTTGTGTGTTTTATTCCTCAAACAGACCATGGCCATTGAAACAGAGATCTTTCATAAACTAATGGATCTTGGCAGAAAGACCCAAAGACTGGAGCTACACCACTTGCTGCTTGAAAACAGTGGAGACCATGGCCTGCACAGCACAGTCTGTCACATCTAAGGCCACTTGCTATACTCCTGCAAACCTCTGGCCTTCATCAAGAATGGCCTGGAAATGCCTTTCTTGGGGGTTCTGGTAGGGAGTCAGCAAATTTGGCTATAGACTGCCAGATACAAAACCAGTATCAGCTGAAGAGTGCCTAGTTATTTGCCACCCTGAGCTGAAGACTTGCCAACAAATAAGCTTCCCCCCCCCCCCAAAAAAAAGGCCAATTTTTTCATCTCTGTTTTGGAGAGCAGCATAGATTGTCTTTTCCATTTGTTGACAACAGACACTACCATTGAGTTCAGGATAGGGTAGTTGTAAAGGTATACATATCCACTGGCAGGCACGTGCTACTTCCACTCTGCCCACTTAGATATCAGAGGTAGCAATAGGGGGCTTTGCCAAAGGGCTTTGTTGACCTTCGCCACCCCCTCACATACTGGCAGTGCAATACTGGTTGGGAATGCCATGCTCAGGACATTAAACAGTGTGTTTAAGGACTCCTCTCACTCTTCTGTAGGCAACCTTAGGTTTGAGGAAACCCTTATTTAACAGCTCCTGATGATCATTGACATCACTGATGGACTATTGGCAGTGGCCCCACAATAGCTTTGTCTAGGGATAAAAAATGATGATGCCAGCACAGTAGGAGCCACTTCGACAGTCTGCTCCTGAGGTTGAGTCATTCAGAGGATCCCAAGCAGGGGAGACTGCAACTCCTGTGGGCAGGAAATGGTCTACCAAGGGCTCGTCCAATCTCATAGATGCTGGCTTGTGCCATGGCGGCAGTTGTGAGAAGTCCCATAAGGTAAAGGTAAAGCCACAGTACCGAACGTTGTCCCTTGGGCTGCTGGGACAGGCAGTACTGCAAATGGAGGGCCCTGACCAGCCTGCAAAGATTCCTGGTCCAACTCTGAAGCCGGGGATAGGGGCATCATATTTGGGGGGGCATTCAGGCCACACCAAGATAGACCAGGCATCCCAATCCTGGCTGCATTCACTGCTGTGGGATCTGTATTACAGACACGACCTGCTATGTCGAGACCCATGATTGGTGATAGCGCTTGACAGATCTGGGTTGGCAATCCGGCAATAGACGCTGAATACTTGGCCATCAGTGCCGAGCAGGAATAGGACTGTGAAAGGTGCCAGTATAAGGAGCGCCTACACCAGAGTGAGGGCCTGGATCTGTTCATTGGATACCAGGACCCATATTCCCAATAATGACATCTTTGGCCTGAGATTCCTTGCCATAGTCTTTGACAACCACACAACTGCAGCCCACTACTTTGCGAGGTTTTCCTTCTCTGTCGATTTTGCAGAGACCTACCCACTCACCCAGTTTCTTGTTGTCATCAACTTTTATCAAGATCAACTTGATAAAAGTTGATGACAACAAGAAACTGGGTGAGTGGGTAGGTCTCTGCAAAATCGACAGAGAAGGAAAACCTCGCAAAATAGTGGGCTGCAGTTGTGTGGTTGTCAAAGACTATGGCAAGGAATCTCAGGCCAAAGATGTCATCGAAGAATACTTCAAGTGCAAGAAATGAACAAAAAATAAAATTCCCAATAATGGTTTTCATATGTGAGACTCTGCACTGAGGCTACAATGCTTCTGGTACCGAGGCTGTGGAGTTGTGTGCGTCTCTAGTCTGCATCACCTCATACGCAATGGGTGATTAAAGCCTGAGGAATGGTGTGTGCTGACACGTGGGCAGCCCTATATCAGTGGCACAATGGCTCTGCATAGACGAGCACTGGGAAGATGCTCCCTGCAAGGAGTGAAGAAAGCCGCACTGAAAGCTTCTCTCTTGATCTGGGAGCAGCTAACATCTGTGTGGATGACATCAGAAAGGACAAGATGTCCTACACCACTTGCAGGGCCTCTGGGGTTGATGGCATTTTGAGGTGTCCCATGTCCCGAGTGGCTGGCGCATCACTAGGAAGGCTGGGGCACTCCACAGAAGCTGAGCCCCTACTCCCACCGGGAGGAGATGAGCTACCCTTCCTGGGTCCAAGCTCACCTCCAGCCCTATTCTCACCCTTACGAGCAAGAAACATTCTCTACTAGGTGCTTTAGGACCTGATGCCGTGGAAGGAGTCTCTGTGGCGCCAATGACGGACCTGGCTGAGCACTCCACGCTGACACAGCGGTGCTGTGAGCCAAGCTCAACTGGGACCCATCCAGTGCCAGAGTCAGCATCAGTTCTAGAAGTAGGGCTTTGAGCTTAATGTCCTGGCTCCTTTTTGTCCGTAGTTTAAAGCTCTTACAAATTAGGGATGTTAATCGTTAACCAGTTGACTGGTAAGCATCACCATTAATGGATAATGCTTACCAGTTTTGGTTAATGGGTAGGGCTGGAACAGTAAAGTTTTTTAAAGCACTTACTGTGACTTAGGAGCCCAAGCTTTTGAAAATTTTATGCTAAAGTTTTTCTTCTTGTAAGAAAGGCCTGAAGATGTTCAGATGCTTTCTGATTCCCGTCTTCCATTCTGACACAAATCTCCATCATTGCTGCTAAAGAGATCACCCCACCCATCTACATCTGCTGGAGCATTAATCTAACCTCAGGAGAGCAAATAAATGCATCATGTTTTTGCAAAAGTTATTATGTGACGCTGCCAAAAGATATAAACTAATAAACCTTACAAAACTATGATAAGCTTGGGAAAAAGTTACTTGCCTTGCCCCCCACTAGACCAGCTTCATGCTCAAAATTTTACAAAACTGCATAAATTTAGAGCTAGAAGTATTCTTAAGAGGTCAAGTCCACCCACTGAAGTCAGGCAGACCCAAATAAACCTCTGATGTATATGCATTAGTTATTACCATGGCGTGAAACTTCCAACTCTTATCACAGAGCACTAAATAGTCTCATACGATGATTACTTTTAGTCACTATAGAACAGAACTAGTTTTGAGTAAAACAAGTGGTCCTGTAACAACTTGGAGACTAACAAAACTCTAGCTTCCATCCAGGACACGTCACCTGATCAATTGCTTATAATCAGGCTCTAAGATGCAACCAGATTTCCTCCAATCCCACAGACAGAGACAAACACCTACAGAATTTCTCGCTCACATTCTTAAAACTTAAATACCAACCTGGGGAAGTAAAAACACAGATTGACCAAGTCAGACAAATACCCTGGTTTCAGCAACTTCAAGGTAATATAACACCACTAGTCATGATCTTCAGCCCCTAACTTAAACCCCTCTAGCTCATCATTAACAATCTACAACCCATCCTGGAAAATGATCCCTCATTCTCACATGCCTTGAAAAACAGGTGCGTCCTCGCCTGCAGACAAACCCCTAATCTGAAACAAATTCATTCCAGCAACCACACATCACACCTCAAACACTCTCACCCAGGAACCTACCCCTGCAATAAACTCCATTGCCAACTCTGTCCACACATCTATATAAGTGACATCACAGGACTTAACTACATAAGCCACCATATAAGAGGTTCATACAACTGCACATCTTTAACATGATACATGCCATCAAGTGCCAGCAATGCTTCTCTGCCTTGTATATTGGTCAAACTGGACCATCTCTATGAGAAAGGATTAATGGACACAAATCAGATATTTGAAATGCTCACACACAGAAACGGGTTGAGGATCATTTTAACTTATCCAGGCACTCATTAATGGACTTAAAAATGGCCATCCTCTTGTGGAGTAATTTCAGGATCCAACTAAAGGGAGAGACTACAGAACTGGCCTTCATATGACAATTTGACACATGTACCCAGGGGCTGAACAAAGACATTGTTCCTGGCTGGGACATTATATTCAACCCCCAAATGACATCAAAAGCTAAATATAGGACACTTACAGCCCACTATTAGCTTCATTTAGCACAGACACTAACAGGGTTTTTCTTCTCTTCCCCCTCTTTCCAATTTTTCTGCATTATATTTGTGCCTCTTCCTCCATTCATCTTCACTCATCTGAAGTGGGTTGAGCCCATGAAAACTCATGATACTATCTATATTTTTGTTAGTCTCTAAAGGTGCTACAGGACCACTCTTTTTTTTTTTTAAGGTTTTTGTTTTTATTTTATTTTTTTAAACAGACTAATACAGCTACCCCCTCTGTGACTAGTTTTGAGTAAGTTATGAATAGACTTTGTATCCAGTTCAGTCTTAAAACCCATTCAGCCTTTCCCTCCTCCCAAATATACATGTCCATAAATAAGGCCTTTCTACAATCCTCAGAAAAATGTCCCAAACTCTGAAAAAACTAAGACAACTCACCATTCAGGCCCAAAGTTAAGTGTCTGAGTTTCTGCTGCCATTTTCTTCTTTTATACTCCTTTTTTTAAAAGTGTTAACCTAAAAATAAAAAAAAAATGAAGAAAATCATGAAGACATCAGGGAGTAATTTTTTCCTTCATAAGGTTAACGTGTCCTTCATACACAAACTCTGACTACAGCTAGACATCCCAGCCATAAGAAGTGCTAAAAGGGGTAACCAATTAAGAGTCTGCTGCTAGTTAACCTAAGCCCTGTAAAGCAATTAAATCTGATAACACTACTTCAGAAAACAAGATATTTGGTCCCAGACACCTCTTCCAACACCCAGTCCAATCACAGCGAGAGAGGAAAAAACAAGACAATATGTACAAACAGTCTCTCTTTTGACATCAATAAGCAACAAAAGACATGAGAACTGGAAGTAAATATCTACTTAGGAATCACTATCACTCTTTTCTGAAGACCTTCAATTAATTAAGTCATAGCTATACAATTTTGTAAATTAAGATAAATTACAGGGTTTGAAAAATAGAATCACATATGCATAGAAAGTACCAAGATTTCCTGGACAAGTGCCAGAATATTTCATTTAAAATTTTCAATTACGTACCTGTAACTGGATGTTCTTCAAGATGCACGGTCTCTAAGAGTTTACACATGCATGCCATGCGCCTAGGAACCAAGAGTTTGAAAGTAGCAGTGTCTGCTGGTCCATGCAAATGCCCTTGCCTCGTCTCACGTTTTCATAAGCGGTGATAATGGACAAGGTGGATAGACCATGTCCCCAGTTCCTTCTCTACTGCAAATCAAGCAGATCCACAGCAGAGGAGGCGGGTGGTAAGTAAAAAACAGATAGGACCACACATCTCGAAGAACCTCCAGTTACAGACAAGTAATGTCCTCTTTTTGAGGGATGGTTCCTCTTGTATACCACTGACAGTGATTAACAAACAGTACCTCATTTCGAAGGCGGCACAAGGATGAAAATGGAATGGTCTAGTAGAGGATAGCTGCACTGAACGAGGAATCCGTTACTGAGTTATGCACCAAGGTGTAATGTATATACATACATACACTGAACTCCAGATGGCTGCCTTACACGTATCTCAAAATGATACATCTGGGAAGGTGGCCACAGCAGACGCCTGGGCTTACGTGCAACAGGCTCTCATCCCAAGGGGTAGAGATAGTCCAAACAACTGAGACTGTGTAATAAACCCGAAAGTCCACTTGGAGATTATGCTGTGGAGACTGCTCCTCCATTAACTCTCCCAACTATTGTTATAAACTAGGAGAGTCTCCTTCCATAGAGATGGAAGGCACTAACTGCCACTATGTGAACCTTGAGCAAGTTGAGGAGGACCCAATGTCTTCAAAGATAGGAAATAATCCCCCCGCCCCCTCCAAAAAAATTAAAAGCTCTCTTTACTTCCTCTGGGGAAAGTCTTCTCTGTCGGGTTCAGGAGGCAAAGTTTTCCCTCCTGGCTCAGTAGAAATGACTAATGGATTCTTACTTGCTGCTCAAGAGGATCTCTTATACCTTCCTTTTCTATAGAAGATGCCAATCCAAATACCATGCACTGAGGTGAAGCATCTGCATATAGGGATACCTCAACATGCTATTGTGTTAGCAGCTTGGGAATAGCAGGGGACAGGCTGACATGCAAAGAAGGTTGGGAAACCATAACTGTCTTGGCCAGAATGGAGCGATCAGAATGACCATGGCTCACTCCTACCTGAACTTGTGGAGTACTCAAAGCAGGAGTAGAAGAAGAGGAAAGGCATAGTTGATCTGGTCCAATTAGCAGAGTATGAGAACATCACGTTGGTAGTAGTTACTAATACCCCTTGATACAACAGGGACCGCATTTGTTGCTGTAGTGGGAGGAAAAGAGGTCTCTAGTTGGAGTCCTCCATTAGTTCAAGACGTCATTTACTACAGTATTGTGGAGTTCATGACTGGCCACTAATCTTCTGTTGAGAGAGTCTGCAGTCACATTCTGAGTACCCAGAAGATAGGCTGCCAACAACAAAACCTTGTCATCAATAAACTAGGGAAATACAATGTAGTGGGTGCACAACTGGTTGGATAACCATTCTCAGAGAATAATTATCAAGAGTTCAGAGTCATGCTGGAAGGGCACAGCAATTGGGGTTCTGCAGGGATCAGTTTTGGGACCAGTTTTGATTAATATTTTCATGAATAATTTAGATAATGTCTTATAGAGCACACGTACAAAGTTTGTGGATGATACCAAGCTGGTAGGGATTACAAGTGCTTCGGAGGATAGGGTTAGATTTCAAAATCATCTGGACAAACTGGAGAAATGGTCTTGGGTAGGGATGTAGAAGGATAACAGTTTAACTGGTTATCTGATAAGCATTAGGCTTACCAGAATGCTTACTGGGTAACCAGTTGGACAGTCAACCACGCCAGGCTGCAGCAGCCTTGGCTGCCACACCTGCATCAGGCTGACAGGACCCTAGCTGTGTGGGGCAGGCCATTAGACTCCCAGCTTCAATTGCACCAAAATGGCCCAGACATGCTGGCAGGACTCCAGTGTGCCAACAGAACCTGGCATCAGCTGTGTGAGCTAACAGGACCCCAGCCGTGGTCACGCCTGAGTGGCCTGGGCACCCCAAGATTCTGACCCCAGATTATCTGGGCAAACAGGCAGGAGCCCAGCCCTAGCCGCCCTGGAGCAGCCAGGTGGGAGGGCAGGCCCCCAGCCCTGGCTTCTGTCCAATGGTTAAATGATTAAACAGTAATATTGTAATAATTTAACAAGTTAATTTTTGTGATTATTTACATCCCTAGTCTGAAGTAAACAGGATGAAGTTCAAAAAGGACAAATGCAAAGTACGCCACTTTGGAAAGAACAATCAGTTTCACACATATAAAATGGGAAGTTACTATCTAAGCAATACTACAGAAAGTGATATAGGAGCCATATTGGATCACAAGCTAAATATGAGTTGTTGATATACTGTCGCAAAAAAACAACAAAAAACCCCACACACCACCCATGTCCCAAACACCACAATCATTCTGGGATGTATTAACAGGACTGTAGCAATCAAAGCACGAGAAGTTATTCTTCCACCCTATTCAGCACTTATGAGGCCTCAACTGGAGCACTGTGTTCAGTTCTAAGCACCACATTTCAGGAAAAATATGGACAAATTGGAGAAGGTCCAGAGAAGAGCAACAAAAATGATTCGAGGTCTAGAAAACATGACCTGTGAGGAAAGACTGAAAGAACTTTGTTTAGTTTGGAAAACAGGAGACAGAGAGGACATGATAATCACTTTCTAGTACCTAAAAGGGTGTTTACAAGAGGGAGAAAAATTGTTCTCTTCTGATGACAGAATAAGAAGCAATGGGCTTAAATTGCAACATGGGAGGTTTAGATTGAACATTAGGAAAAAATTCCTGTCAGGGTGATTAAGCACTGGAATAAATTGCCTAGGGACGTTGTGGAATCTCCATCATCAGAGATGTTTAAGAGCAAGTTAGATAAATATCCGTATGGGATGATGCAGATGGTACTTGGCCCTGCCATAAGTGCAGGAGACTGGACTTGATAACCTCTCAAGGTCCCTTCCAGTTATAATAGTCAATCTATGGGATTCATGGAAACATTGAATACCTCAACATACAGTGCAGCCAGCCAACCTTGTGCCTCCATATTTGTTTACGTAATCTATAATGGTCATGTTGTCAAACGTGATGGAAGCCAATACATAGGAGAAATGCCTGACATCTCCATACTGTATGGAGTTCCAGAATATTGATGTGTATCCTGAATCCCTGACAGGTTCGTGTTACTTCCATCATGTGGTCTCCATGTGTCCCCCCCCCCCCACCCCACCCCGGCCACCTCTTTCTGCAAGATATCTATCTGGGAAGGATGGAAAAACAGGATCCATACACAAACCTATCACAGGTCTGTCCACCTACGAAGAGCATACCTTCCAGGAGGCAGGGAAAAACTATCGGCAAAAAATTCATTGCCTGTTGTGATGGTGAGTCAACTCTCTGGAGCCACATCTACAGTCATAGAAGGTGGAAGTTGGCAAAGGCAATAATGTACATGCAGGCTGCCATGGGGCCTAGTGGAGATAAGCACTCTGTATGTTTAGTAACCAGCTCCCATTGACCTTACAGCTGAGAATGTTCTGCATATCAGACAACACGTGTCTCAAGTTGGGTTATGCAGAAAATTCACCACCACATAGTTGTCACCTGTGGAAATTTTAGTTTATGCAATTTGCCCAACATCACACAAACTCAGTGACACAGAAAGGAATAAAAGCCAGTTCTCCAAGAATGCATTCAAATGCCTTAACCAAAGACCTCCTGCAGTTAATGTAACTTCCTGAGTTTTTTAAAACTTAAACTGAAAAAAACCAAACCACAAGTGTCTTGCGGAACCATAATAACCTTCCCATAGGTTGTCATCTTCAGATCCAAAGCCCATAACTTTACTACTTGAGTGAAAAGTATCTGTCAACTGCAGAAGGCAGCTATTATTTTCTATGTGGAGATGCCCAAGAAGGGAGATGAGATACTCTGATAAGGCTTTTCACAAGCTATTTGCTAGACAGCAACATAATGCTGAGTTGAAAATAACAGGTTCACTATACACTCTTCTGTTTTGTCCCACCCCACTCTCAACTGGTCCCCCTCTGCTCAGTCTGTTGCTATATTCTCTGGCATCATTGCTATATTCTCTGGCATCATTGCAGCACACATCATAGCAGCAAAAAGTCCAGGGCTATGTCTACACTGGCCCCTTCTTCGTAATAGCCATGCTAATTTAGAACTTTGGAACAGGGAAATGCGCGGGGGATTTAAATATCCCCCGCGGGATTTAAATAAACATGCCGCCGCTTTTTTTCCGGCTTGGGGAAAAGCCAGAAAAGAGCATCCAGACTGGTGCGACCCTCCGGAATAAAGCCCTATTCCGGAGGATCTCTTATTCCTACTTTCAAGGATACCTTTCCCTTCTATCAGAGGCAACAAGGGAGGGGGTAAGGGAGCCCTTGCCCAGGAGGAGCTTACTTAAATGCTTAAATCTTGCTTTACCCTCAAGCACTGGATCTACCTCTGAGGTGCCCCCTGCCCCGCCATGCTGCTGTCACATCCCATGGAGTAGCCTCTGTCCACGGCAAGCCTGGGCCCACCATAGACACAAGAGGGTCTCTGTCAGCAGCCCCCGTCCGTGGGAGGTCCGAGCCCCCCGCAGAGAGAGGCTGGAGCAGTAGCCTCCCCCGACCCCTTACCTCACCCCAGCAGCAGCCTCTGACAACAAGGAGCTCAGACCCCTGCCGACAGGGGCTGCTGCTACCCCACACAGCTGGCTCTATCAGAAGCAGCAGTGCAGGGCAGCAGGCAGCCAGTCAGTCTGTGCAGGAATCTGGTTTTTAAACTGGCTCCCCACACTGCTGCTTCTGATACAGAGGCAACAGTGCAGAGGCAGCAGCGTGGTGGGGTAGGGGGCTCCCTGTGAGTGGGGCAAAAGTGCACTGGCTGCTGGCCCTGCCCCGAGGGATCTCAAATAGTCATGTAACTGATAAGAATTCATGTGGATATACTGCTGTTCAATTACCCAATATCTAACATCCCCTGTGTGCTTCCTATAAACATAACAGATTTACCCAGTCCAAACTGATTCCAGACTGACCAGCAGCAGCCTGGCATTTCAAGCTTCCACAGGACTATCGCCACTCGTTTCTCCACTGCCAGAGCATGTCTCATTTTGATATTGCTACATTTCAGGGCTTGTGAAAGGAATTTGCGAAGTACCTTGCAAGTAGCCTTACACATTCAAAAAGTTTGCAGCCACAGCTTCTTATCCCATATTAGCATAACTATGATATCCCACCAATTTGTACTTGTTTCCCAGGCCCACGTCATACCCAACTGCTGCCAGCATCTGCCAACTACTTCAGTGGAGCATCACATTCTTCTATGCAGCAGCTCCTGCCTAAGCCTACAAACACCACAGGATAACGTACAAAGTATTTGTGATGCTCACAACAGCATGCCATTGAGTAGGGTCTGCTAGACCACTGCATGGGTAACCTAGGCTTAGGAAAAAAGGCATGAAAATGATGGTTTGTCATTGCTTTCAGGGATGGAAAGAAGTGGCAAGTACATCATGGAAGGTTGAAGAAATGTACAACAAAGCTGCAAAAATGTTGACATTCCATCAAGTATTGGGAGTGTATCCCAGAATTCAAATCTGCACTAACAATGATGGGATGGCTGCCCACCGTACATCACTCAATGATTAACATGGCAATGAGGATGTGCTCCTGCATGTGAATGTATGTAATGGGAACATGCAGCATTAACTTTGTAAAATTGGAGGCAAAAATTCAACTTAAATTCAACCTACTTTTGTAACGTACACAAACCCAGAGAGATGTGAACAATCAAGACTCCAGGGAAGGTCTAAGAAAAGGATTCTTCCTTTTCCCAACTGACTGGAATATAAACTTTCCACCCATAGACGATATATGAAGAGGATATCGGCATATTCATATGGTTCTAAATACAAAACTGTTATCTGCAAAAATGAGCCATGGATATCTGCATCCACAGATATCTGCAAATTTGCAGGGCTCTACAAAGGGCAGGGGTGGGAAATAATTTTTGACCAAGGACCACTTCAAAAATGTTTGTAGGGGCGCTGGGCCACTCAAGAAGGGGCGGGGCCTCAGGCAGAAGGGGGCAGCCATGACACTTACCTGCTTCCCCAACCTCAGACCCTTATTCAAAAAGCAGGTTCACAAAGTTTCTTTGTTTTCTGAGAAAGACAGCTGAAAATCATTGTGTATTAAACCCACCACTTCCAACTAAAATACTAACAAAGTCACCCAAACTTACAAAGCTGTGATTGAGACCCTGATCCTTTATCTTCACACCTTGCCACTACCTCTGGAGCTAATAAAACAGTGGTGGAAAACCTTTTTTGGGTGGGGTGGGGGGGATGGACAGACTGACCCACAGGAACAAAAATCAGTCAGGAGACTCACACAAGTGAGAAACAACTGGGGTGGGTGGGGAGGACACTGAAGCACCAATACAAGCTCTGCAATGCTGGTGGGAGGAGAGCCCCAAGCCTTGGGGGCCAGATCTAGGTAAACCAGTGGCTGCATCCAGCCTCCCAGGCCTTACGTTCCCCACCCCTGTAATACAGTGAGTTACAGAAAAGTAATGTAACAAGGCCCTATATTCTTTTTAATATGCAGCCAGCCACAAGAGGGCAGGATGTTCACATGTACATTATAATTACCATAACTAAACATCTCTTCTTGACAGCTCATGAAACCATCTACATGTTTTGTTAGTCTATAAAGCGCTACAAGACCATTTGTTGTTTTATTAAAATCCTTGTTAGTTTTTTGTTCCGTTTTACAGTCAAAGTATAATTTATCCAAATTTTTCCTTGAATGGGCATACTAGAAAGTTAATATAACCATGTCATCACAAAAGCCAAGGAAAGGAATCCTGAATTGAGATGACAATAATCAGACTGTTTAAAGACAATGGGACTGTTCATTAACAGGTGTTTAACTCAAACACTCAAAGGAACAGTTTGGAGGCAAGATCTTTGTGAAATGTTTTAATAATGGGAGGGAGGAGAGCATTGGGGAGGAAACACTCATGTATCAGTTATTTGGACTTCCAATTAAATCTTCAGTAAAAAAAAATTAATATATTTGACATTTCAAATGTTAAACACAAGCAGAAAACTTCAAGACAACGGAAGGCCTGAACACAGTAAAGAAGAAATATAATCAACAAAATGTGCAGCAAGGGTCTCCCACCAACTCTCCTTTGTAGGCCACTTTTAACTGACCCGGTCTACAGTTAAAACTTAAGTGATCTAGCTAGCTCTCTCAAAACTGTATAAAAACCTTCACACCCTTTGAAACATAATGAGGGTGACCTAACCACGACTGTAAATGTAGGTAGATTGACAGGTGTAAAAAAAAAAATCTTCTTTTGATGTTGCTACTAAAGATATAAAAGGTTAACCAGTAGGCCTCACCTTAATGGGTGAGGCTTACAGGTTCTGGTTACAGGTAGGGGCTGAGGCAACCCCTGTCCCTGGCAAGCCAGATCCACCTTCCCCCATCAGATTATATGCTGGCTCCCTGGGAGCAGGGCCAGGCATTTAAAAATGTAACTATGTAACCACTAAAAATCAGAGCGGTTACAGGTGCTGGAGGCTCTGCAGCATAGCTTATTTAAGTGTAAATGCTATGATTTTTAGTGGTTACACAGTTACATTTTTAAACATATTTTTACATCCCTACTAGCCACTGCCTCTTGAGATTCTAGATTTACTAAAAAAGAGAAATATCCTTTTGTGATCTGTTGCAATGCTTGTAGTGTAGATGTACCTTAAGTTATCTTTTTCTTCAGTGTTCTAGTATGCTACTAATATAATTTCACAGAGCTGTATACTCAGAAAAAGTACATCCAGCCACCCAGATAATGTGCAAGTGGGCTATTCATCATCTCTCAATTTTACAGTTCATCCCAAATGGAAAACTTCATTTGCCTCTTTTGAAGCATTCATAAATGTGAAAGGCATTATTCAACTTGATTTGTTTTATTTCGTAATTTTAAAAAAATATCAGTCTCTTGGCAGACCTTATAGATAATACATCTCTGGAAGAAGGGACATAGTTTTTCTTTAAAATGTGAAGACTTTTCAACTCTCCAGTTGGTGTTAGTCTTTTCAGAAAGCAAGATGACTGACAATACAGTGGGAAATAGTGAAACCGACTCACAAAGTAAAAATAGAGGAAAAAAGCCCCAGAGCTTTACAAAAACTTTTCATGTATTTGATAAATTATTTTACTGATGTGTTACAACATCAAGAAACCTGTGTATTTGCAAAGGAAGAATAGTACACCAAGATAGCAATATAAATATTCTACATTTCAATTGTTAGCTGAAATCATTTGTTCAAAAAAGGCTCTGCAGCAAACCTGATGACAGAGAATGCAATCTTTGTGCAAGTACCTCCACATGCCCAGACAAGGCTTCTCTGTCCACCTCCTGAAATCACTAACAAATAATTTACAGCTTTGTTAGAGAACTGAAGAGAGATATTAAGACAGCAATGGAATCAAGAAGCTGCCAAGTCTTGCTATCACTGCTGTAAATTTTCAGTGCCACATATCACTTAAGTGATGGTACCCCTATTTCTGACCTATTTAACACAGTAAACAGAATCTTGCATTTTGTCCATGCTCAGTAAAGAATCTATTCTGTGACAAGTGCTCTGACACCAGTTACTTCACTGAGTTAGCATAGCTATGCTTTTTTTAAAAAAAACACCTACTGTTGCACCTACTGTTAGTAGTGACAGGGTGCAGACTAATTACCATAAAATCAACTAACTCTGATCTAAACAAGATTTAGATAAATTAGTGGCCACTAGTGCTCCTACCATCTCTACTACTAAGAGAGTTGGCAGCAATAGGTGAGTTCAACAAATGCCAGAAGAATCCACTTGTTTGGAAAGTGACACATGCTAGCTCTTGAAGCAAGAAATCAAAGGCTGATAAACCAAAAATGATTAAATTAAAAGTACAACAGCAGCATTCAGAAATAAAACAGAGAACAAAATATGGACCGTAAAATAATGGCAAAAGTAACCAAAAAAGAAAACCCCCAAGACCATCATTCTGAAGCAAATCAGAATATGGGTTGTTTTTTTTTTAATACTCCAACCACGTCAATAAGTATTGACCCCTTTGGCCTCCAACTTGTCTGGATTTAAACTGCAATTATACATGCTCGTAGGTGCTGGAATCGTTGTGTTGACACTGAGACTACTTGCCTTGGATTAAAACCAAACACACCTGATCCTGATCTACGGGCTCTTCGCCCTACCACAGCCTTTAGGGTCACACGCTGCTGATGATTATTCCCCTTAACACCGATCCTACTGACGCCTCAGCCCTGAACCAGCTCTTTTCTTCCTGTGTCTGCAGTATGACAAGGCCAGACATGCTCAGAGGAGACAGGCGTCAGTGCGAACGGACCCTGCCCGAAGGCTCGCCCAAGACGCTGAGGGGGGCGAGGAGCGCTCGCAGGAGTTAGGGGAAGAAGGGAACGAGCAGGGACCACAAATGGCCCGGAATGACCCAAGAAATCCCGCAGGTGTCTGACAGGCTCCGGCCCACCAGCACTCACCCAACCCACGGCAGGACCTGCTGCCAAAGGCCGCCTGCACGGGGCCTCCACCAGTCAGAGCCACCGGGAAGTGGGAAGAGGGGCAGGCGGCTGCGTCTCCGCGCAAGCGACGGGGGGAAAGACGAACAACGGAGGCTCCGGCAAGGCCTATAGCCCATAAGCCAAGTCCAAGTCACCTCGGCTGCTCAAAGGCCGCGGGCCTCCTTGGCTTCTGTACCCCACGGCAAAGACCTTTCCCCGGGCAGCAACCGCAGGCGACACCGGCGCTTCCACGGCGGCCTAGGCACGTTCCCGCAGCAGGGCCGCCCCGGCGGGGCTGACACGTCCCGGACGGGAAGGAGAAAGGCTCAGGCACCGCCTGGCCGCCCCGGGGAGCCGGCCGGCGCCAACGGGGTTAATTACCTGCGATCCCGGACGGAGAGTCTCTCACAGCCGAAGCAATTCCTCAGTCCCAACAACACAAGATGGCGGTCGCGCCGCCACGCATCGTCACGTGATATAGGGCGCCACCTACCCACCCAGGCCCCGGATGGGAACGGCGGCGAGTTGAGAGCGCGCGCGCGCCGCGAACAGAGCGCGAGCTCCGCAACGCTAACGGCCGCCGCGGGGTGACGCGAGCCCCCGCCCTAGTGCCAGGCCCGGGCCTCGAGAGAGAGCACGAGGCCGGCCGAGGCCGCTGCGTCGGGACAGCGCCCAGCCCCGATCCTACCCTAGGGCCCAGGCCAGGCACGGGCCATAGTCCTCCGCATGCACCCAGCTCGGGCCGGGCGGGAGCCCAAGTGCTCTGGTACTTCCCCACTGCCTCTGTTCTGGGCCCAGCTCTCCCACCCCGCCCGACCTGGGTGATCCAGAGCCCTCTGACAAGGAGCCAGCCCTGCCTGGAAAAGGGGTGCGGGCGGCTCGGGTCAGCAGTGCTGAGCGGGGCGTTAAAGGGCCGCATAGTGGGACAAGGAACTGCCGGGCCTCCCAGGAGTGTTCAGCAGGGACGCTCCCCCGGCCTCCAGTAGCAGCTCCGCCCCTCCCATTGGCCGGGAGGCTTTGTGAGCGGGAGCTGTGGGGGCAGTGCCCAGAAAACCTCCCTCCCCAGACTTTCTGTCGAGGAGCCAGACATACTGGCCCTGTCCCAGCGTCTCAAAGAACCAGGGCAGGCAGGAGTCTGTCTTAGTGCCTCTGTGCCTCTGGCCTAAGGTAAGTACAGCCTAGCTGAACCAGTGCCTTGATCCCCCTCCCAGAGCTTGCAGGCCCAGCCCTGAGCCTGCTCCCACACTCTAAACCCCTGAAACCCAGCCGAGAGCCCCCTCCTACTTCCACAGTCGGCAACACCAACTAGAATCCTTCCTGCACCCCTGCTCCAGCACACAGCCCCCTCCTGAATCCCTCATTTCTGGCCCCATCCCACATCCTGTACCCCCAGCTGGAGTCTTCACCCAGTCTCACAACCCAATCCTCTGGCCCATTCCATTGAATTTGGGGAAAGGACAAGCGATGCAGGAGAAAGTGGGATGAGGCTTAGAACACGGGGTGGGGCAGGGCAGGTGTTTGGTTCTATGTGATTAGAAAGTTGGCAACTGTAGTCACACTTCATATGCAGAAATCACCCTGTCACGTTATTCACACTGCTTTCTCACAGAGGCAGACATCTTGATCAGTGTTCAGGACCTGATGAAAAAAATCTTAACATAGTCAAGGAGTTGACTGAGAAAATATCAGAGACATTGGGTATTATTTTTGAAAACTCATGCAAAACAGAGATTGCAGAGGAAGGCAAATATAGTGCAATCTACTAAGACAATCTGGGTAATTACAGATGAGTCCTCTTAATTTAAGAACACAGAAAGATAATAGAGTAAATAATCAGTTTACAAACACCTGGAAAATAAGGTGATGATGGCTTATCAAGGAATGTTGCTTTTGAAGAACAAATCATGACAAATTAACCTAATGGCTCTGCTTGATAGGAAACAAGCCTTGTGGATGGGATGTGGCAGGGGAGGAGTGGTAGATGTTGTATATCTTGATTTTAGTAAGGCTTTTGTTAGTGTCCCTCTTGATCTCAAACTAGGGAAACAAAGCCTAGATGGAGTTACTATAAAGTGCATGCATATTTGGTTGGAAAAACATTCCTGTAGAATAGTTATGGTTCACAGTCAAGCTGGAAGGGTCTATCACATGGGGTCTTTCAGGTATCAGTTCTGGGTCTGATTCTGTTCAATATTTTCATAAATGATTGAGACTAAAATTATACAGCGTACACTTAAAGTTTGAAGACAATACCAAGCTCAGTGGGGTTGCAAGTACTTTGGACGATAGGATTAAAATTAAAAGTCATCTGGACAAATTTGAGAAATTGTCTGAAGTAAACAATTAAATTAAAAAAGGACAAATGCACTAAGGAAGGAACAATCACTTGCACACACATACATGGGAAATGACTGTCTAGGAAGGAGTACTATGGAAAGAGCTCTGGGGGCACGGGTATTGGATGAAGCTATCTCTTGGGAAGGTGAACTCCCCAGGCTTTGGCCCTGCCCATATTCTACTGCAGGCTCCAGACATTCTTCCCAGGCACTGCCCTCTCCCCACTGTTCTCTTCTTTCCCTGCCCTGCTTACCCCCTTTAAGCAAAATCCCTGAATCCAAATGTAGAAAATGACATTTGAAAAAAAAAAACACTCTTCTACAATTTCTTTCTAACGAAAATGGAACATGTTATCCACTGCATGCCAGATTGTGAAGACTGGACCTGCAGAAGGTACCTAATTAAATTTATTTGGGAATAAAAAAAGTCACAAGTTTTTTTTATATATACCCTGAAGTTTGTCAAAGATTTATTTGCACAAACTTTGTGGTAAGGGCAGGTCAGCTGTCCTGCTGAATATAACATTAAATATTATGGAATAGATGATGCAGCTCTTCTTTGTTTAATTTTTTTTAATCAGTATTTCTGAGCTGATTTTATATTTTAATTTTACTCTTAAGCCTGCACAAGTAATCATTCCAGATTACTACAGATTTAAGACACTGAAGCAAAAATATAAGTTTAAATTAATCAGAGCAATTTAGTGTGTTCATCACAATATTCATTGCTTTTAGAAAAAGGGAACACTAATTTATTTTGTGTAATCTCCATAACAATAGACATATTTACAAAATTTCATTTTATATTAATGTTAAAAATATGTCTAAATATTTTAGGTATAACAAGATTTTATACCTTACTGATTTTGGTGGAGGGTTCTCGTAAAAGTAGTTCATCAAATAGTCAGAAGTAAAAAAAGGGAAAATTCATTTTAACCAGGTATGTAGAAGAAAAGAGGTGTTGTCCCTATAAGGACTCTCTTGAACAGAGAGTGAAAAGAGAAAGATTACAGCAGAGATAGATAGAAAGAACAAGACGACTTTGGAAGCAAGTTTTTTGTATTATAGTAATTAAAATGTGTATTTTAAATAAGATCTTTTGAAGAATTTAAAGAACTGTTTGTCTGAAGATCCAAGTATGTAAGGCTAAAGATGAATACTCAGATTCTGCATCTCAAAATCTATGCAAGGATGTTTTAAATGTGTGGTTTTATAATCTACTGCCGCAACAAACTGACTAAATATTTTAAGCAAATTGTAAACTAAGGTCCTGTAGCCGAATAGATTGAATAAATATTGCAGGAATGCAAAATTATTTTTGTCAAGTACATTCAGAATCTGACAGTATATACCTCCAGGATGGCAAATGCTTTTTAAATTACTCCATTATTGCTTAATGGCTCTTTGAACAGTTTCAGTCTTATGCTGATAGATCTGGCAAGTTGTAAGACTTTTCACTTTGAAATTACTAGATTGCCTCTAGGGGCAGACTCACCAGGCTGAAACACCCTGTTGTTGGAGCCTGCAGGAAGAATCAGACTAGGGGTAAGAAGAGGTAGGTGTTTGGACATTAAGATCCAGGGGAAGCAATGTCTTCCCTTTCCTCTATACTGACCATGTCTGGGAGTTGATAGTGGATCACAAAGTAAATATGAGTCAACAGTGTAACACTGTTGCAAAAAAAGCCATAATTCTGGAATGTATCAGCAGGACTATTGTACTCAAGACACAAGAAGTAATTCTTCCATTCTACTCCATGTTGTTAAGGCTGCAACTGGAGTATTGTATTGTGTCCGGTTCTGGGCTCCATATTTCAGAAAAGTTGTGTACCAATTGGAGAAGGTCCAAAGGAGCGCAGCAAAAATGATTAAAATTCTAGAAAGCATGATTTGTGAGGAAAGATTGCTAGCAGCTGCATCAAGCATGTGTCTGGAAGCCACTTTAGCCCCACTGGGCTGATGGTGGTGGTAGTGGAGGCCCCTGGTCATTTTAAATCACCCTGAGCAGCAGGCAGGCTGGGGGGGGACATGGGGGAGAGGGGATTGCGCAGGGGCCGGAGCATAGACAACTGGTGTCTGCAAGGGATGGGGAGTAGGGAGGACCACTCAGAGGAACAGGGAGGGGGGTATAAGAGCACTCCATTTAGCAATTACAATTTTGACAAGGCACGGGGGTGCAGTGCACCTCCTGGGTGCTGCCACAAGTCATCTATTGCCGGGGTGAGACCCGGCCCTAACCTTTGGTGTAGATGAGATAGGAATATTCCTGTTATATGGGCCCATGGTACCCAAGGACCTCGCTGCCTATGACCACATTACATATATTTGGAAAAATCTTAGCATTTAGAATGAGCTCCATTGGGAGACTGAAGAGACAGGATGGGTGAGGTGGTATCTTTCATTGGACTATTTTGTTGGGGTGTGTCTACACTGCACCTTTAGCTTAAATAAACCCTATTCTGAAATGTCCCTTAGTCCTCATGGAACAAGGTTTACAGGGATGTCAGAATAACTACTCCATTATATTTTGAAATAACAGGCTTCTTTCAAAGATGTGGAATAGCTATTTCAGGCTACTGAAATAATGCTGCAGTGTAGATGTACCTTTAGAAAGAAGGACTAATCATATGCAACTGCTCTGAGGGAGCATCTGCCTCTGTAGCAAAACTGTAAGGTTCTGGTCTCTGACAACTTGTATTTCCATTCTCTTGGCTGCTTGCTATTACTAATGGCTAGAAAAGTGCAGGGGAGGATAGCAAGAAAAAGAATTCCAACCCAAGATGTCAGAATAGGCACTTGCAGCTCTCTTGCAGAAGCAGCTGTGCCTTGTAGCATTGTTGTTCCAATGTCGTATCTTGACAGAAGTCAGTTAGATCATGTGAATATCTCTTTGCATTTTACTTGGAGAATTCAGAAGAGGCCTCTGTCTGACACTGGAGAAATCTAGTTTGTGGGGACTTGCTTTTAGTTAGTTTAGTTAGTTTGGGGGAGTTTATCAAGCAAAATTTCAAGAAGGGAACATTTTTAAGGTATGCATTTTTTTTAAATTTTATTTGGAAAATTCAAAATACATTTTAGTATCTATTTTAGTAGAGTTATCCGAGGACTTCTGTTATGCTCAAGCAAGCAGAACATAAGACTATTACAAACCACAAGACTATGGAGCCAAATTATTCCTAGGTATAACTACAGGAACTATGGCAGATGCACAGTAGGTATAAATTTGGCTCTTGATAAGCAAACACTCCTGCTAGTCTGCCTTTTAATAGATTAAACTTAAAAAACAACAGATAATCTAGCAGCTAAACTAAAAAAAACCCATGTAGATGGTATCATGTGCTTTCATAGACACAACCCACTCCTTCAGATGAATTTAATTATGCAAGGAGAGCTGCGGGCTGGAGATTCTTCAGGTGATAGACCTGTAGAGGCAGGGCATGAGTGATGATGTTTGCCCTGGCTGTCAAGTGCTGATTATGGCCTCCCCACTGTTGCCCACGTCAACTGTGGATCTGTATCTATCACTGACACGGCTGGAGTTGAGAGTGGCAGCATTGAAGCCGGTGCCGCTTTATTTGAACACGCCACTTTTGCCTGCAGCCCCGTATAATTTTGTGATGCTGGGTTTTATGGGGCACCACAAGTGTGGAGTACCCCTAGGCTTCAGCACTGAGGAAGTGCAGACAGGCGCCGTGGCTAATTTGTAAGCTCTGCCTGCCATTTTGGTAGCAGGGGTCCTCAAAGTGCCTGGTCTCTTCCCTACTTACTCTCAAGGAAGAGTGTGTCGGAGAAGTGGCTCTTTTCTTTGGTGAGTCTTCCTATTCTTGGGAGGCATTTTGTGCTTCAGCAGGCTGCATAGCCTTGTCCAATAATATAATTCTGAGGTGGAGCACTGTATTCTTTCTAGCTCTTCCTGCCAGGCTGCAGCAGTGATCACACTTCTGTGGTATGTGGGCTTCCCCTAAGTAGCAAATGCATAGGGAATGGTCATCGGATACTGGCATGGGCTCCTAGCACTCATCACATTTCTTGAAGCCCGAAGAACCAGACATATTGATTTGTCTGCAGTGTTACTCTTTCTCTTTTCCTTTTCTGTACTGGAAAAAAAAAAGAAAGAAAAAGAAGAGAGGAGAACTGGGAAGGAGCCTGGTTCATGTTGCCTCTGAGCTGAGCAGCTAAGCCATGTTCAAATCCTGTAGGGAAGAAAAAACATTTTGTGAGGTAAAATTGAACAAGGAGAACTATTTACATGAATTTCTAACACAATAAGGATAACTGTCAAAACACTAAAATATTATCTGAGATAAGAGTGTGAGAGAGCATATTGAAGCTCCATCTGAAGCTGAGGGCAGTTAAAAAGGAACTGAAATGGATGGGTCAGGCCACGCATGTTGGACGCTCAGTTGGGAGTGCTGTGACATGCGTCCTGCGAATGCATGGCCCAGTCAGGGAAACTGCTTTGCAAGGCTCGGATCTGTGGCTCCGGGTGACCCATCACCAACAGTGGAGCACCCCCCGGATGCACATCTTGAAGAACGGTTGTTATACATGAAATGAGTAATTACCTTTTCACAGCATCTTTCACTAAGAGCCATTAATATACTACTTTGTCACAGACCAGAACAAGTAATGTCAGGAGTTCTGCTCCAGTAAGGGCTCTAGTCTTGCCCCCCCGCCAGGCTCTTTTCTTATGCCTTGGTAATTGGCATTCATATGGGCCTTCCCCACTCCCCATTACATTTAAGGTAGAGGCAGTCCCCGGGTTACATTGATCCGACTTACATCGGATCCCTACTTACAAATGGGGTGAGGCAACCCTGCACTAGCTGCTTCCCCCCAGCAGACCAGGGAGACGCAAAGCTAGTGCCCCCCCCCAGCAGACCAGGGAGACGCGGAGTGGCTTTTCTCTGCAGACACCTCAGCTTGAGAATAAAGGACTGAGGGAAGTGAGGTGTGGGAGAATAAAACTGAGCTCTGGAGAAATGTTTGGCTAGAGTTTCCCCTACAATATGTACCAGTTCCGACTTACATACAAATTCAACTTAAGAACAAACCTACAGTCCCTATCTTGTACGTAACTCGGGGACTGCCTGTACTGAGGAAACTGAGGTGAGAGTAATTATCATGATTGATGGCAGTTCTGATATTCATATCTGATAAATCTCTTAACATAGCCTCCCCCCCACAACACCTTACAGCTCTTCCTGAGTCATGCAAAACCAAAATCAGCTCCTAGATCTGGAACCAGAATAATTGCAATGAATAGCCTGGATGTTGTCCACCAAAGAAATTGATTATCTGAAGTTCAGAACCTTCCATTCCAAAGCAGGAAAGACTCAAACTGACTTAGGGTCTTGTCTACGCTACCAGGTTTTGTCGTCAAAATGTATATTGATGCCCAAAGTTGACAAAACAAAACTTGCCAAACTGTGTTCACACTTGCTCCATCTTTCAACAGATCATATCCTCATTGGAAGGAAATATCACAGACAGTGTGAGCAATGCACCGTGGGTACGTAACAGTCTCTGCAGACTTCCCTCAGAGTTCTCCCACAGCCTTTTCAACTGGTGGCTTGAGTAGCTCCGTGAGCTTGCCATGCTGAGGATTGTCAAAGCAGCACAACATTCTGTCCCTCTCCCTGCAGCAGTGGCCTGTTTACTGCTGTGTACAGAGCAGAATAGCAGCATTCCAATGATTTGTTCTTTATTCCCCAAATGGAGCAGCGCATTCACCTGTCAGATACTTCCAGAGGCTATAAAAAGAGAGTGGGGGCATGCCTTGCAGGGCAGTGGAGATCAAGACACTGAGCAGAGCAATCAGGTCAGGCAGTGTGAGATACTGGCAGAAGTCAGTTCTCTCAACAAACAAACAGGCTATGTCTACATTGCAAGGTTTTTGCACAAAAATGTCCATTTTTGCGCAAAAAACTGTAGAGCGTCCACACCTCAAATGTGCTTTTGCGCAAGTAAATCGGCAGTAAAACGGCAGAATAGAGGGCTTTTGCTGGTGTAGGTAAACCTCCTTCTATGCGGCATAACTCCCTTTTGCGCTACAGCTATTGCGCAAAAAGGCAAGTGTGGACGCTCTGGAGGGGTTTCTTGCACAAGAAGCCTAGGTGGGAAAAAGCACAGATGCTCTGATGACCATTCTGTGAATGGCAATCAGAGCTTTCTTGTGCAAGAGCATCCATGCAATGTGGACGTGCTCTTGTGCAATACGTTTTTGCGCAAAACCCTTGCACAAAAGGCTTCTTGTGCAAGAAGCCTACAGTATAAAGGCAGCCACAGTGTCTACACTGGCTCTTTGCTGATAAAAAAGGGACAGGAAAAAAGTTTCTTGTAGGGTTGGAAGTTTTATGTTGCTGAAACTGGGTGTTTTCTGGACAAAAGTTGCTTTGGAGTATATAGGCTCTCACTGTTTTATCACCAAAAAACAGTTTTTGGTGACAAAACTTGATAGTGTAGACAAGGCCTTATAAAACTAAATGAAAGAGGTTTTATATTTGGGCATCTCAGCACTAGGTCTATCCCTGACAACCCCCATTTCAGCAATATTGCACTACTGACTAGTTTCTGTAAGCTGCAAAAGTACCCATTGTGACCGGGTCAGTCCCCCTCCTGGTACCCTGACCCTTGTTCCGTCCACTATCTCACCCTTTGAGGGTTGCAGCGGGGCCCTCACTTGCAGAGTTTTTAGCCCTGGGCCTTCCTGGTCCTCACCATAAAGAATGGTGTATTGGGCTGAAGCCCTGAGCCAGTCACAGCTGAGTAGTAAGCCCTCTTCTAGCCCCTTGGGGATAGGGAACCATTCAACACTCCCTGCTCCAGCCCTTCACCTCCGCCTACAGCCTTTGGCAGGACTGAAATCTCCTTATCACCAGGTTGTTTGCTCCTCCTCCACTCTCTTTCCCTCTCCTTCTGCCCTAGGGAAGGCTTTTAGAGAGGCTCTGTGGCAGCCTAATTCAGTTCACCTGGTCCTTAATTAGTTTGCAGCTGCCCTGTCTCAGCTGCCCCTTTTCCCTTTTAACCCTTCCCTGTCACACTATCTAGGAGCAATGCATGCACTTGTATCCTTCCTGGGGCACAGTGTTTTCTGTGTTACAATGTCTAAATTTCTTAAGAATCTTATTCATGCTTTTCCCCTAGTTTGGGAGCATGACATTCCCCCACTCTGGGACCTCTTTGTATTATTAACATGTTTGATGTATCTCCCCTTTGAGCTATTAAGTTTTTCTCTATGCTATCTGTTAAGGAAGTCTGCCTTTTTAATAGTCATTACACTGGTGGAAGGGTAGTGGAAACTCATGGCCTTATGGCAGGTCTCCCTTATATAGAGTTTCATAAAAAGTAAAGGGTTAGTCCCAATCTCATTTCTGGGTTAGTCTCCATCCCAACATTTATCTGGTGGTAGTGTGGATTGACTCACTTTCTCTCTCTCTCTTTTTCAGGCAAAGGAACCAGGATTGGGATCTTGAGGACCACAGCCCCAGGGATCAGGAACTGTTCGATGGTGGGAACAGGTGTGTCTTCAATGAAGGAAACAGGTAGGTAGTAGGTGTCTTCTCAGGAGGACCATGTGACCAGAACCCAGGCTGCCTCCTGAGCAGACAGCAACCTATAACACTGCATCAGTCCATTATATCATCACTTGTTACCAGGTAGATGTGACCCTTTCCTGCCCTTCCTCTTTGACTGTGTCCAGACTGCAAGCTTCTTTCAAAAGAGCACCTAAACAAAAGCTCATTGAAAAAGCAATCTACTTTTTCAAAAGATAGCGTCCAATCAGTGTGGATGCTATCTCGCATATAAGGCCACCCGGAACCAGTTCAGGCAGGGCATTAGGTCAGCAGTTGCTTCTGGGTGCGGTTGCCTAAGGCTATCGGAGAGGCGTGCTTAAAGGAACCCCCCGGACAGCCGTTTCTCAGCTTCTGCTACATGCTTGCCTACCTCTCAGAGAGACAGCAAAGCGTTAGCAGTGTGCGCTCTGGTTGCGCAATTTTTGGACGCCACAGCATGCTCCTTGCCATGGAGCTGGAGCTGCCCCTGAACATGCGATGGCCCCACGCAGTCATGCTGCAGGTTCTGCAGCAATTTTCAGACCATCTTGACTCCCAGCTCATCTGAGTCCCTCTTCTTCTATGTGGGAGCAAGACCCTTGCAACTGCACCCCATGGTGGAGAGACTATTTTGGAGGCTGGATACTAGTTCGGCCTGGTCGTGGAATGGTAGGACGACCAGCAGTGGCTGAACAACTTCTGCATGCGGAAAGTCACCTTTTTGGGCCTAGCTCACCCCTACCCTCCAACGACGGGACACCCACTTGCGCCCTGCCATCCCCCTGGACAAGTGGGTCACCATCGCCAACTGGAAGCTCGTCACCCCAGACAGCTACTGGTTCGGCGTGGGAAAGTCCACTGTCAGGGCCCTCATGGAGGTAAGACACTCTCAGGCTGCAGTCCCTGCAAGGGGGAGTCCTGGAAAGGTGGACCCCAGGGAAGGGGGAGAGGGGTGGTGCTGGGGTGAACTAGGGGGGGAAGCCCTGTCCCCCAGGGGCGGGGGTTGTGCCATCCCACCCTCACACAGCCCTGCTGCTGGAGGGTAGCCTCACGGGGTGGCGCCTCTGATGTTTGAGGAGCAGGCAGTTCCCAGAGGCTCTCACATTCCCTCTCATGCTCAGTTTTGTGTGTTTCTTTGTCCCCTTCTGCAGGTTGAGGGGGCCATCAACTTCGTCCTGCTATGCAGGGCCATACACCAGGGAGAACTGGACCCCATCATTGCAGGATTTGCCACCCCGGCGTTCCCCAACTGCAGGGGGGTTATCAATGGAATCCACATCCTAATCCGTGCACCACATTTAGCGGCCCAATCCATAAACCACAAGGGCTATTTCTCCATGATGATGCAGGCCCTCATCAACCACCGTGGACACTTCAGACATTTTTGTTGGGTGGTCGGACAAGGCACATACTGCCCACCTATTCAGTAATGCCAGCTCTACCACAAGCTCCAAGCTGGGACATTTTTCCCCCAGGGGGACATTTGCATGGGTGACCTGTAGGTGCCACAGTGCATCGTTAGGGAAGTGGCCTATCCATTAATGTCCTGGCTCATGAATCTCTAAACTGGCCACCTGGACCCCAGCAGGAAACAATTCAATGTGCACCTCAGCCAGGCCCAAATGCAGGTGGAATGCGCCTTCCACTGCCTGAAGGCAGGGCTCAGACGTCTCATGACCCACCTGGACTTGAGATCACATTGTCACAGCGTGTTGTGTTCTCCACAATATCGTGGAGAGGAAGGGGGAGGCCTTCCTACCCAGGTGGGGGGCAGAGTCCAGCAAGGAAAGGAGGGCCTTCACGCAGCTGTGGACAGCTGCTGTCTACTGAGCACATCAGGGGGGAGTGCACAACCATGAGGCCCTGAAGGAGTTTGTCTCAAGGACCCCAGTAACTTTCCCCACTGCCTCTCCACTAGAGGCCTGTGCCTTGACTCCCTAGGGCTACGTCTGCACTGGCACAATCTTGTGCCAGAAATATGCAAATGAGGCTAAGCGTGGAATATGGCCCAGCCTCAGTTGCATATCTAATGAACCTATGCCTTTCCCACCACACCCCCTTCCTTCCCCTCTTCCCTACACAGTCAGTAAAGACACCAGTGTGGATTGGAACAAAAAAAATTGTTTTTTTAAGCAAATGGGAAGGGGGGGGGCTCAGTATTGGGAGTGGCGTGTGGGGCAGCTAGAAATGCCACCTTGGGTCTGGGGACGACAGCGAACTCGGAGGTGGATGGGGCCTGGGACAATAAGGAGATGGGCAGGATGGGGCGTTGGAGTGGGGTCAGGGATGTTAGAAAAGGTAAGGGGAGGGGGCATAGGCATGGGCAGGGGAGCTGGAGTGGGGAAGAGAAACCAGGTCTGCCATCACTTCCCGGATTGTGGAACATGTTTTTGCCCAGCCGCACATGCTGGTCTTACATGTAGTTCTGTCACTTGGCTTCATCCCAGACCTTTTGGGCCAGGGTCTGCTGCATGTCACACAGGACACCACGTGCTCAATCCTGATTACCCATCAGTGACTGCTGCTCCAGCTGTGGAGAATGAAGAGGAAGAGGCAGTCAGTCATCCCTGCACACAATGTCCCTCCTCTGTGAGCACAGAGCAACAGTCCTCAGAGCAGAGGATGGGGATGTCCTGGGAGCAAGGCCATGTGTAGCCTGCACAACTGGCCCTGCCTCACAGGGGCCCTGAGGTACCTAGGGAGCCATGCTTCTCCCCCACATATATACCTGTGTCTGGAGCTGCTGTCTGTGGCCATGGGTGGTGCCTCATTTGCAGCACTCCGTCTCTGTAGGGTCATGCATGTGCCTTCCAGCCTGCTTCCAGCATTGCCAGGTTGTGGGAAGGCATTTCCCATCCCCCCAGGGGTGTCACATGGTGGGGGTGTCTCCCCACAGCCTGTGAGCAGGATCCCAGGGGTGCTCTGCATCTGGCTTCTGTGGTGCACATTGGTGCTGCATGCGCTTGTACATGCATGGACTGCAGCAGAATCTGCAGGCTGAGTAACCATTCCCCCTTCTCCTGTGTGCCTGCCTCCCTCACCCTGTGTGTGTGTGTGTGTAGCAAACAGAGCATTCACCTGATGATCTTTTCCTGCTGTCAGAGGATGCCTGGGAGACCTCCAGGGCTTGGGTACCAGCTCCAGGGTGAGGGTGACTATGATGGCCGTATTCTCCCTGAACTGCAGCTCTTATTTGTCCTCCTCCTCATCAAGGAGCGCCTGGTGGGTGACTACCGGCATCTCAAGCCCCAAGTCCACCACTATGGGTGGGGAAATGGTTTCACCACCCCCTAGAATGCAGTGCAGCTTACTGAAGAATGGGAAGTAGTGTGATCCTGCCCTGGAGAGAGACCTATGCCCCTGGCATAGCTCCTTCACCTTGCTCCTTAATTGGTGCAAGAGTGGTATCCCCTCACAGCCAAAGGCGCCACCATCTCACCTTAAGTGTTTGTGTTGTACCTCTGGGAGCCAAGATCCTGCAGCGTCTCCTCCTCCCCACAAAGCTAGAGGGACAAGCTCTCTGTCCCAGAGCCAGAGGGCACATGGCGTGTGGTGCCCGTGGGTGGGTCCTGCGAGTCCTGGTGGTGCTCCCTATTAGGGCCAGGTGAATATGGGGGCTTGTGCTTGGCTATAGTTCCCAGTGTGGGTGACAGGGCCAGCTTCCTGCCACAAACCTTGTCCAGGGTGCCTGCAGCTTTAAAAGCTGCCAGGGGAGAGGAACTATAGAGTTTTGATTACTCTGGACAGAGTGTCCACCAAGGCACCTGTGTTATTTCCTGGAGTCCTCATCTTTCAAAAGAAGACGCTCTTCCCTGTCCACAAATGCCTTTTTCCATTTGGACAGAGTTTTACTGCTGTCAGAAAAAGCCCTGCATTCTTTCAACTTTGTCAAAAGAACACAGTAGCAGTGTGGACTTATGTTCTTCCAAAAAAACTCTGCTGTGTAGACATACCCTTTGTAGCATCCCACCTTTTTCTGTTAGGGTGCGTCCAGACTGTAAAGATTTTGTGCAAAAGCAGCCACTTTTGCGCAAAAACTTGCCAGCTGCTTACACTGGCCGCTTGAATTTGCACAAGAGCACTGACATTCTATTATAAGAATTCAGTGCTTCTTGCACCAATACTTTCACACTCCTGCTCAGGGATAAGCCCTCTTGCGGAAGAATACTTGCGCAAGAGGGCCAGTGTAGACAGGCACCTTTAGTTATTGAGCTTTCTTGCGCAAAAAATTAAGTGGCCAGCGGGGCTTTCTTGCACAAAAGCACATCTATACTGGGCACAGATGCTTTTGCACAAAAGCATCCATGCCAATATAGACACTTTTGTGGAAACACTTTTAACGAAAAAACTTTTAAGTATTTCTGCAAAATCATGCCAGTCTAGACACAGCCAATGGCTACTATCCTCAACATACGCATGAACCGTCCCTGCCTGGGTCCTCACTGCCTGTGACCCTCTATGGGCTCCCTACCACCTCCTACGCTGAGGCAAGGCCTCCTCTCCCCTCAGACCATGTTGAGTCCTGATGTAGTCCTCTTTCTAGTCAGTAACTAAGAGCCACCAGAGTATAAATTGAGGATTTGAGTGGAAGCTGTTCTAGATATACTCTGGTTCTCTCTTCTTGAGCACCTCATCCAGATTTCTTGATGGTCTAACATTGTAGTGTTCTTAAACAACAGTACTTAATGGTTTGTGGAAGCTAATTTGTGAAATGTTGTGACCTTCTGGTACAAAGTGTTAATATACAGCAGAGAGTAGAGGGGAAAAAAAGTATTCCCATTTTACCCAATATAACTTGGTATATCTCAGGGATAGAAGATTGTAGGAACACACACTCTAATCAATCATCAGGGCTATTGCTATACTGAAGGCCTATGCTATTATGCCATGTTTCACCTGGTCAGCCTTTAGTACAGCCTGTTAGTTCTCCTTCCCCTCTTCAGCCTTACTGGCAGTCAGCGTACACCAACAGGAAGACAATGAGTTCTGAGGTACTCCATCTTCAATGTGATGCATTTATCTATCACATATACAAGATTAGACCTCTGTACATGTGGTTTAAAAAAAAAAAAAAGGAGTGCTTCTATCTTTAAGTATCATCAAGATCCTTACGGATGCATTGTCTATCAAGGAATTCAACAGCATCAAGGGTGAAAAGCAGTAAAGACTGCCTTTCCCTACATCTGTCACTATCTGCAACTTCTTGCTGGGGAGAAGATGCATCTTCAATTTTAAGATCTGAAGCCACTGACAGTAACGAAATGTGAACATGTTTCAGTAGACAGCATTTCACATATTCACACAAAACTCTGTCCCTTGGAAGTTAACACCATTAGCCTTTGCATAGCTACAGTAGCTGTGCTGTAGTGGAAATATCACAAGGGGGCTGAACACTTAGTCATGACAGCTGTTCTTGTCTTTCAAGTAGCAAAGATACATTTTACAAGTGGGATCTGTGCTGAGAATTCTAGAACAAAATAGGATGTTTGAGGACTTTATATAAACACACTGACAAGATCTGAGGTATTAAAGGAAGTTTTATTTATACATTTTAGCAATAGGAGAAAATTGAAGATGCAGTTATCTGCTTGGTTGTAAAGAATAAAACATTTAATTATAAATATTTAGCTAAAAGCGTGATTTATAAAATATAATCTGTGGAGATATATACATAGTTTAATTGTTTAGCAATTCTCCCATCTGGCATTAAAGATTAGAGGTCTTTCTATTTATTATTCTACACTCACAGTTTAGTGCTCACAGCTTAAGCAGCAAGACAGACAGGTGAAGACACAGATGATCCATCACGGACCACTGATGTGAGTCTTGTCTTAGAAGGAATTTGGGCAACAGAGAGGCAGAACATTAATGCATACAGAGAGGCTTTGCAAGAAGGACTCCTCCTCTTTTTGGTGGCTTTCAGCAGATACAGACATGCACCTGCAATTTTTTTAAAATTTGTGGGCAAGTCCTGTGAGTTCATAAAAAATGGGTACCATAGGCTATGGTAAGGGTATCATGCAAGTTTACTAAATTCAGATTTGCCCAATGCACCTCAATCTTGATTTGTAACCTCTCTGTTATTCCCTTTCTGAGCAGAAACTGCTCATTGTACCATATTGGTTTTGTAGAATAATGACTTCATGAAAGTCACTTTGACACATACATCCTCAGTTCATGAACATAAGATTCTCGGAGGTGAAAATTGTGCATCATTCGATTGTGCTGCCCAGCAGGAAATATTTCATAGACACAGATATACCCATTTGCTTCTCCTAAATCGAAGAGCCTAAAAAAGTTTAGTGAGGCCATACAGTAGACTGATTTTTTTTGGATCTTTCATCTTCCATCAGTTTTCTATTTTGTTTTAAGTAGTGCTAATTTCTCCTACATCCTGGGCAAGATGTTACTTAAGAGAAGTCCGGCTTTTTTTTTAAACTGGGAGAGTTGTCAAGATAGCATTTCCAACAGAAAGAGTTGGAAGGCTGCTGTTATTCTTTTGGCTAGTAGAAAAGGTATGCGACTGTCAATTCATTTCATTCCTAGCCCTGCCGACTCTACAACCTTTGGACTCAGAGAAAGGAGAGTAGAGCAAAGTAAAATATATATGATCCTGCTAAGGTTTAGTGCACGATAACAGAAAAAGTAATCTGTACTTGGTTCATTCTGATTTGCTCTAAGACATCACTACTTACCTGGAAAATAAACAAAATACCTCAAGGGGAACGGGAGGGTTATGAAGAATAGAAACCAAAGAGCAAAAGGTAGACCAGAGAGACTTTTTTTTTTTTGATTAAGAAAAGCTGACAATTGTCATTGCTCATCCATGATTTGCTATTTGGTTCTTCAGCACTAGGACGAACTTAAGCACTACCTGACAGTTTAGAGTGATGAGTATGTACACAGTTCTTATTGTTCACACTGTATGACCACATGGTAGTTGTGAGAGCTGTATCCTTTGGAACTGATTTAGAAGCTTCAGTTTGAAAGGATGGTCAAGCTCTAGCAGGAGATACTGTCCAGGCACAGTTGCAATTCATGGAAATAGTCCAGGCACAGTTGCAATTCATGGAAACAGACCAAATTAGAAGAAGTCTACTGGTAGAATGGATGGTTACTGGCTGAATGCAGACTTGAGCTCTTTGAATGCTGCCCGACGGTGTTTCTTCTCTTCCTCTTCCCGTTTTCGCTCATCCTGCTCTGCCTTGATCTCCTCTTCAAACTTACTAGCTGAAGAAAGGGCTTGAACCTGTCAAGGGAAATACAGACATGAGCTATGGCAAGGATTAAGAATTTGAACTATTTATCAGCACCCCTGTTGGCCACATCTTTCACTGGTTACCAGATTCAGTGGTGCCATAATTGATTATGGTTTAACAATATTACAGTAGCTGAGTATTTACACTGACAACCTGTTGATTCACTTTTATTCTGAAATAAATAGGATAGTTTATTTATCAATGGTCACTTCCCCCTGGAACTGAGCCACACTTCGGAAAAGAGTGTGGATATATTTATTCCAACATGTAGGAAATATTCTAATTTCTTTATGACCTTTTGTGCTAAATAAAATGGGACGCTAAATGCGTGAATTGACTTTCAAGATTTATAGGACAAATGTCTTGACCAGTTATGCATCTTCCCATTCCTCATCACTAGGTCACCAGCCATCACAGCATGAGTCATGAAAACTCAATAAGCTTTCCCCAAAGATAAAAAAATTGCAGAAAATGTGAATTCCAAATTGGGATGAAATATGAGGAGCTCAGACTGTGGCCCATTTGCACACCAAAGGAAAAGGCTTCATTTGAGAGTTGGTTTTCAGCTCTACTTTCCGGTTTGTGTGTTAACAGCTGTGCTATGTTAGACAACTATTTTTGTCCACAGAATTTCTTTCAGATCATGTTTTACCAAACTTTAAAAGCCCGGTCCAACCAAACATGAAGATAAGGCTTTGTAGTATTATCCAAACAAAAAGCTTTATGATGTTATTCTGGCCTAGAAAATTTAAAAGATGAGAACACTCACATATTTTTTTCAGAACTAAGCTCCGTGCTCTGGTGCTGGAGAAGAGGAAGTTCCTTGCAGAGAAGGTTAGAAGTTAGTGCAGGATTGCTGGCCTGTGTGGTGTTCACTGATCACACAGTACTTTAGGTGCTTGTAAAAGCTCTGCTTTATTCTGTGAGGAGTTCCAACTGACTGTGTTTAACAACCAACTCTTCATAGCATCCTGGCCAGACTCTGCAGATATGTCTGCACCGCAGTTGGGAGGTGTGACAGTAGCACATTTAAACCTACCAAGGATCCCAGATAAATAATCAAGCAGCCACTGCCCATACTGCCACAGCTATTATTACTCCCAGGTGCTGCAGTCACACCTCTTGACTGCAATACACACCCACCCTTTCTTTGGGAAGCCTAGTCCTTAATAATTACTGTCTTCGAGATACTTTTTGAACAGGTTTGGATGATGACATTTCAAGGGCTATTTCAGCCATGGAGATGATGGGATGGAGTAAGAAGTCTACAGGGTGCTTGAAGGGGAAGGAAGCACCACTAGAGCAGCAGAGGCTGGCAAAATAAGCCATTTTGTGGTTCATTTATCAGCAGAATAATGCTCTGTGGGGCACAGCATACACATCTGAACAGGAACTGGCACAACCCAGAATGATAGTGGGACTGTGTACTCTGTGTTGAGGAAAATTAACATCTTAAATTGGTGGAATAACATCTGTTGACACTGGTGTGACGGACCCCCCTCCCCATGCTTCATGAAATGGACTTAGGGGACATGAAGATACGTAACTCAAAAGTGCTTTGAGCAAATTATTTCGTGTACCCCATCAATCTTCATGTCACAATTGACTGGTTCTGTTTATCTTACTTTGATGTATGTATCATTTGTGTGTGTGTAAAATTAGACCTATAGAGTGGGGAATACTTTGTGGTTTTACATGTGTGAATGAGAGACATGGAGGGTTAAACAATCTCTTTTGTCCTTAAATCTGGCCAGTGGTAGGTAGGGAGCGGCCTCAATTCCTTAACAAAAACAATGGGAAAACAGAGCCCTTGGTCTTTTGGCTGGGCTGCACCTAGAGGACAGGAGCCAGAGACCCCAGGGTGGGGAAGACAGCCCTGGTTTGGAGGGGCAGCTGGAAAAGAGGTTTTAGGATGAGTTTGAACTGAGGTTTCAGAGTAGAATTAACCAAGCGTTTGTTTCTTTTGATTTGTAACCTACTTGGCTCTGCCTGTACTCACTTCTTACCATTTAAATATTACTGTTTCTACTTCATAAATTCGTTTGTATTTTCTATCAAACCCTGTGTAATTAATTGTTACCAGAGGTGGGGGGGCAACCACTGTGTGCATTTCCCCTTTCCTTGTTAAAGGAAATATTTTGGGGCTTGATGCCATTTGGGGAGTGGTATCCCAAGAAACTGAGCACTAAACTGAACTCTTCTTGGTCCTGAAGTGGTTCAGTGTCTATACTGCTTCTCAGTGGGGGCAGGGACCTCAGCTCAGGGCCTTGGCTGTGGGAGACCAGCAAAGCTGCCCAAGCAGGACCCAGCAATGAGGAGTCCCAGAGGGTGGGAAGGCTAGTGGCAGTGGCCATGTCAGCACCCTGAGAAGCACCCCCTAGGGGTCATCTGTGACTGAACCCAATAACAACTGGCATACTGTCTAGCACCCAAGCAGCAATGCCCATTCCAGAGAACAAGATGAGAACTATAGCAAGCTTTTTCAGTCCCCCCCACCTCCACCACACTACCATACCTTGGCCTCAAAGAAGTTCTTGGCTCCTTTAACTCCCTCAGTGGAAACATCTATCTCAGAGAGTTTTGCCAGAGTCATCAGCCCGCTGTCTTCCTCCAGCTCTCCAGCTGCAGCTTTATGGAAAATCAGCAGAAACTAGCAAGGGAAAAAAGGGGGTTTATTACAATTCCAAGCAATTAAACTAGATGCTAAGTAAAAGCAGCTACTGACATATGATCCAATATAAGAATTTGAAGTTACCACCACAGGAAAACATTTTATAAACAAAAGGAAAAAAATGTATTTACAATAAGCTGCCTCCAGCATTTTGGATGCAGAACTGTGCGCTCTCAGACTGGAGAGAAGAGCCTCTTTAGGGAAAAGCAGGGACTTCCCACACATTAGAGCTTTGGCAGCAGCGTGGTTCATGTATTACCTCATAACAGACAGCAGCAGGGCCCAGAGAAGGGGACTGTCACTTCTCTTCCCTCCCTGTGGTGGAATGCGTAGTACAGCTGCATGGTGTGATTCTCAGGAAGGTCTAGCTGCGTTATGGCATGAGCTGCCACTTGTGTTGTCAACCCAAGCCATTTTGGTGTCCCTTTTATAACAGTTCACCAAGCTTTTCATTATAGGTGCATAATACATAACAGACCAAATTAAAGCATCAGAACAACGCTGCCCCCATCTTCAACTGACCTTTCACCTGTCCAGATAAGCTCAAGGGAACATACATCAGACAGGACGCAAGGGCCAGATCTGCTGCTTTTGATAGAGCAAGCAGTCTAAAATAGCTTGCAGTAAACAATGAACCAGAGACAGGCCTCACTGACATGCCCACATCAAAAACCATTTCAAGAAGGCAGGTAACCCTAGTGGAGAATTTCTGACTACCTATCCAGACCTTAGACTGCACATAAAGGTTCCTCTTGGGACTCAGATAAAGGTTCTCCCTCAGTGACCATAGTAGAGGGATACCAATGTTTCCTTCTAAGATGTCCAGCAGCACAGCCCCACAGCTGCATCATAAGCCCTGCCCAGACAGGGGCTCAGGACTTGCACATGGAGCTGCCTGCCAGGGGGTGGAAGGGGGACATGTCTCTCTCCATGACAGCAGCAGCTCCCTACTAAGGGCAGAGTAGACTGTTTCTCCTGGTAGGTGCTAGTCCTCAGCAAGGAGCTGCTGCTGTCAAGGAGAGAGAAGTGCCCCTCCCCCTGGCAGGCAGCTCCATCCTGAGCCCCTGGCCAGACAGGGCTCATTAAGCAGCTGCGTGGCTGTGCTGCCTCGCAAATTAGACAAACACTGAGCAGTCCCCTTCTCTGCCTCCATCTGGTGCTGAGGGTTCAGGAACTAGTGGTAGACTGGAGAGGATTGTCATCATGGGATATGGGCTGGCTTGCCCCTAAAAGGTGCTGCTGGGGCTACTGCCAAAAAGGAGTTTGATGCTCTCTGCTCCCAGTTATTGCAGCCAGATGTCCCATCAATTTTGGGATGACTGGGAGTAACAGTAAATACTTGGCTATTGCGAGATCCTCTGGGGTCAAAGACAGTCTGCTGCTGGGACTGTGGTGGTTTTTATGTATCAGCAGAGGGTGCCATACCAGACAGTGTTCTGGGAGAGTTGATGGTGCTACCATGGCACTGGGAAAGGAGGAGTGGCCTGGCATCTGTCACATTGTACTGTCTTCCTCCTGCTTGTTCTTTTTCTACACCAGGAGAGCACACACTGCTTCTTGTGCTTCCTCTTCTGCACCAGAGATGAACGATGCCAGAGGAACACTTCACAGTGAAGTGCATGGTGTATCATCAGAATGGCTTGGCTCTGAGGCTGGTCTGAGAGCAGTTCCCATTAATCTAGCCTTGAGCCTTATTTCTCAGTCCTTTTTAGTGCAGAGTCTCAAGTCATGAGTTTCTACCAAGCACTTAAAGCAACTGGAGTGCAGGTCACCCATGGGCACAGGTTTGCACACCACGGAACAGGGTGTTCCTAGCCCCTAGGGTAAAATCCCTCAAGAATAGAGAAAACAGTGTAGATCTATATTGTAGCTAGCATTAAGGACTAGCTGCACTTCAAAAAAAGAGTTTAAAAACCGTTCAAAAAAATCATTTGGAAGGAGCCTAGTTGACGAGTGATTGTTCCAGCAACCATTTGGGTAGTAAGAAGAATGGAAAGGGTACATTATTGGTAGCATCCTTTATGCTGATGCTCCAGGAGGTACTAGAGTTTGCCTGACAGATACTAACAAGGTAAAAATATATCTCTAGCAATGGTGTACAGACCCTGAATGAGTAATGGACATGAGCAAACACTCAAAGAACTCAGTTATCCATATTAGAAAAGAGAATGCCTTCTGACATTTCTGCCAAAACATACTGATAGTGGGAAGTTTAAAAAAAAAAAAAAAGAGGGATTTTTTTTTTTTGTTCTTGGGGAGAGGTGTTAACGGTCTAGCTCTAGTATTAAATCACTATTTAGGATTCTCACGAACATGGAAGAAGACTTAGGAGTGCATCACAGCTTTAAGATTACCACCTTGCAAGGCTACAATTTTGACAGAAGGTTTTCTTCTATTGCATCCATTAATATAGTAGAGTTGCAATAGCAAAAATGACCTTTAGTAGTCAAACAGAGCGATACCCAAACACACTCAGGGATGGCTGAAAAATTGATCTAAGTGCTTACATAGCAACTTGTTAAAAAACCCTTACAAGAGCACTTTAACATTTCTAGTTAAGATACCAAGAGGTACCTGACCAGAGGGCCTGCTGCCAATTTATTTAAACTACAAAACCACAACATCTGATATTTACATAGTCTGAGAAGCACATTTTTCTTCCCCCCCAAAAAATTAAAATTTGCTACAATGCCTCAGAATTTCCTGATAGTGCACCAAGTTTCAGTTGAGGACACTCACATCTCTATTGTAATCCTCTGAAGGCAGGATTTATGATTCAAACACTAATATAGACACCATTAGTCATGTTCAAGTACTGCTGTAATTAGACATCACCATTTGTGTCTCAGCTATCGTATAGCCTAGGCACTAGCTCCACAGGGATGAATCTGTGTGAGAGGAGCTGCATCAGACCCTATTGTACCACTCAAGTCCAGCAAGGAGGGGCTAAGTAAAATGTAGGACCATGTGCGCTCACTCCAGAAGGTGGGATTTCAGACACCGAAAGTTAAAGGAAGTTCAGTTCTGTATTGCCTCAATTCAGATGGGATTTGTCTGTTTCACTGCAGAGATCACACTTTTCCACTAGAGGACAGCATGTCCCAAGTGCATCGGCAATCTCAGCCAGCTCCTTTCATCACTAATGCATATGATTAGGAAACATAGATTTGTTATTTTGAAGACACTTGCTGAGCAGCTGATTGAGGTGCAGCAGTCTGAGACTGTGGTGGGGAGGATAACTACAGCGCTGGCTAATCTCTACTACAGCATTGAAGTTCTGAGACAGAGGATTTACGTAATAGCCCTGCAAGCTGGGTGTGCTTATTAAAGTAGAGCACACAAAAGGCAAACTGCCTTATGAGGAAGCTTCTCCTGTTCCCCAAACAAAGTTTAACATTAGGTGAGGGTTGGCTCAGTGGACAAATCAGCCCACCTCAAAAATTTGACAAGGATCTCCTTCTACTCTATTCAAATCATTCTGTCCCTGCCTCTTCCCCACTCAACAGCTCAAATATCGCTTTGGATCTTTGAGACAGCCTGAACTCTCTGGTTCTACTAGTATTAGTCAGCTGTTCCTCCTCACTGTTCCAACCCCACCCTTGTAAGCCAAACTTCCTGGCATCCTGAAACAAAGCAGTCCGGAGATTTGATGCAAATGCAGTTCAGGGAAGGGTAGGTCAGTGCCTGGAAACACCCAGCCATGACCAGTCACAAGGACACGTGGTCATGAATCACCCTGAAACTAGAGAATCAGGCAATATTCCTCTTATGGAAGATGGGCTGTTACCACCGGAAAAATATGCTGCTTTACTAGCTACTTCAGCCAATGAAAGACATGTGGGACTTGCATGTTTCCAACCTTTTGTGCCTGGGTATTAATGGTGGCCATTTACCAGATGCTTATGTCGAAGAGAGGCCAAGTGCAGAATACCAGAATTTTTAAAGACTACACTGAAAAGCGCAGAAAGCTGGGCACCCTTTTCCAATCCCACAATCTTGACACAGTCTATTTTCAGTGATGTTTATTCACACACACACACACACACACACACGTACGTCTAAAGCCATACTCCAGTTACACAAACCCCAATGCAGCACAGAGTGCCTGCCCTCCTGCAAAGTGATAGCAACATGGCTACTATACTTCTTGCCTAGTGTGTACATCATAAACCTCGATAACAGGAAGGGAGGTAGTTAACTGAAGTGGAGACACACAGGCCCTTGAAATGAACTATGCGCAGGTGGACACAGTCTGTGCCCTGAGATGGCATGACTTCCCTGAACCCAGCTGGTAGACATGTGATTTAGGTCATTTTACTAGTGCAGGCAGAGTGATTCCAAGATGGATTTTATTGATGCTAGATATGGACAGAGTCAAGTTGTGCTGTTACACCTATTATCTGTTCATTCCTTTGGAAGTTGGGGAGTTTGAGCCTAGGCACTGCAGAATAGGTTGTGCTTCTCTTTAAGGATAACTTGTTCGATCTGAGCCTTAAAGAGGAACTCTGTGGAGCTAGTTGATCGATTGTACAAATCCATTTTATAGACCAACATGTTGGTCAGCTGCAAGAGGAAGCTAGTGTAATACTGGAAGAGAGTTGTTTACAGAGTAAGTTGTTTACAGTTAATGGGAATTACAGTTTTTTCTGGAGACGGTGCAGATGTGGAGCCCTGTGGGAACACAGACGGGAAGCAGATGACTAGCAGTTAGGCACTCCACATTATGTCCTACGACATGCTCATCCAATGCAAGCAGTACACAATGAATAGATGCAGGGGTCTGCTGCCAAAATCGCTGCTGGTTGGCTTTGCTGTAAATATGTTCTCACACAGCGTCTGCTCCTGTAGCCTCCCCTGCTCTGGAATTGCCTTAGTACTGCAGTAGTCACTGAGTTACAAATAATCAACAATTGCTATTCAGTTTCCAGTTCTAATCCCTTCCCACTCCCCAGTGTCAGTACCTTGTAAAGACATAAGCCACTTTCTTCCAAGAGACACAAAAGCTTTTGTGGGGAGGAATTGGATTGTTTGGGAGGGACAGGTGCAGGTTGCAGCAGCTATCCAGTGTTACTTGTTGCAGATTAATGGGACCTTAGGAACGGTATCCTCAGGGTTTCTAGCAAGAGCAAAGAAAGCCCTAGTCAAGAGGGACCAACAAAGGTGTAAAATTCTCTCAAGGTTGCATGTTATTCTAAATTATATGAGAGCACACACACACACACACACACACACACACCCAACCCCTCCTCCAAACTGTTAAACTAGCATGCTCATTTTCACCAAGGTTTGCCAAGATTATTCTCAAGGGCCAAGAGAACATTACGGCTAACATAGTAACAAAGTTCCTTTCCAGCTACTTGCTGGCTAGCAGCAGAAGGGACACACAGTTGGACAATGCAAGAATGGATTCCACCTCACTTGTCACACTGGGAGACGCAGAACAATTTGCTACCAAATAATGCTTATGGATTATACAGAAAAACAGAATCAAATGCATTTGCAGCTAGGTAAGTGCTGAGGGCAGATAGCTAAGCAAGTATTCTGGTCCAGGACATGGCCACAAAGTGTGGCCGACATGGTAAGGCTCATTTGCCCAATGCGTAGGGGTTTTAACAGTAGTAAGATTTCAGAGTTTAAACAATTTCACTACTTCACCATCATTTTGCATCTGATTACATGATGCAACAGAGCCAGCTGCTGTGTACAGTATTTGAAGTATTGGCAGAAGTCCCCCAGAACAGTCCTTATGACTGAACAGAGAGGGTTGCTTACGCCAGCAGAGTTTTAGGAAGCTCGAAGTAGGAAGTTGCCCTGTGGCAACAATGCAACGAGGGAACTTGAGATAGAAAGGACATGCACCCTCATGGGAGGCTATATCAATCTATTTTAATAGTGGCAGTGGGGTCTAAGACACCAGCAATGTTTTCTAGTCTACCAACATGCAAACCCAGACCTCAACAGAAAATCAAAGAAGCAACATATCTGATGTAGAGGGACCCTTGCCTGTCAAACAGTTACACATTCCTGAAAGTTACCATCTGAAGAGCTCGTCATCTCAGCCTAGTATCCAGGCAGCTTCCATTTCTTGTCTTCACTCCTAGTCTCACCTATGGCCACAGACCTGGGGTATGGCCACACGAAGTTATTTCGGGATACTAGAGGTATCACGGAATAGCTACCCTGCATTGTTGCAAGCCACCGATTATTTCAAAATATTTTACAAAATAACGGGCATGCTATTTCGGCATCCCAGTAACCCTCATTCCACAAGGGTTTAGGGATATCTTGAAATAGCACTTTATTATGAAATTTGGTGCTGTGCAGACAGCACCAAATTTTGAAAACTTATTTCAAAACAGGCTACACAATTTGCATATCTTATTTCGAGTTTTACAGTGCAGTGTAGACATAGCCCTGGTGTTCTGTTCCACCAGATTCCTTGGTACTATCCAGAATTTATCTGTGGAGACAGATAAGCCCCAGAGGCCAGTTTATCATAAGATGGGCAGGCTTTCTTCCCTGCCCAGAGCCACTGCTGATCTAAACTCAGAGACAGATTTTCAGTCCTTCTGTTTTCTGCTCATGGTTCTGGCAAGCATTAGTAATACTCTGCTCTAATATGTTTGTATTGCTGTTTTGACATCAGTGTTCTTAAATTGTTAAGCTACAGCTGGTACCATGTCCTGCTGACAAGTGTCCAACTATCAGTTTTGGGTCAGCAGGCAGCATGATTGCCAAGTGCATTGTTCCTAGACACATTTGCTGTTCCAACAAGCTATTTTTCAGTGCACGCTAGTGGCTGCTGGTGAGAAAGTAGCATACAAGGGGGGGCATTTAGGTGAGGGGTTTCCAGAAATCTGACGTCTTAAGCAGAGGCTGGCAAGAGGACTGCGCACGTAGCTGACACTGAGCCAGCACTTGCAACCTATGCTGGGATTTCATTTAGTGAAATGGACAGTGAGCGAAGACACAGGAGTTATCCTCATTTTGAATAAGTCTATTCTGCCAGATGATCAGCATGCGTCACACAAAATACGTACATAGAGGGAGCAATAGGCATGTGCTGTAAGAATGTGGCTTAGGGATGTTATCCAAAAGGAGTTGAGAGTCCAAACCCAATAGGGAGGCAAAGTCTAAATAACTACACAATGCTTTCCTGCTTGTACTACGGATGCGAATGGTTAAATCAGTAAACAACCATAACTGGTAAGGGCGATAACTGGCAGGGGCTGGAGCAGCTCCTCCCCTCCCAATCTGCTGCAGGGAGGAAGCATTCCAGCCCAGCAAGATCCTACCCCTGTTTAAGCTGGTAACTGGTTAACTGATTAAACCAGGGTGAGGAACCTCAGGTCCAGGGGATAGATGTAGCCCCCAGCTTGCCAGGATTCAACTTGCCCCTGAGGCTCAGAGCCCCCCACCCCAGCATCGGGGAGCTTGTGTTCATGCTCCAGCCCCATTGCTGCCTCACTGCAGGGCTGGAATACATAAAATCTACTAGGCTGGGCCCCCCTAGGCTCTGGTGGGCAAGGGGAACGTGAGGGAATGTGGCTTCTCACTTGTGTGTGGCCTCTGCTTGATGTGTGGGGGGGGGTCAGGGGCACCCAACCCTGAAAGGTTCCCCACCCCTGGATTAAACTACTTCGCATCCCTAGCTTCCTCCACACAGGAGCTCCCTGTATTTCACAACAGCCAACTTTTTCCACAACGCACCCACCGAAATATCACCAGGCTGCTCTATGTCTCAGGCATTGACACTGGATCAACAGAGGTTTTGCAGTAATTAGTTATCACCTAGCTTACATGGTCAACTATCAGCAGTGACTCACAGTAGATGTGGGGGCAGACACCTGACTGGATACAGAGACTGATGTTCAGTGTGCAGCACACTCGTACGCACTAGCGCAGAGATGCTACAATGTGAGTAACAGCTGCTGCTTTCATCTTCCGTTATCTCTGTTCATGTCCTCTGCCAGCCTAGCAAGCAGCTGTCTGCACACCCTTGCAGTAGTTCTAGTCTACTCATATACCCTTTCCTACCCACTGTATTGTATGCATTAGCGTCCAGCTGCTGCCTATCCTTAGTTCACACCCTCTTGCACAGGAGCTGCCAGAGTTCTTGGCACTTTTGAATTGAAAATTACAGGTCTGAACAGTTTAGGGGTCAGAGTCCTGGTTGTGGACACAATAGAAATCCCTTTTCATTAAGCATAGCAGGGCTATATAACTTCAGCAGGAGGAGAAGCATTAACCCTTTTAGGAACAGAGGCAACAAATAAAGATCCCAGAAACAAGACAACTCCCTGCAACTGATAAACATCTGCCATGGCATCCAAAAAAGGAATAGGTAAGTATATTGGGTGACGCTTTTGCTCAAGTTGACAGTAATTATTTAACTGCTACCTCATTGGAGTGAGCATAAGTGAAGCCTAAAGTGAGAACTGTTCCCATACAGCTCACAGCTGTGGTAAGTACATTCAACTACATTACAGGCAGTCCCCGGGTTACGTACAAGATAGGGACTGTAGGTTTGTTCTTAAGTTGAATCTGTATGTAAGTCGGAACTGGCGTCCAGATTCAGCCGCTGCTGAAACTGACCGCCAGTTCTGACTTACATACAGATTCAACTTAAGAATCCCAAGCTTCCCCAAGTCAGCTGCTGCTGAAACTGATCAGCAGCTAATTCCAGGAAGCCTGGGGCAGAGCAACTCTGCCTCGGGCTTCCTGTAGTCAGCGCTGGTCAGTTTCAGCAGCGGCTGACTTGGGGACGCCTGGGGCAGAGCAGCTGGGGTGCTGCTGGGTTGCTCCAGTAGCACCGCTCCTCGGCGCTACTGGACCAACCCAGCAGCACCCCAGCTGCTCTGCCCCAGGCGTCCTGATTCAGCCACTGCTGAAACTGACCAGCAGCGGCTGAATCAGGACCTGGGGCAGAGCAGCTGGGGTGCTGCCGGGTTGGTCCAGTAGTGCCCAGAGCGGGTGCTGCAGGACCAATCCGCAGCGCCCCAGCTGCTCTGCTCCAGGGTCCAAAACAAAAGCCTGGTCTGCTGGGGCGGGCACACTATCCACACACACCCCCCCCAGCAGACCAGGGACACGGGGAGCAGAGCAGCAGCGGCACCGGGGTGCCGTGCCTCTGAGGCTTTGCTCTGGCAAAGTCTCAGAGGTGCGGGACCCCCCCCCCCCCGGCTGCGGCATCAGTCCCGGTGCCTGTGGTCTGCTGGGGACGGTCTCCAGCAGACCAGGGGCACCGGAGCAGCTTACGAACGGGGCTCTCTTGCCCCGGAGCTCGCAGGTAGCAATCCGCTACCTCGACCTCCGGGGCAAGAAAGCCCTGTTCGTAAGTGCGGATCCGACTTAAGTCGCATCCGCCTAAGTCGGGGACTGCCTGTATACACAGGGCTTGGTCTAGAGTTCAACAAGCTTGCAGACATACTTGTTGACATGTATTTAGAAATAAAGTTACCAAAGCAACTGAAACTGGCTTGATTATACTGCATTATTCTGACAACTAAAATATGCAGGATTTATACAATATTGTCCATAGAATTAACTATTTGGCGCAGACTTCCCCAGGAATGAGGAGTTTTATCTTGTCATTTAGTTGCCTCTTGCTTTATGCAATAGAGTCTGCCTGCTTCTCTGCCCTGCTGACTATGCTTCCACAACCGCACAGCCTATCTAGCTACCTCAGGCTTAGAAAAATCTTGGCCAGATTAGAAAGGGGAAGGAAGAGCTAGCACAGCCAAATTCAGAGAAAGGCTGCACTGACCATGTTCCAGACTGCTACCGCCTTGGCTACGCAGCTCCACATGAAATACATCTTTGCTGATCCTTACCTCACGGAAGCTGAGCTTCCCATCAAAATCCTCATCCACTTCCTTGATCATGTTTTTCAGGCCCAAATGGGTCTGAGGAGCTCCCAGCTTCTCCATCATCAATTTCAACTCCATTAGGTCTATGTACCCATCCTTCCCAGAGTCGTACCTGTGGGGACAGAGAATAAGTGTCAGCATTTGTAAGTGTAGCAGGGTATCTGACAATGGGAATTTTCAAAGCTTAGTTTCACAACATAGGTAAGCAGTAGTCCAATTCCTGACACTCTTTCTAATGAAGGGTTGAGACGGCCCATGCACATACCCTCCTCCTCAGATCTATGTTCAGGGACATGGTGACCAAGCCAACTGTTGGTATCTGGTAAGTTTGGGGAAGTCACATGAGACCTTTGAAATCTGCTAAGAAAAAAGCAGATCAGTCTGCAAGGGGGGGGGGGGGGGGGGGGGGGAAATGCAGAAGTGACTTGGAAGCAACCATGCAAGAAATAATAAGGGAGAAATCCACATCGCCACTACAAGTCTTCAGTTCCTTTCCAGCAGGGTGAGGTGTTTATCAATCCATGGATTTCTACAGCTCAATGCTCTACACCAGTGTCTCTCAACTAGTGGTATGAGTACCCTTAGGGGTACTCAAGAGAAGTCTGGGAGGTATGTCAACAACTGACAATGGGAGACAACTGAATTTGTGTGTTAGGTTTCACAGCATTTTATTATTTTAAAAATTTTACACACCCAAAAGTGTCATTGCTTACCCAGCTACAATTAAGTTGTTTAAACAAATGTGTTGCAATGGTAGGAAAAAAAAAACTGTGTGTGTCTGAAAACTGTAGGTAGTGGGGGTACTAGATTAAAAAAAAAAGTGAGAAACACTGATTTACACCGTGCACAAGTGTACTGGAGGATTCAAGTCAACGGTGATGTACCACCTACATGCCAAAAAGCTACCCAATGCCATACCCAGAAAGTATCTATTCCTGACAAGGTCTTTCACAATACTTGAGAATTAAGAAAAGATTGGATCGTCACTCCAACTATTTAAGAGGAAGACAAAATATTCGGGCATAAGTATTTTACCATTTGAAGGGCTCCCTGTGGCAGATGTTATATAATCTAAGAATACTGATTCAGTAATAAATTTTATGAATACTATATCTGAGCTGGTCAATAAAGTTACTGTACAGTTATTACTGAGATAAGACTTTTCTGTATGAATGTAATGAGCCAGCTTACTAGGTGACTATCAGGGAAACAAGAGGATAGCTCTAGAAAAGCAACTTTTCAAATACTTCAGGGGGAGAGAGGGAGGAGGAAACAATTACAGGACAGTGGCATACTTCCAGGCTCCAACCTGAAGTTATACAGCTGTTTTGCCAACACCATAGACTAAAAGATCAAAGGGCTTTATTAACAACAGTTAGGATGGGGACTTGTTTTGTGAGAAGAGAGGCCCAAGGACAGGACAAAGTTTTCAACTGACATTCTGGTGCAGGGAAAGAGGACAACTGGTTTGTCAGTTAAGGGAAGAGACCCAGCCCCTAGATCCTAATGCTTTTAGGGAGCCCACAGGAAGCTTAAACCTGTCAGGAGCCCAATGTGAGAGACGGGCAGGCACCCAGCAAGGAAGCCATGTTTACAAGTTGTTCTTTTAAAAAACAAACAAAACAAACCATCTTTTCTCTGAAACACTTGAGTTCAAAATAGTTTGGTCATTCTCTTAACCCACTGCTCCTGGAGCAAAAAGAACTGCAGGTGGGGATGCAGCCCAAGATGTGGTTCTTCCACTTGTAGACATGATTCCTCCTCCAGAAAGGACCCCCTAGACTACAGCGAGGGTACCAAAGAGACCAGGAGGTGTGAGAGAAGCAGTTAGCCCAGTAACTGTGACTTTCACTAATAGGGGGCCCAGCAGGGAACTTAGGGTGAGGAGATATTCTGCTACTTATGCAAAATTAAGGATCACTTCAGGAATGCACAAGGATTCAGAAACGGGAGAATTCTGCTTGGCACCTGGCAAGTTAAAGGAGAGACATTTGAAAAACACCCACACACCACAATAGGTTTCTCCAGACAAATATCTGTGATAAATGGATGGGGGCAATGAAGTAAAAATAAGCAGCTCTTGTTGCAGACACTGACTGCTGTAGCCTAGATGGTTGCTATTCTAGGTTTAAAAAAAACAAAACCACACACACACACACAGAGAGCTCTTCACTTTTTAATTTCATGTCAGCAAATCTGCTGTTTCTCTTAAGTCATCAGAAGACAGCACCAAGTTCCAACCGAAGATATCACATGGGCACGATATCCTGGTCCAGCCTTTAAAATTTAAAAAGGAAGTTAGCTGGTTTTGTAAAAAGCACTTGCCATGCCAAATTTTCTATAGCAGAGCCTCTTCATGCTTTGATGTGGGCTTCAGGCATTTGGGCTCATAAGGCTCAACAAGTTCTGAGTGGTCACAAGATTTGAAATAAGTGCTTTTCAAAAAAGGCTAAGATGGCAGGGGGAGGAGAGAGAGTGTTTTAACAGGAATGCAGTTGAAACAGACGACAGACTTCAGTGTAGGAGAAGGAGCAATGGCAGTCTGGAATCTAAGTATTCACTACCCTCTGGCCTTCATCTGAAAGTGGAAGAGTAATTCCTCCATTAGAGGAGAACAGCAATGTTTGCTGGGTCTTCAGATGAACACAGAGGTGAAAGTAAGCTCTGCAGTGCTCTGGCAAGAAGCTGGCTGGCTGTGGTGCTTAGCTGTGGGAGGAAGGGTGGCACACACCATACCTGGCTCCCAGGCTCGGCTAGCAGGTTCAAGGGGCTGGCTGGAGTCACCCCCCAGTTCTGGAATGCCTGAACGCACACCCCCCAGTTCTGGAATGCCTGAACGCACACACCCCCACTCCAAAATGGCAGCAGAGGGATGGGGGAGCTGCAGCCACACATACTGGTCCCTAGGAATTGCTTCTTTTCTCTTTTCTGCTTCCTCTGGTTCTCAGCCAGTAAGGGGAAAGTGCAGAGCCTGCTGCATTCCTCCCCTGGGCAGCAGGAAGTGAGAGAAATGCAGCAGGCGCTGCACTTTCCCATTGCTTGCTGAGAATCAGAGGAAGCAGAAAGAAGAAAAGCAACATGTAAGGACTGGTATGTGTGGCTGCAGCTCTCCCCCCCCCCAAAAAAATGGAACCCGGATCCCTCCCTGTACTCATCCCTACATCCCCTCCCCTGCATCATTCACCTCCCCACATACACCCGGCTCTGAAGCTCCCCCCTCCCTAGCCTTTTGCCCTTATTCCTGGACACACCCTCTCCAAAACTCCCTGCCCTGATTCATGAACCCCCAAAACCATCCAATGAGCCCCAGCACTGAGCCCCTGACACTAACTCCTTGCCCTGAGTACCCCCCCCCCCCCCCCCGGGGGATGTGATACAACAGTACCTGTAAGAAACTTAAATTACCTTCACTCTGGATGAACATGAGACTTTTGATCAATGAGACAACTTAGGATCATACACATTCCCCATTGAGCCTCTTCCTTATACTTCAGGAACCTCATTTAATTCCAGGAGAGAAGGAAGTGAATTGTAATTAAAGCAATAGAGGTGATGAGTGAATTCCAGCAGAGATATCAAAGGAGCTCTAATGCTTAATGAATAAGGAAGGGATCTCTGCTAGTTGGAGCACTGGCTGGCTGACAGCACAGCATCGCTCAGGATAGGGATTCAGTGTCTAACTCTGATAAGAAACAGCAGCAGAATGGCAGGAGCTGGGTGAGTTTCCTAAGTGGAAGGAAGGGAGCAGGAGTCTGCTTTCAGGCAAGCAATAACCCCTCCCTGCATGCCTCTCCCTAGTGATCCATTCCCAGCTTTGCTCCCTTCACACATTTCAGAATTATTTTATGGCTTCAAAAAGGAAATCCCAGTCACAGCTTTTAACAAGGTTTCCTCTTTGCTCAAGCAAGTCAAGTCTTTCACTCACCGTGAAACACATTCAAAGAAAAGCTATACCCCTCTCAGATTTTAAAATGAACATAATCATTGTTTCCTGGAAGACAGAGTCCAATTAAGAAGCTTAGTCAGAAAAGAAGCTGCACTGGAAACCAGAAAAAACAAAGTTGCTGGTCTCTTGGTGCTTGTGGGGAGTGATCACAGCAAGATGGTCGTACACCCTAGATTGCCATACCCCTCCCCTCCCCCCCCCCCCCCATCTCCCCAACCACTGCAGAAACACAAGGGACGATAGGGAATGGTTAATTCAAAGCTGAAGTGGAAGGAAGACCTATGCCTAGACTCTCCTTAATGGCACAGGATTATCTCACTCTGAACAGTTCTTTTATACTTTTGTTAGTCTCAAAGGTACTACAGGTCTACACTAGAAAAGTACTTGGAATAATAACTCCCAAAATAACATGCCCACACTACAGGGAAGCCCCAAAATTAGTCCAAGGCAGGCTCCCTTAATAAGGATGTGTTAACCTCTATTTAGAATCCCAGAAGTACTAGGGACTCGTTACATTGAATGACTCTGGGGAATAGTTATTTTGAAATAACAGCATTGGAACGGCCATACTACTGCTATTTTGAAATAAGCATTATTCCTCATGGAAAGCAGAAGCTATTATTTCAAAGTAACAGGCTTAGCAGCATGAATGCTCTGCTTATTAATTTTGAAATAAGAGGAGTTATTTCGAAATAACTCCCTAGTGTAGAACAGAGGCTAAACACGGCTACTCATCGGACACTCATTTTGCAGTTAGCAAATTCATCTCCTGTTAGAGAATATGCAGAACTGTATAGTGTCCCTCTCATCAGGGCTGTTTAAATAAAAAAAACCCATCACTACAACAGCATCTACATGTGACACCCAGTAACCTTTGCTGCTGAATGAAACATTTTGGTTTGGGATTAGGGTCTTTATCCTTAGCTGAAAGGAACTTTGCCGTTGATGGGTGCACCTGTGGTGATGGGGAATAAAGCAAGGCAGCATTACCATTCCTGAATTTAAGGAATCATGTGTGAACAAATGTGGGTTATATAGCTCCAAGAGATAATGATGTACTGAACATCCTGCTCACTTCAGGATCATTTTAGTCTAAAATTAGAAATCCCACTATCAAAATCCCAGGTGTAATGCAGAGTTTTAACGCTGACTTCTTACTAAATAGGAGGAAGTTAGTTTGTCAGCTGTGACTGTTGCCTCTTTGTATATCAGCACTTCCCCCCCTCCCCCTCAGTGTGCTAAGCCCGCCTTACAATCAGAGGGCTGGTCCTGAAGGGGTTAGCCAACCGTACTTTGGTCTTGGAACTATTAGGCACAGTTTCATGACGCCATCATTCCAGCAAACAGGCAGCACAAAGCAGGGATTGTGAGAAATTAGGTCTTGTTAGTAGTGGGCTGAGATGGTAAAGCGACATTGTACCAGTAGCACAATAGGTGTTCAGTACACAGAGCCAGGTCCAGCTTTCAGAGCAGGGCTTTCCAAAACACTTTAACCTCCGGATTTTCTATAGCCACAAGGCAGAGGATAAAAACAGCTCAGGACTCCAATATTGGAAGGCAATCCTACTTAGAGCCAACTCGGAAATATAGGAATTGTTATGAACTATACAGCAGATTGGATAGCTGGCAAGACCCTTTCCCAGATGGATGGGCTGGAGGGGGAGGGGGACACCAGAAAGAACTTGTTCTTCTAGACTTGAAAACAAGTTACAGATCCAGCAGAATGAAAACTGCATCCTGGACTACAGGATTACCACCCACTACCTACCCAGTCTTGAAGTAGAATATAATCTTGGTACTCCTACTCCAGTTCTATGTGGTTACGCTATTTAGGAGATTCAGAGATACATGCATCCTTGTGTTTCACTGAGGCGCTCTGGTGCTACACTTAACACTTTGAGTACTTGTGCCCGCAAGGCTATCAGGGAATACAACCCACACAGCTGTGCATACATCTCTATTCAGCCTGTTGTAATCAGAGCTTTACAGTTGGTAGTTAGAGCCCTGCATGCTCCTGGGCCCTGCTGCAGCACCATTTTGTTTGCCACCTGCCCTTGTGGAAGCTTCCCTTTAGGGAATCTGGAAGGAGTATACATCAAGTCCCTAATCAGCTCTCACCTAAAATCAACTCTTACTTTACTGCAAACTGTGTGGCTGTTTCACCCCCTACAGAGCACTGGTGGATTTGCTTGGGCACATGGCCAGGGGAAGAGGAAGATCCATCATTAGCTAGCGTGCCTGTTCTTTCAGGCCCAACGATTGCAGGAGATGGTGGTAAGGCAGCATCCAGAACAACCCCCACTAAAGCAAATACATTTGAGGGGGAAGGGTGCCATGAAGGGACAATATTTCAAAACTCAAATTGCATCCAGAGTTGTATTTTTCATTATAGATTGGGCCCTTTGTTCATCTTTCAGGTCCTGCTGGGAGCACTCAGACCTGCAGGCAGCTGATAAGCACATCCTGCAGAGTCTGCATTTGTACTGTGCCTATTCCAGGATCACAGCTGCAGAATGCACAGTAGAGAGCCTTGCTCAGAGCAGATGCTATCCCACTGCTGTGCTAGACATGCACACGCTTCCACACGCCCTTGAGATGACGGTTACAGACTTGGGAGGTTTGTCACATTGGCAGCAGGGACACAGTTCCATACTGTAGATAACTTGTCATCACTCCTGCCCCCCACCCCATGTATCTGGTTTTGCTAATAGAGACATACCCACCGTGTCGTCACATGTAGCCATATGGGTATCCCCTGACCCTGAACCCGGTCTGCAGCAAGGTGAGACTCCGCCAGCCAGTAAAGAAGAGAAGATGTATTGCTTCTGTGAGGTACAGCACAGCCCAGGTTCTATGTGGGCATCAAAGTGAGGGGTCAGGCAGCCTCAGGCCCCTTGGGGTAGGGGTCCACAGGCCCCTGACCCCCCCAGTACTTAGCTTAGTCTCTTCTCTTCATGTTTTCCCAACCAAGACTGCCACTTCTCCAAACCATACCCTTTCTTTGTTCATAACTCTTCCTTGCTCAGGTGAGAACAGGTTGGGCTACGATCTACGTGACGCAAGGTCCTTCAGGGTGGACCCCCCCCCCCCCCACTGGGCAGTGCTTACAGACACAGGCCAGCAGGGGTCACCCACAGCCCAAGCATAGCCACCAGTGAATGCCCAACCAGAGCGTACCACACATCCACTACTACGTTACTCTTGCCACTTCCTCTGCTAGTCCCAGCAGGGAGACTGTAGTTCCCACAAAGCAAACAGCTGTGTCCGAGTATAGATGTTAAATATCAGTTAATTAAATAGTCGAGTAACCTCATGAATTCTTTTCCGTTAGTTGACTATTCTATAGTCCACGGGGGCAGGGCCGGCAGCTGCTGCATCGAAGGAACCAATGCAGGGTGTCAGGCAGGAGCTGGTCCAGGAGGGGAGCCAGTTTAAAAAACAGCTCCCCTTGTGCTTACTTGTTGCCTAGTGCTGCTGCAGCCCTTGTCTAAGGTGGGTCTGAGCTCCTGGACTCCACGTGAGCTGAAATTGAGCCAGGCTGCCTGGCTCCCAATACACTTTAAATGCAGTTGCAGCAGGAGTAGGTTCTCGATCCACTGCAAGCCAGAAGTGAGCTGGGCTGTCTGCTAAAAATGTATTGGCAAAGGTGGGGGGGGGGGGGAAGAGGGAGTCTATAGCATTAACCTACACATTTTTGCTTATTGATTAGTCGACTATACTATTACATCCTTAAAAGTAGAGGCCTATCAGAAAAAAGCAACATCTTAACAAGGCACAAATGCTACTTCCAGACTGTCAATTTGATGGTGGCAAAAGGGAAATAAAAAGGAGCAGGGAATAAGAGTTAAGGGGTGGAAAGAGAGGAGAGAAGTCCCTTATACGGAGTAAGTTCCTTATTTAGTATTGGGAACAGGGCAAGACATATGAGGTACTTCCCACTGCAGGGCTGAAGGTTTTCGTTTATTTTATGACATGCAAAGAGAGTTTAAACCAATTCCCTACCAGTTCAGCCCTCACAAAACAGGTTTAATTAACGTGTGATAAGAACACAGGAGCCTCACTGACATTTTCTGCTCCCATTAGGGTTAAGATGGGCCAATGGGCATTTCCCGCCCCCAAATTCCCTTGAGAGACATGGGCTGGAGGAGAGAGACTGAAGTTCAATTTTCAGATTGACATCTCTACCCTGTAGTGCTAGGATGGCATTTGCCCAGGCTAGAAGATTGTGCCAAGGTGAGCTGTAAGGCTTAGACTCTCCAGAGAGTTTGTAAGAATCCAGAAGGAATCTATTATAATGGTTTAAACCGCATTCTCACATTGTTAAAATAAAGAGCTAATTAGGTCACAGATTATAATTAGTCCAAGCTATAGACTTCCTGGTCCCTCTGCCAAAAGAGCATACAATCGTTCTTGCAGTCATTGAAGTCCTTGTCTATACTAGCACTGGTGGGTAAGGAGTAAGCTTATTGCAGACAAGACCTGCAAGTCCCAGAGCCATCCAGAACAGTGTTTCCCAACCAGTGGTACAAGTACTCTTAGGGGTACTTGAGAGAAGTCGGGGGGGGGGGGGATACTTCAACACAACTGATGTTTGGAGAAAACTGAATTTTTGTTGTAAGTTTTACAATGCTTTATTATTTTTGTACTGTTTAATACCTAAAAATTTCATCGCCTGCCCGGCTACGATTAAGTTGTTTAAACAAGTGTGTTGCAGTGGTAGGAGAAAAAACACACACCTGTGTGTGTCTAAAAAAAATTAGAAGTACCCCTAATACTAACAGTTTTCAAATGGGTACTTTTTTTAAAAAAAAGGTTGAGAAAATGTGGTGGGTAAAACAGCTATAAACAGATGTGAATGACAGGGTCCTCATCACTGTTGCCCTCAGCTGTTTAAACAAAACAAAACCAAAACCACCACCACACCACCTTACAACAGGGGTAGGGAACCTTTTTTTGAGTCCAGGGCCGCTTACTCACAGGGAAAAAAAAAAAAACACAGCTCCAAAAAAACAGAAATAACCCTTGCCCCAGCTTTACTAACATGGCCCCCAACAGAGAAGGAGAAAAGCTTCAGAGGGGTAGCCGAGTTAGGAGAAAAACTCAAGCATTGACACTCCAGGGGTAAAGGAGGGGAAATGGGTGTTTGATAGTCCATAACTTTCAAATGTATGTTTCCTTCCAAGGGACACGTGAGTCTGAACAAAACAAAAAAAAAAAAAATCACAACCTGGTAACCATTAAAGATAGTTCTCTCTATACTAGAAGACCCCTGCCCCAAGAACTCCAGGATCATTTTGCACTCAAGTTCAGGTCAGTGTAGACCAGTGATACTCACACCGAAGGTCCTGAGCTGCAAGGGGCTCTTTAATGTCTCCCCTGCAGCCCACGATATTAACATACTAGTTTAATCATTTTGAGTAATACACTTACTGAAATGACCAACTGAAGTTGATAAAATAATGCTTGGGCAATCCTCTTGCTATGACAACAGCATATATAGACATACTCAGGGTATGTCTACACTACCCCGCTATTTCGAACTAGCGGGGTAATGTAGGCATACCGCACTTGCAAATGAAGCCCGGGATTTGAATTTCCCGGGCTTCATTTGCATAAGCCGGGCGCCGCCATTTTTAAATCCCGGCTGTTTCGAACCCCGTGCAGCGCGGCTACACGCGGCACCAACTAGGTAGTTCGAACTAGGCTTCCTAGTTCGAACTACCGTTACTCCTCATTCCACAAGGAGTAACGGTAGTTCAAACTAGGAAGCCTAGTTCGAACTACCTAGTTCGTGCCGCGTGTAGCCGCGCGGCACGGGGTTCGAACCAGCCGGGATTTAAAAATGGCGGCGCCCAGCTTATGCAAATGAAGCCCGGGAAATTCAAATCCCGGGCTTCATTTGCAATTTCGGTATGCCTACATTACCCTCCTATTTCAAAATAGGAGGGTAGTGTAGACATACCCTCAGAGTACTCTTAGTTAATAGAACAATGAACTCACACTACTGTGGCTCTTTTGGATAATGCTGCTCCCTAATTTGGCTCCTGAACCACTGAAGTCTCAGTATTATTGGTATAGGTAGGCCCTCTCCCCCGCACTACCAGGGTTTTTCCACAGCCCAGATTTCAACTCTGAGCTCCTGTCTGTCCCAAACCAACATGCACAAGAAACTCACAGCACATAAGTCAGGAGGAGCAGGGCCTTAAAGTTTAGGAGAATTTGCTTTTAGCTACCTTGTGTTTACTGAGTCACAATGGACAAGAGCAGCAATAGCAGTGACAGTCATGGGTGAATGCCACACAAACAAAGCTGCTGAGTGAAGCTTTCAGATGTTAGGAAACCCCAGAATTAAGGTACTCACTTCAACATTAATAGTGTTTGCTACAACTAATGTCTGAGTAAATCATAACTAGAGCAAAGACCATTATGTGAATACTTCAGATGCCCTTAGCATGACTCAATATCGACTATAGGTATGATGCACTATGACAATCCCATGTTCCTAGATTAGAATTCAAGCAGGAGAGAAACACTAGTGTTCTTTAAATACCCAAACAAATAAAAAAAGACAAATCTAGTTTCTACTTTGTAACGTATGAGGCTGGAGACCAAACAGCCTAACCTCTACTAGGGTTTTGGCAAAGAAATTATCATTCAGCTGGGATCGTCGTCATGTGTAATGTTTTCCATCTGAGCGTAACAGATAATTAGCATTCAAACACAAATTCTACATTTCACACTTACACGGAATTTCTATTTAATGGACTCACTGTTTTAAATGTCCTACATTTCATCTCTACAAGTTTTAACTTTTACCACCACCCCCTAGCTTATCCCTAGATAGGAGCTACTCCTGTAAGTCTCTGACAACCTGGAACGTACAACAGCTCGTTACCCCTGTTTTGGATTCTCCTGTTTAAATGGGAGAATAGACATTTTTAATAACATTTTGGTGCCCAAATTTCATTGGGATCTCTGAAAGTCTGTGTGCCAGCTCCCTTCTCATTTCTAATTAGTAATGGCAAACTGGCCAATCCATATAATGAAACGTTCCTGTTGCAACTACAGCAGTTACTTACGCAGAATACATCAATCTGTAATTCAGTCAGTGGCCACTTATCTGTGTAACTGTACAAGGGCTGCCTAAACACACAAGGGCAAGTCAGCGTTTGCATCAATTAAGCCTGTCTTGTTCCTGTCCACACTTAGGCATCAGCTACTGTACAACTATGGAGAGTTGGCCATTGGACAGAAACAACCTGCCATCATTAGCAGGCACATCAGTGGTCCAATGAGCAGGGCACCGAGTGGGATGCTGGAAGGCTGGGTTCCTTCCCTGCTAGGTCTTTAACCTGCAGTGTGACTGTAAGGCAGTCATGGCTAGGGATGTAAAATCCTATTTAATTGGTTAACTAGTTAAACAGTATGTTTAGCTCCTTAACCAAGTACAGGGAGAGCAGGCAGGGGGGCCTCTTGCCACAGACATCTGCAACGCTCTGCCCCCACAGGTGAGGATTGCTCCAGCCAAGCAGGAGCAGCCTCTGTCTGCAGAAGGCCCTACGGGGTTCGAGCAGGCCTCTGCCTGTGAGGAGCTGCTCTAGCCCCTGTCAATTACCCTGTCACATCCCTAGTCATGTCACCCCTGCATTTCCTCCCACCTCTCATCTTCTCCTTTTGGCTTGAACATTTTTCATGGCAGGGACCAATTTCATAATGAGTTTGGTAAAGCATCTAGCCCAGTGGTCTCGAACGCAGTGCCCGCTGGGGCATTTATGTTTTTGCACCCCAGGTGCATGGCCCCACCCCCAGGCATGCAGCAGCTCCAAAAGGTTGGGAGACTACTGATCTAGCCCAATGGAGGTCATGATCTTGGTTACAATGTGTAGTATCTACCTCAACATAAAGTACTAGAAAGTTATATAGCTTCCTTTTAGTCACTTTAAAAGCTCAAAACAAGGAGGCAGCCCAGCAACATGTGACCAGCCAGAGGTTACTGGTACAGAGGACCATGGTTTAGAAACCCATGTTGCGTGGATACATATAAGTGGGGGAGGGGGGAGAGATTTCTTTTAGAAGAAGAATCAAAGCACCTCCTCTTCTTTCAATCTACTTTAGCCATTGGATATAGGCCCTTGGAGCTTCAGGACAGAAGGGGACTATATAGCTTAGTGCACCTCTGATGAATTACGAAACCATTACATGTAGCTCATTACATGCTAAGCTTTCACCATGTTTTTTGCTCATTACCAATATCTGTTTCAAGTGGTTTCCGCCCTCCTAACAGACATGATTACATTGCTGAAGATTGCCCTCTAGGAGGCAATAAACAGAGATAAAGGAACTCAGTTTTGTAGTTGTAGAGCTAGCAAAATACATGAACATCACCACACACACCTGATAAGTCTTCTCCTATGAAAATTTTTGAAATCATGGATTCTAAGCCATTTGGGACAGATAGTCTGTGCTTGTGTCCTTGGTGCGTGCGCACGTGTATGTATTACAGTTTGTCTGTTCAAGAACCTCTCCTAAACACTTGGCTACATCTACACTGCAAGCTTTTTGCACAAAAACAGCTGTTCTTGCGCTAAAACTGGAGGAGCGTCTACACTCCATGTGCGTTCTTGCGCAAGTAAATTTACAGTAAAGCATTGGAACAGAGGGCTTCTTGCCCAAGAGTTATTCCTCTCCTCACAAGGAATAAGCACTCTTGCGCAAGAAGGCAGTGTGGATGGGCAACAGGCCATCAGAGCTTTCTTGCACAAGAGTATCCACTCTGGCATGGATACTTTTGTGCAAAAGCACATGGCAGTGTGGACGCGCTCTTGCGCAAGACCTTTTTCTCAAGAGTTCTTGCACAAGAAGCATGTTGTGTAGACGTAGCCGAAGAAGTAGGCCCACCTAATTTAGTATTCAACTTCCTCTTACAGCAAGATCAGGGCATGGTTGTGCTGGGACAACTGGAACCCCCGGGAAGGACAATTTTCCATAACATGCAAAGGGAGGAGCTGCTGTTTGGAGAGAAGTGATAGGAGAGTGTCCACTGGGGGCAGTGAGCCCACAGGGAAGAGCTATCCTCCAGTGTCCACTGAGGAATGCCATACCACCAAAGGAGTGGCCAGCAAGGCTAGGGTTCTGCCATCTTATTTACCAGTACACTGAATAAGGCCCCTGACCCCCAGCTTCCTGCACCCGCCCCTCCATCACCACCGCCCAGCCCTGAAGCAACCGGCCAATGCCCTGTAAGTCTTCTTGTCCTTAATAAAGCTCACTGAATAGGTGTGGAGACTGAACTTTCCTCTTATGGTCCACTCCTGAACAGGTTATAGCTAGGGTTGCCAGATGGTTTCAACAAAAATACCGGACACACTTGATATTACATCACAATCTACATTACATCTTATTTAGAAAATGCTGGACATTTCTATTTTCTCAGTTTGTTTCCTGAACAGAAAGCTCAAATACTGGACTATTCAGTTCAAAACCAGACACCTGGCAACTCTAGCTGTAGTACTTAGGTGAGGATCAGGTGGAGATCATGGCATTGCCTATCGTGTACCCAAAGGAGTCAGGTCTCCAGGGTTGCACGTTATTAATGTAAACCCTGGAAGCTGTATGTGTTAATGCAAGAGAAAGTTTGAAGGAGCATAGTATTATTAAGGCTAGCAGCTCAATCTTCTCTTTCAAACAGGATATATCATGCCCTATCTTCCTCTCCTCATTCAGGCAAGGCTGGGCCTATGATGAACACAGATGATTTAGAGACCACTTTCATAAATTCCACCAATACAGCTACCCCTATAATCATCAAGGGTTTCTGTTTATAGGGGTTGTTATTAGTGTTGCCCAGGGCAGTTTATAATTAGACTAAATGTTCATTTTGGAAGGAGAACTCATGGGTTTCTTTCCCCCCCTTCATTTCCTCTTTTTTCAAGGCCAGATTAGAACAGCAGTAAGAGAAACTTCACTTCATGAAGGTACACAAAACGTATCGGAAAGCCAAGAGAAGTCACATCTTCCAGCTAAGGAGAGCGCTAAGGGACACCATGGCTGTGACCTCATTTGGAGAAATATCCACTGACATGCTTACATGGCTGTCAACACATGAACCCCAACAAAATCAAGCATCACTTTTGCAACAGGAGACGGAGGCTCTGTCTAGACTGCAGAATTCTTTCAGAAGAACCTCCTTTTGGAAGAAATCTTCTGAAAAAGCTTCTTCCGAAAGAGAGCATCCACACACACACACACACACACAAGTACACTGAGAAAGCCATCTGCTCTTCCAAAGATTGTGTCCATTCAGTATGGATGCTCTCTTGCATTTAAGCAATGATTATTATGGACAGAGTGGCCACCAGGGCACCTGTGCTCCCCCGCCCCCCTTCTTTTGAAAGAACTCCTTCTTCCCTGTCCCCACACACCTTCCCCCCCCCCCCCCAAAAAAAGACCTTTTTCAGAAAAAGCCTTCTTGCTCGTAGAAAGAGAATTACCAATGCTAGAAAAACTCCTCTGTTCTTTTGATTTACTTTCAGAAGAATCAAACTGCAGTATGGACATAACTCAGGCTTTGTTGGCCGTTTTTCTGACAAAACTCTGTAGTATAGACATGCCCTGAGTGAGCCATCCTCAATGCCCTGTTATTAAATAAAATAAGGAGCATCTTAGATTTTCATATTACAGATTCCTACCAAAATCCCAGGACTGTCCCATTACAAGCACTTATGAGCATGGTGAACATTGGGGCAAGGGGACAGACTTTTTTCCACAGGCCGGGCTTAAAATAGCTCTGAGGGAGAAGAAAAAACCCAACCAGCTGCTGTTTCTTGAACCATTAGAGTACTGAGTAGGCAGCCTGGGATGGTCCTAGCTCAGAATATCAATCAGTAGTCCAACCCACAAGCCAAGACACTGGTTACGTTAAGTGACACCCAGTACAGGACTACTCTCCAAGAAGTGACAGCTCTTAGTGCCAGAGTACATAGCCGGATACATAATTCCCATTGTAATCAAAGCATGTTCCTTGTGTGTTGAGGGTCTAATCTCCCTCCAACTAGCACTTCAATACCCTCTCCTCTAAAACTCTGTCCTTTTAGTCACGGCCCTGAAGCTATCTGTTGAAATGTCCTCTCTAGCCTTTCCCACGAGAAGTCCTGTGGTACCTTATAGACTAACAGATTTATTGGAGCATATTTTGTGGGCAGAAACCCACTTCGTCAGACTAACACTGCTACCCCTCTGATATTCTCTAGCCTTTGGGAAGTCACATGCCCCATTTTTATGTACACATTGCAATTTATTAGACAGACTCCTGTTTGCACAGATTCCAACATGCCTAAACTTTCTAATTCAGACTCATCTTCCCTCACTTGTTGCTTGCTGCTGGTAGCATTCTTCATGATACTATTGAGTTGCTTTTTGGCCATCTTCCCAGTTTCTCTGGTTTGCAGAATTCTCATCTAGTTTGTCATTAGTTCCTGGATGAGGCTCAAGCAGTTTGCTCAGCTGGTACCCAAAAGAAGCAAAACAAACTAAATCAGAGTGACTCATCCTCTGAGCTAGGATGTTAAGCACTGAAAGGAACTCTCTCACTTCCACAATGGTGAGTAAGAGCATGGTCCATGGTGCCTCAATTCTGCACTTCACTCCTTACATTCCCAGCTCAGGTCTACTCTACAAAGTTTTGCTGCCATACCTGTGTCAGAAGGGTGAAAACCCCCACCTCACTTCAGGCAGCTCTGGCTGCACAACCATCAGCACAGACTACTATGGAGACACAAATGTTTCTATTGCTGTAGGTAATACAGTTTGAAGAGATGGCGTTACTACTCCAAAAGGAACACTTCTGCTGGCATATGACACATCTACGCTAGGGAGCTATGTCTGTATAATTATGCCAGCAATACATTTGTATTGTAGACAAGAATCAGTCTTGTGAGCTTCTCCAGCAATTTCATTCTCTATATCATCATCCCCAGTGCTCGTCTTATCTAGGGGTATAAATCTTTTAATTAGTTAAAATTTTAGTTGTTTATCGGGTTAACATTTAACCTCCTGCCTGGCCTGGGTAGCTTAGGCACAGCTAGGGCAGGGAGAGATGTCCTGCCAGCCTGCCAAAGCTGAGTCAGACCACGTGGGGCCCCTACCTGCATGCCCCGCATGGCTGAGACCAGAGATGCACCAGGCCATCCTGCACGCCTGGGACTGCTCATAGTACAAGGTGGCTTCCAGTGCATTGGCTCCAACTGCCAGCCTCAGTCTCAGGGAGTCAGCTGCTGCCCTGCACAGCTCGCTCTGCAAAGGTGCGTACTGCAGCACCTCCGGCATGGGGCAGCAGCCAGCTCCTTGGGAGCAGGGCAGGTAGCCGGCATGTGCTGGGAGGGAAGAGTTTTAACAAAAAAAACAAAAACAAAAATCAGTAAGCATCAGCTTATCGATTAACTGTTTAAACAGCTGAACTCTTACAGCCCTACTTCTATCAGCCTTCTGACAAAACAAATAAAAAAATTCAAGGTGAGTCATTTCCAGTAAGAGGGAGGCAACTGTGCCACCTCTTCAGCCTGTGTCAAAGGCCTAACCCAAGTGAGTACTTGAATATGTAGATTTTTTTTTTTAATACGGGATTTCATTCTCTGTTATGCACTAGTAAGCAGTGCTTATTGGTCCAAAACTATAGCCATGATTTGGTGTCACTGAGAACAGGATGTTAACACAAGGTAACATATCAAGCAGTGTTTGCTTTGGCTCTCCATAAATCACATGTGAAGTTGTTTAACGTCCATCGTAACTTCAGTCAGATCACCACCAGCGTTTACAGCCCAGCTCCTGCCCCAAATTTAGAGTGCACTACTGTTTTCATTTATCACTATTGGAGGGAGGTTCCCCCCCCCCCCCCCCCAAAGGAACCAGGTTCTCCAAGATCAGCATTTTGCACCATTTTGTTACTCAGTAGCCTTCCACTGTGGTATTGTGGATGGGATTTTCAGGAGCAAAGCTCTTTCAGGACTTCAGCGATGGAATGTGTGTATCTGACCTATTTCTTATTAAAAAGGCATTCCACCTCACTAATCGTGGTGCAACTGTTATGAGACAATGACAGCTGCTAGTGACACTATGGGAATCCATTTCCAAGTCCCTGTGAAAAATCTACAAGGCTAACAAAAAGTTCAGTTTTGTGAGCGTGGCTTGTGCAGGATCATAGTGGGATGCTGTGCAGGATCAGCAGAGATTAGTTGCTCTGAATATTTTGGGGTCAATTCCCCACTGTATGCTAATCAGGTGCCTAGAATTGAACCAAAAACAAGTGACATTCATGTACATTATGGATGTCAGCATTCACTCTAACAAGTTCCCAAAGTACATAGGAGGGTCATAGTACACAAGGACTTTACCATCACACAGTAATTGGACTTCGTGTAGAGCTTGACTGAGTTTTAGGCGGAAGGTATACTCTGTCTTAGTTTGATTGACCAAACACACTCAGGGTGTATCTGCAATGCAGGGCTTAACTTGAAATAAGCTACGTTAATTGCATATCTTATTTCAAAATACCTTATTTTGAAATAGGGAGTCTCTACACAGCACTTATTTCCAAATAAGAGCACTCTTCCTCCGACTTCCCTTATTCCTCATACAATGGCTGTGGCCAATATAGACGTGCTTTTCCGCAAAAAAGCCTCCATCACCATTTTAGCCATTGGGGCTTTTTTGCGGAAAACAGCACTGTGCTGTCTACACTGGCCCTCTTACACACATGATTTGCACAAGAGGGCTTTTGCCCGAATGGGAGCAGCACAGTATTTCTGCAAGAACACGGATGATCTTAAATGAGATCGTCAGTGTTCTTGCGGAAACTCAAGCGGCCAGTGTAGACAGCTGGCAAGTTTCTCCACAAAAGCAGATGATTTTGCAGAAAAACTTGCCAGTCTAGACACAGCCCAAGGGTAATACTGAACCTTAGAGCAATCCATTCCAGTGAATAAGTCATCTACTTATCTGACCGTGTATCTTGATGAAATAACATCAACTCTTGAGCAAAGAGCACGTGACTGAGACTATGTAGCTATTTCTCAAAAAATTGCCCATTTCTATTCACAGAGTCATAGGCAGGCACCAGATGAACCACTAGCCTGACATTTTGAAGCATAAGCTTTCATAGGCAAAGACTCACTTCATCATATGCATCTGACAAAGTGGGTCTTTGCCCACAAAAGCTTATGCACCAATAAATTAGTCAGTCTATCAGGTGCCACAGGACTTGTTGTTTATGACATTTTGAAGCCATCTGTATTGAGTTCAGTTTACAACAACCACAAAATCCATGTCGTGTGTGGAAACCAAGTTCACTCAGGTGCCCTTCCATTACTGCAAAAATTATATCAGTTTTCATCTGGTCATTTAGCTTGTAGGTTGAGCACAGTAAGGAGATCGGCCCTTTACTCTTTGCAGAGTTTGGTTCTATATGTGGGTTATGTGCAACCATTTCAGCTTGTCTCTCCAGCCTGGATATCTGCATTATGTCTCTCGAATTCAAGACGTCAAGTGGCCACTTTGATGCTTCCGTTTCAAACTGTAGTTGTTCAACTAGAAACACCATTAAGTCCAGCAGCCTTCCATACTTGGGGTTTTTATGGATACTACCAGCTTACAATGCTGACCACTCACTGTGGAGTTGGTAGTCTCCCAAATATCAGAGTTCCCGCTTAGCCGGTTTTGTTTTGCACTTGGTTTTGTGGGCTGATTTACTATTTAGTAGGAGTTGGTGAGTGACGTGGTTGGGTGAGACTATGAAGATAATCAAATTCTATCATCTGTAAGGGTTAAGCTTGCAAATGTTGACCCATGCTTTCTGATGTTATATAGGGCGTCTCTAATAAGTCACCCCGGTATATCTGTGCCACACTAAAGTCATTAATGCTTATAGGAACGGATGTGTTGTAAGTCCTCCCATTCCCTGCTGTTAAGCGCCACTCAAAAACCTCCCCCCCAAAAAATCCAAAACCAATTCGCAGAAATGGAATTCAGCTGCGAGGAAAAAAAATTCCCCACTAAGTTATGTTCCAAAACACACTTAGACTTACAGTGAAACTTATCTTGGACTTACAGGGAGGACATCCTGTATAGCACATGTTGGTTGTTTCATTTGGCTCTCCCAGAGATTGTGGCACCCCTTTCTGATCTCTCTGGCTATGTCTGTACTGATCCCTTCTTCTGCAAAAGCTTATGCAAACGAAGCACAGAGTAGAATATTACCCTGCTTCATTTGCGTAATTAGGGGCTGATTTTGAGCAAGAGGCTTTTGTGCAAAAAGGAGCCGTCTACACAGCTCCTTTTTGCACAAAAGCTTGTTGCGCAAAAATGGCCCCTAATTAATTACGCAAATGAAGTGCAGCGATATTCTACTTCACATTTTGTTTGCGTAAGCAGGCTGCAGTGTAGACGTAGCCTCTCATAAGCATTTCCCTGAGCCCCATGATTTCTTCACTGAAAGGACCCAAGTCAAGCAGTTCTGATTCATATTGTTGGCTGGTCTATTCTAAAAACCCAGACCCATATAGTGTCTGGCATCTCCTAGGGATGGGCTTTTGGGCCATCTGTCATACCACGGAGACAAATTTTCCAGATGCTTGTGGGTTGGATTACTATTAAAGATGGATCCATCCAATTCATAGGAATTCAATCTTCCTAGTCCAGCCTTTCAGAAGTTGAATTTCATCAGGTACCTTGTTCTCCTGGATAGTACTGAAGCCTCTAGTCTCACCTGCCCTAGTCTGTGCTGCTACTGTGGGAACATAAACCTTCTGAAGCTCCCTGGCTATGTCTACACTGGCCCCTTTTCCGGAAGGGGCATGTAAATTTCATGAGTCGTAGTAGGGAAATGCGCGGGGGATTTAAATATCCCCCGCGGCATTTAAATAAAAATGTCCGCCGCTTTTTTCCGGCTTTTAAAAAAGCCGGAAAAGAGCGTCTACACTGGCCCCGATCCTCCGGAAAAAGCGCCCTTTTCCGGAGGCTCTTATTCCTACTTTGAAGTAGGAATAAGAGCCTCCGGAAAAGGGCGCTTTTTCCGGAGGATCGGGGCCAGTGTAGACGCTCTTTTCCGGCTTTTTTAAAAGCCGGAAAAAAGCGGCGGACATTTTTATTTAAATGCCGCGGGGGATATTTAAATCCCCCGCGCATTTCCCTACTACGACTCATGAAATTTACATGCCCCTTCCGGAAAAGGGGCCAGTGTAGACATAGCCCCTGTGTTTTCAGAGGAGACACAGACTAGGATAGAGTTAGAGGTACATTTAGACCGTGTGCTACAATTTCCAGGATAGTTTGTTGCTGCCCACTTCTCAGCTTCTTCCTCATGGTAGTAGGATCCCCTGATGGTGGTGTGGCTGTGGAAATCAACTATGACGGCATGATTTTCTGGGGTGGGAGGGCAGAAAGAAGAGTCAGATGGACATGCAAATTGTTCACAAAGTAGTTTAAATAGCAGTAGTTTGTTACCAAGCTCAACCACAGTGAGTTCCATTGTCATCAGTATTTCACAGCAGTATTTTTCACCTCTTGTCACATTCAAGTAGGATGCTACTATAGGTGTTGCTTTTTGATGTTCACTGCCATATGATTGCCAGGGATGTTTGGTAGTTTTGTAGGCACCCGAGGTTTGCTCTCTTGCCTGATACAAAGTCAGCTTTCTCTGCAGAGAATCCATCCACATTGGAGCTACTTAAAACAAACTTTAAGGCCATAAGGGACCATCATGATCATCTAGGTCAAACCTTTTGAAACACTGCAGACTACATTACCTCATCTGCCCACCCTAACCTCTGGCTGAGTTACACAAAAAGCCTTTAAATCAGGATTTAAAAGCTTCAAGTTAGAGAATCACCCATTTACACTTGTTAAATCTGCCAGTGACATGTGCTCCATGCAGCAGAGGAAGGCACACACAAAAAGGCGCATTGTCAAGTTGACCCCAAACATCAGTTCAACCCCAAGAACATGGGCAAGGCCCAGCAGCCAGACATCAGGAAAAAACTTCTCTGGAGTTAACTCAGTGCCTTTCCCACTAGCACCCCAGCACTGGCTACTGGAGATATTTGCTACGTGCATGTAGTCAATTTCTGCTTGTGATAGCACTCACAAGCAGATTTTGTCATATCAACCCCTTCATGAACCTCTCAAGATCAGTCTTGTTATATGTTGGGTTGTTCACCCGCACTATTCCCTTTGAAAAACTTTATGCCTCAGAGTTAGAGACTCCATCTAATTTCAGGCCTAAGCTTACTGATGGCCAGTTTATGGATAGCCACTTGTTCTTGTGTTTACCTTGAATTGCCTAGTGGCTGCTAGTGAGACTTTATTTATGGTCATCCCTCAAAGCTCAGAACTTGTGTCACCAAGAGGCATCATTACAAGAGTCATTTGTTAGTCTTCCATTTCTAAGTGCTGCTAGAAATCTGAAGTTGATCTTAACCTCATCAAATTTCACGATTCCCTACACTTGTCCCCCTTATTACAAGAAGAACTACAATGACTTGCACTCCGTGTGTACAGCACACAAGCCCCCTTAGTATTAGGCTGAAAACCTTCTATCCCATCTCCTTCATATATACAAAAATTTAAGGGAGGAAAGCTTCTATCCAATGCAATTTAACAGTGGACAGAAGCTAGCTTTCAAATATGGCCACCATGGAAAAAGGCTACCAGTAACTGCTGAACTTTGCAGCCAGGTAACCTATAAGCAAGAAATGTATTTACATTTCCAGAACTGAATGCAATACTTGCTGAATTCCTCATATTTTATGTTCTAATTGTGTTTGTTTTTCCTTTGTTATTTGAGCTGGAAGAGACTCATCATACATTTCCACCTGGATTTGCTCTCATCTTCTCCTCCCCCAGACTAATTGGTTTAATTAGCAAAGTATCTCATTCAACTGGCAGAGGATCTTGTTTCAAAATAATGGTGACAAAAATAACCTTTATTTTATTCATTTTGAAAACGAACTGCAATTAATGTTGCATCAGCAACAGAATTGATTGAAAGCCCCCCCACCAGGGAGAGCACATAAGCAAAAAGCTAACACACTCCACTTTAAATTCCCAAGAGTCACCCTAGCTAGCACCTGCTCAGCTACAATACCTCTTTGTAATGTCATAACTGATTATTTGTCTATAGACACAGGCCCATCACTAATTGGACAATTGCTTATAGGCAGGATGGCAAAGCCAAAAGCTAAGTTATTTAAAAAGAATACAACTAAAAGTCAAGAGGGTAACTCAAGACAACAGTTGTAAGCAGGGCATTCTGAGAGTTCAGAGGAAAAGCCGCTTAAGGGGGCAAGAAGGGCTTTTGAGGATAGGTAACAAGCAATGTTTGTATTTTGAGAGGAAGATGTCTAAAAGAAAGAAGGACTTGAGAATGAGGACAAGGCTTAACAGGTACAGGTGGAAGAGACAGACAAACAAATAAGCACCAATTATCAGAGCAATAGAGGGCAGGGAAGGATCTGCATGGGGATGGTGGAACAATCTTGTTGAAAACCTTGGTGCAGTTTTCCACAAAGACAACAAAAGGGGCTAAGGCAGGTGAGTGGAGAGAGGTAACAAAGGAATTATGAAGTAACAGATGAACAGGTAGAACTGTGGTTGTGGTCAACATGAAGACTCAAGTACTTCTGGAAAATTCAAGTAAATTTTGCACCATGACACACTGCATTATTTTGCAGAAATTAGTGTTTGTCTTAGAGACTGTCCCTGACCCGTCCTGCCCCTCCCTCCCACACATCATGCGAAGATGTTGGCTGTCACCTGAGTCCAGCTCACAAATAGAAGGCAAAACCAAGGAGGGAGGGGAAGGAACTGGAGGATTCCCAGCAGCTGCAGTTCCTAGCACATCCTCAAGGAAGGCAGGAATCTGTGAGCAATTCCAGGACCTAGCATCTGGATGTTTCTCCTGTTTCCCTGGCTTCTGGAGAGAGGGGCTGTGAGCATTTGGGCCAAGGGGACACCTTGCAGCAGGCCTCTGGCAGGGAAAATGGGGGTGCTGAGTGTGTTTGCTCCCCCCAGCTATATTAGGGGAGGGGAGAAGAGCAGAGATACAGGAAGTGGGGTGTCCTAGAGCAACAGTTCTCAAACTTTCTGGCCCACAGCTTACCCCACTCAACGCAGACCTTTCCATGGATCACCAGCCAAACATCTTTGATGACAGGTGCAGGTGAGGGGCTGGGTGCAACAGTGGGGTCTGGCCAGGAGGGAGGTTGAGTGTAGGAGAGGGGTGGGGAAATCTGGGTGGAAGGGAGGGTGCAGGTTCTCAGAAGGAGGGTATGTGTAAGGGCAATGGGGGTTAGGGATGTTAAATTGCATGTAATCCGGTAAACGTGTAGCCGATATTGTCTGTTACACCATTACCTTATAAGCAGCTCTGGAAATACCTAAAGGGGCCAGCAAGCAGGCTGGCTCAGTCCCAGCTTGCACCAGGTAGCTGCAAGTATCCGCTGCTGCCACGCTGCATTAGAAGTACCTAAGGAGCAGAAAGGTAGCTGCAGCAGGGCGTAGCTGTTGGGACTTGTCATGAGCCAGGACTGAGCTGGCCAGCCTACTAAAACACTTACTTGCAGGAGAACGGGGGGTTTGCATGAAGCTGGTAAACTATTAACCGATAAATAATGCTTATCGGTTAATCCTAACTGGATACAATATTACATCTCTAATGGCTGTGTGGGGTCTGGGCATAAGGGGCATGAGAGGTGCTCACCTACCTCCATGCTCCCTGCTGCTCCCAATGGAAGGAATTACAGCTAATGGGATCAGTAGGGAAAGCCTCCAGATGAACAGTTTCCTGCACTGTCCTTCTCCCTCCCCGTTCCCCTCTCCCCAGCGAGACACTGGCGTTAATGCTCCAACCTCATGGGGGTGGGGGGGAAGCACAGGGCTGGAGGACCAGCATAAGCACCTAGCTGCAGCAGGATGACGAGTCCTGAGCTTACAGCCCACCTGCAAGACAACTGCAAACCATTCGTCTGTGGAACATACTTAGACAACCACTGTCCTAGAGGTTTAACTCCACTCTAGGGCTATGTCTACACTACGAATTCTCAGCAAAAAAAAAAAATGCCAAAACTCATTTGCATGAGTCAATCTCATTTGCATATTTCCTACCAATCCCGTTTTTCCCTGGGGTTTTTGCATGAAAACAAGCCGTGTGGACGTTTTCTTTTTGCTCAAAAGAACACTTTTCCCGCAAGATTGGTAAGTCTCCTTTTTTGGGCCATAAGGATCTTGCGGGAAAAGGGGTTTTTGCTCAAAGAAGAAACGTCCACACTGCTTATTTTTGCATAAAAATCCTAGCAAAAGAACGGATAGGCAGAAAATATGCAAGTGAGATCACAACTCATGCAAAAGAGTCCCTCATTAGCATATTTTTTGCCAAGGAAACTCTTAGTGTAGACATAGCCTTATGTTTGTATTGTTATAGACATTCTCACTGACAGGTATTTTGAAATAAAGTTCCCAAAATAATTTTAACTCCTGACTATATAGTGTTACTTTAACAATTAGCAGAATTGTAAAGCATTGTGTGCAGAATTTTTATGATATGGAATTTCCCCAGGAGTAACTAAAGTTAGGAAAAGTGAATGGGGGATACTGGCTGTGTCAAGAGCCACTCAAAAGGAGGGTTAGTGCTGTTTGAGGCTCAGCAGTCCCATTTTGTTCATACAACAGTTTGTAAAAGTTCAACTTCATTTAAAAAAGACTGAGTAGAAAAACCCAGTATAACTACAAAAAAAGAACGGGCAATTATGACACAACAAGCACTAAAAGTGTTAGTGCACATAAAACTAAGCTAGCTTTAAAGGTGAGCTAAAAGGAAACTATTAAGGAAGCCCTTTATTTCAATCATCAACTTCTAGAGTTGCCTGGAAACAATCAAAGATTCATGTACACCACCCACTTTTGAAATAAGATAAAGCATTCTACAATGAGGTTCACAGTAAAGTTTTGGAAGAATTCCATGAAATATTATTCAGGAATCTGCAAGACAGCATGTTAACAAACATGAAAAGCCTGTTTCAAAGCCCATTTGAGTTACTAAAACAAGTGACAGGCATTTTTAGAAGAGGCGGCTAATTATAACTGCAGTTTGCTTTGGGAGGCAGGGAAAAATAGCGAAGGGTCAAGTATTTCTGCTGCAATGTGACTTTTTCTGGAATGATAAAGAGGCAAACACTTGCCCAATCAGACACGATTCAGAGCCGAAGCAGCAACCGGTGGCATGCGGGGGAGGGGAGGGAAGAAAAGTTTTGGTGTCCGACGCATTAAGTTCCGCAGACAGCACCAGCCCAATCGAGCCTACCAGTTCCCGGAGTCACAGCAACCTAACTTCATTCATTCGCACCATCAACCGCGGGCGAAGGGCTGCTACGCAAGAACGCGCGTCTGAAACCCTGGATTCGCGCTCCGCTCTGCCTGCCAGAGCGGGACCAACACGACTCCCGGGGCCACCCGCTCTCTCCCCCCCAGTGTCTCTCATCATCCGCACTGGGGCGAGACGGGGGTGGAGGCCGAGCCTCCCAACTCAGCCAGCCAGCAGCCGGGCACGGGGCTGCCCCCGGGCACTCGCACCCCCCGCGGCTAGCCAGGGGCAGGCGCCCGGGGAAAGGGGGGGGGGGGGGCTGCTCACAGTCGGAACATCCGCTCCATGTCTTTGATCTGCCGCCGGCTGAACTCCTTGAACTCGGTGTAGGGGTTGAAGACCTTGGCCTGGCGGGGCCGGGCCGTGCCCTCGTTGATGTCCTGCCTGCGGCTCAGCTTGGCCCCCAGCTCCGAGTCGGCGCTGGCGAGCATGGAGCTCCTGCTCTCCTCCTCCTCGTCCTCCTCCTGCCCGGCCCCCCTGCCCGCCGCCGCCTCCTCCTCCCCGCCGGGCGCGGGCTGCGGGTCGCTCTTCTCTAGCAGCAGCCGGCGCTGCAGCTTCTGGGCCAGCTCGCTGGAGGCCATGGCCGGGCGCTCGGAGCAGGCGGGAGCCGCCCTGTGCTCGCGCTGCGAGTTCCCGTCCCGTGCCCGGCCCTGAACTTTATTCCCAGGCTCCGGGAGTGGAGCGGGGCGGGGCGCTGGGCGGAGAGTTAAGGACGCGCCGGGCGGTTCCCTCGCCTGCCTGGCACTGGCGGCCCCGCCAACTGTCCCTCAAGCCAGGAGTGCGGCTCCCCTCCCCCTTCCTTTCCTCAACGAGCTTTCCCGCCCTTTCCTCATGGTCTCCAGCCTCCATCGCTCACCCAGCCTAGCCCTTGTCCGCGCCTTCCTGCTATTACCAACTCTGCCCGTTTCTCCCCCCGCCCCACTTCCACAGACTCTCTACGCGATCTCAGTCCCAGTTTAGCTCCTCACCTTGCCCATTTCAAACCCAGCCCAGGCTGCTGCATCCCTCTCCTAGAAACCCCTGAGCCCCATTTCCTCACATATTCTTCCCTGCCCTTTATCTCACTCCCACACTAGCCCTGCACCTGGCTCTGGCTCTCCCTCCCCACTGCCACACCAGCCTCCATCCTTCACATGCCTCCTAGCCCACTCCTAGCTTAGGTTCCTGGCCTCTCCCATTTCAAACCCAGTCCAGCTCCCTCACAAGCCCTGCCTAGTTAACCTAATTTCAGTCCAAGTCCACGCCTGTGCCCTTCCCACACCCAGCTCACCTCATTACCTCCACACCCTGCCATGTCCCTCTCAGTCCACCTCACTCCCCCACTTCTACATCAGCCTTCTGCCCCCCACACCCAACCCACCTCATTTCCCCCAATGCTCTACCCAACCTTGTTGCACCCCGACACTCTGCTTGTCCCGCTCCTCCTTCACTTATCCATGTGCCCTGCCCAGACCACCCAATTCCCCTCCTATCCACCTCATTCCTCACATACCCTGTTCAGTCACACTTCCCTAAACACGCCCTGCCCTGCCCAGCTCTCCCACTCTACTCATCCCCCAGCCCCTGCTCAGCCTGCCTGACCCAGTCCACCCCACACCTTGCTCTGCCCAGCTCTCTACTTCCCCCCCACCCAACCTCCCTCATATCCTGCCCACATCTTCTGGACCACTTCCCCCACACCATGCCCTGTCTCACTACACTCCCTCCACTCTGCCCTCCCCTCTTGTCCTAGTTCCCCTACCTTGCTCCCCTCCTGCCATCTGTTCCAGGTCAGCCAGAGACAGTGCTGTGCAGCCCAGCTCTGTAGGCAAGGTCTGGGGCTGCTTGCCTCCGGAGGACCCTGATAAACATACATCAGCCAGTTCTGCTGTGTGCTCTGAGCACCCAGAAGCCCTGCTCGAGGATCAGCAAAACCTGTGCCTGGGGCGGCAGGCCTGACCAGGCTGCAGCAGGTCCCCTGCCCATGGAGTGGCACAGCAGGCCTGGCTGGGCTGCCCTCCCCCGCCTGTGGTGTGACAGCAGGTGCTCCATTCTGGGTGGGCCACTAGTTAACTGTAAGCAGTAAGCATCAGCCGGTAAGGTTAATCATTCACATTCCTAATACAAATGCAGTAGGCCATGCCAGTCCAGCAGCTGCTTGCTATTGCCATCTAGAATCTGGGTATCCTAGCCTGTTACAGGAAGGACAACTATCAGTTTTGTGGTGGAGGTGAGTGAGGCAAATATTACTGTGTTTTACCAACAGGTGGTTGACATAGCTAGTGTGCCAAAATGGAAGTGTAGGAAAGGACCTCTATAAGTCATCTAGTCCAGTCCTCTGCACTAAATGCAGCACTAAGTAATAACTACCCTGTTCCTGGCAGGTGTTTTTCTAACCTGTTCTTAAAAACCTCCTATGATGGAGATTCTGCCACCTCCTGAGACAATTTGTTCCAATGTTAAATAAGTTTTCCCCGATGTCCTTACCATTGCTGCAGTATAAGCCCATTGCTTCTCCTATTGTCAGAGGTTAAGGAGAACAATTTTTCATGCTTCTTGTAATGATCTTTTATGCACTTGACAACTATTATGTTCATACTCAGTCTTCTCTTCTTTACATACTAAACAAACCCAGGTTTTTTCAGTCTTCCCCTTCTCCCCCCCAGTTCAGATTTCTGAATCTTTAATCATTTTTATTACTATCCTTTGGGCTTTCTTGAATTTGTCCACCTCTTTCCTGAAATATGGTGCCTAGACCTGGACAAAATACTCAAATGAAACCTTATCAGTCTGGAGGAGAATGGAAGAATTGCTTCTTTTGTCTTGCCGATAACACTCCTACTAACATATCAGAATGATATTCACTCTTTTTTTTTTTTTGCAGTGTTACACTTTTGACTCATATTTAGCTTGTACTATAGTAATATAGCACTATAATCTCCAGATGCCTTTCCACAGAACTCCTTCCTGGGCAGTCATTTCCCCTTTTGTATGTGTGCAATTGACTTACTTCCTAATGGAGTACTTTTAATTTGTCCTTATTGAATTTCATCCTATTTACGTGAGACTGTTTCTCCAGTTTGCCTAGGTCATTGTGAATTTAGTCTTATCCTCCAAAGCACTTGCAACCCCTCCAAACTTGGTGGTATCCACAAACATCATGAACTTTCTATGTCATTATCTAAATCACTTATGAAGATAATGAACAGAACCAGGCACAAGACTGATCTCTGGGGAATAGAGTTCCTTCTAATATGTCCTGAGCAAGGCTGCTGCACACAGAGCTGCTGTGGCCAGCGAGGCCTTCTCCCCTGGCTGCAACAGCTCCCTGCAGGGGCCGGAGGAGAGGTGTGCTGCTCTGGCCCCAGGAGGGAGCCACCAGAGCTGAAGGAGACATGCCTCCATGACTTAGCAGGGAGCTACTGCAAGACAGAGCGGGGGGAAGAGGGGCCTTGCAAAGTTCTCTCTGCCATCTCCAGCAGCACAGACCTGCTGTAGCTAAGAGAGAGATGTCTTTCCTCCAGACCCAACTCAGCTTTATCGGAGCTGGAACTGCTGCCAGAGAGGCACCTCTCACTTAGCCTGGAGCTGCTACAGTGAGAGGGGACTGGGGGAGCCCTTTCTCCCAGGGGAATCTGTAGTTAAACCCCTCCATCCCTACCCCTAGCCTTCACCCTTACAATTCTCTGACCCAGTCGTGAGCCCCCTGCCATACTCCAAACCTTAAACCCCAGGTGCCCCACAGAGCCTGCACCCCCAAACAGAACCCTCATCCCCCCCCAACAAAGCTAAGCTCCATCCCACATTCTGAACTTCTTGTCCCCACCACCCACAGATCATCCATGAACTTTATGTGCACCAAAGTGGAGGCGATAATTTCCATATTGGTACACACAAAATTCATTCCACACACGGAAAAAAAAAGTAGAGGGAACACTGCTGTGGAACCCCATTTGATATACCCTTACAGCTTGACTATGAACTGCTGATAACTACTCTCTGGGAATGGTTGTCCACCTAGTTATGCATCTTATAGTAGCTCCATCAAGGCATTTGTCTGAGGAGATCATCTCTAGTTTGTTTGAGAAGATCATGTTTGATAGTATCAAAAGCCTTATTAAAGTCCAGATATAGCTCATCTACCACTTACAGCCTATCCACAAGGCTTGTTACCAAACTAGTAGCTTTTTTTGAGGGAGTATGATTTGTTCTTGACAAATACATGCTGTTACTTATCACCTTATCTTCTAGCTGTTTGCAAATGTATTGATTACTGGAAGATTGACCCAGTGTTGCTCAGGTCCTTAATTCAAATAAGTTTTGTTTGTCTTAATTTAAATCAGTGTCTTGGGGTGGGGCTGTGGAGGAGGGGTTCAGTATGCACTACCCCAGAGAGAGAGAAAGAGAGAGGATAACCCCAGCCCTCTCAGAGCAGCAGCTTGGGGCCAGATGAGAATTGCCTGTACATGGCCACTGTAGCTACAGCAGGCACAGCCAGGAAAAGGTGCATGTCCCATGACTGAGGGACAGACACACAAACAAACTCTCTGATATATATAGTAGAGAGCTGTCCATTTCTCCACCTCGACCCCCTGTTGGCCCAATGGGGTTATAGCTGTTCCAGTTGCCATCATTGGACCCTTGCTGCCCTCCGGTGGTCATTCTGCAGTATAACTGTCCCTCCTGCTGGACCCCTCTCTTTCCATTTTATGAGAAACAATCAAATTCTAGGCCCATCCCATTGTTCTATCACGACCAAACCCTTACCTTTCTTTAAGTTATGATAAGAGGAAGCTGCATACCAAATTTGGTGGTCTTACTATTTAGGAGGTGTTCTTGAACAAACAGACAGATGCACATTCCTAAAATATATAGTAAGATTTGCTCCATTACCTTCCATGGTAATGAAGTCAAGCTGACTGGTCTGTAATTCCCCAGTTTGTTCTTATTTTCCTTTTTATAGACTGGTACTATATTTGCCCTACTAAATTATCTGCCTTTGAAAGAACAGCTTCCTGAATGGTGCATGTGCCTATAGATTGCCTGCTACAAGGAATATGTGATTGTCAACTGTAAAGGCTATTACTCCATCATTTTACAAACTTCAGTCAGTACCACGGTTACTTTAGGGTTAGTCTTTATAGCTCTGGCTTATGAAACCCAACCCTGATGTCAGAAGAGTGTTAGGCTATGTCTACATTGCCCAGTTTTGCACAAGAACATATGCAAATGAAATACCATTTTTGCACAAGGGGCTTTTGTGCAAGAAGGAGCAGTTTATACTGCTCTTTCTTGCACAAAAATCCTCTCTTGTGCAAGAGCTGTTCTGCCGCTTATTTTCAGGCAGAACAGCTCTTCTGCAAGAGGGGGTTTTTGCACAAGAAGGAGCAGTATAGACTGCTTCTTCTTGCGCAAAAGCCCCTTGCGCAAAAATAATGACTCAATAAGTATGCAAATGAGGCACGACAGTAGTCATCGCCGTGCCTCATTTGCATATGTTTTTCTGCAAGACTTGGCGATATAGATGTAGCCAATGAGAAATTGAGCCATTACAGGATGGTGGAAGAATGCACAGTAGAAACCTTAGAGATATAAACACTTGGGCTATGTCTACGCTGCAAGCTTCTTGTGCAAGAACTGTTTTGCACAAGAGTGAGTCCACACTGCCATGTGCTTTTGTGCAAGAGCATCCATGGCAGTGTCGATGCTCTCTTGTGCAAGATAGCTCTGATGGCCATTTTAGCCATAGGGGTTTCTTGTGCAAGAAACCCCTGTTGCCCGTCCACACTGCCTTCTTGCGCAAGAGGGCTTATTCTTCGTGAGGAGAGGAATAAGTCTTGCGCAATAAACCCTCTGTTCTGACGTTGTACTGTAAGTTTTCTTGCGCAAGAACACCTGTGCAGTGTAGATGCTCTGCAAGTTTTTGTGCAAGAATGGCTGTTCTTGCGCAAGAAGCCTGTAGACGTAGCCTTAGAGTATGGAGGTTGTTTGTAACTCTGAACAAAACATTATGGTTCTTTCAAAAGTTTACAAGAGCAGATTGACTTAATACAGCTTTGAAATTTTATTATGCAGAAGAAAAACACTGCATTCCCTCCTATTTAGTAGTTTGCTGTATTTACCTTTTTTTGTGTGGAGGGGGACGGGTCTCTTCTACTACCTGATTGCAAAATTCTGGTTCAAAATGAGGTATATGCTTGACTTGTCAGTTTGTAATTCTGGTGTTCGTAACAGAGGTTCTTCGGTGTAGGCGAGATTAGCACAGCCTACAAAACTATGGGGATCCCCTATGCTATCTCCCTGCCATAGTAGTGTGGTATGCAGTACAACATTTGCGAGGATAAAGGGGAGGTTTTGCCAGGAGCAGAATCAAGCCCCAACTGATTAGTACACTCAATATAGGAAAACAGAAAGTGTGCTTGTCATCACTAGGGCTGGATGCGGGCAAGTCAGAGACATAAGTGATGGTATATGTACCTGTAGCGTTATATCACCTGGTGACATCCTTGCAGAAATACTATAAGCTATGCATTGTTGCAGCATGTGGGCCACTGCATTTGCTATTGCTTGTATGCAATTTTAAGAGCTTGATATTTTATTAAAAGCTTGGGATAAGTCTCCTGCCTTCTCTTTTTTCAAGCACAAGACATTTAAGCAGCAAGTAACAAGAAGGCTCACACGTATAGTCTGACTCCATGGGTGCTCTGGGGCTCACAAGCCACAATGGTTTTTTTTTTTTTTAACTTGCTAAACTTATTAAAAATGTTAGTTGGAAGTTATTTTGCCTTAAACAAATGTTTTATAATGGAGGTAGGAGCATGTGCATGGTGCACAGTGGAAACAAAAAGGCAGAATTATTAGGCTTGAATACCATGATTCACAAGTAATAGATGTGAGTAGGGCCAGGTTGAAAGATGGATATGTTTTGTTAAAAATCAACAGTGTAGATTCACCTTCAGGAACTCATAGTGCTTCAACAAATACAGTGGAATTTGCTGCAACAGTACACGATCCAGCCACTGAATCTGCTACCAGTTTTGGGGTACCAGTGAGAGCTAACAAAAAAAGAAAAGAAAAATTAGATAAGGGAGATCTTTTCTGGAGAGCTGTGGGTGGCATAGTGTAAAGGAATAGACTATAGTAGTGTGATTAATGGTGTTTTCTGGTCTGTATGCTGCAAAGCAATTTTGGCTGGACATAGTCTCCCATCTACATGTATAGAGAAAGAATCATTAGCACTTTTGTAGATGATGGGTTTTGCTCAGGGAAGCATTAGAAAGGTTTTAATCCCATTAAAAATCTTCCGTACACTATTGTTTAAAAAGCAGTCATATGGCACTTTAAAGACTAACAAGATGGTTTATTAGGTGATGAGCTTTCATGGGGCAGACCCACTTCTTCAGATGATATTCTGAAAGTGAATTGGCATGACCATTATATAACAGAAGGATACAATGAAGAAGTAAACAAATTATACAGTAACTTATCAGCTACATAGAATCAGAAGGTGGGGGCGAGGTGATCTTTTACCAAGATCAGACTAACACGGCTACTTCTCTGTTACTATTGCTTAAAGTGTATCTGCATCTGAAAAAGGAGAACATGTAGATAGTTTTATGTCAGCAGGCAAAAAATGTGGTATGCAGCATTTAGTGATTTCATTGCTGAAGATTATAACTTAATTTGCCGTATTCAGCAGCACAAGGAGTGACCTTTCATGGACACAAATGAAAATTTGAATTTCATTCAATTGCTACATGTGCATGCTGAGGCTGTGCCCAAGCTTAAAAGATGGCTACAGTGAATGTCTTATAAATGGATGTCTCATAAAATCAACAGTGAAATTGTACACTGTGAAAGATATGTATGTTTGTACAAGAAAATCTTTACTATGCACTTATAATTGATGAAACATCAGACAATTCTCTTGAAGAGCAAGTACCTGTGTCAGGATTATTGAAGATTTGTTCTATTGGTGAGCTTCTTCTCTTTGGCTTTTATGAGACTCGTCTGACCAATGATAATATATTCTTTATTATAGGGAAGGATGCACTGCTCCAGTTCAGTTTTGACATTTGAAAATGTCGAGGTCAGTATTATGAAAGGGACACAAATGGCAGAGGTGTATTGTCAAGTGTAAAAGCTAGGGTCAAGCATGAAGAACCAAGAGCTGTGTGTGTACTCTGTAAAGCACACTTATTAAACCTGCTTGTGCAAGATGTGATGCAACAAATAGCCTGTGCAGAATTTATCTCTAATGCATGAGTTCATCATCATTAAATTTTGAGATTTTACAGGAAGCAGATGCTCCTGCTTCTCAATGTCTTAATTCTTTTTGCCCCACATGGTAGTGTACGTGCACTGCATTTCTGAGATCAGTAGCTTCAAACTACCATGTGCTACTGATATTTTTGAAGGAAATGGAGAGCACTTGTTTCTTCGGAGAAAAAGCACTTTTACGTTTGGGATATTTTTCAAACACCACTGGTTCTACTTATTCTTGAGCAAATAGAATTGGTTACCATAAGTCTACAAAAGACCCGCTTGCATTTTCAGAAAACATAGAATGATTTTTTCTCTAAGGCTTTGTCTACACTACAGGGTTTTTGCACAAGAAGCCTTTTGCGGAAGAGTTCTAAAATCTTTTTCACTGCATCAGAACCATCTTGCATTGTGGAATGCTAATTTTCCATCCTTGAAAGACAGATGTAACCGAATAATGTAGCTGTCCTTAATGTGCATCAAGACCATACCGGGGTCTAGATGTGCAAGTAAGATTGCTGACCATTTCATCTAGAAAGTTACAGTTTGAGATGTACAGTGGGATGTTAATGAAGAAAGGTTGTAGGTAAGTGCAATTACTTTAATATACTGTAATGTAATTATGTGGCCCATTACTCTTTTAATAATGATTAAATTGTTAGGATACCAATGTTAGACATATACTCAATAACTAGAATATGAAAGAAGTATGTGTATATTTTGTGTGTCTTTGTATCTATATATGTAAGTATTGTGACAAAGCTCCTTCTTCAGCTTGGTGAGTGCTGTGCTTTCAGGTGTATTTTCTTGCCTCAGAGACTCACAGCAGCCCACAGTTTTAGGTACCATGCCTAGGGCATTAGCTCGCTGTTTGTTGAGCTTTTTACATCATTGGACAGCATATGATATAAGGGGATAACAATCTCCCCAGTCTTTTCCCCGCGTGGAAATGGGGAAGTAGGTGTTGGGGGTGACCCAGGCCCACCCTCTACTCCGGGTTCCAGCCCATGGCCCCGTAATAGCAGCTGCCTATGTGAGTCCCTGACACCTGCTAGAATACAGTTTCGAGGCCCCTGGGCTACTGCCCCACACCTTCTCCAGCACCTTCCTTTTCTTCAGTTCGTCCTCCTAATGTCCACTTGTTGTCTCTTTTCCTCTTACTCCCAGGGGTGCTTTCCTCTGTCCTCTCAGCTACACACACCCACCACCAACTGCAGGCAAGCTCCTTTTATAGCCAGTCTTAACCGGTGTCCCTATTTAACCACAGGTGTCCTAATGAGCCCAGGCTCCCCTGCCTCTGCAAGCCTGGTCAACTAGGTGTTCAACTGCCCCTGATTGCCTTTGCTGCTTCTAAACTGGCCCTTCCCAACTACCCTGGGGATAGAGATCTTCTCAATCTAACGCTAATATACCCCCCTCCACTTCTTTTTTGTAACCCCTGTCTTATAGGGTGTGGGACCCTTACTAGATGAGGGAGGTAACCGGATGACAGATGATGTGGGAAAAGCAGAAGTACTCAACACTTTTTTTGCCTCAGTCTTCACAGACAACCTCAGTTTCCAGACTACTACACTAGGCAAGACAGTATGGGAAGAAAGCGGTCAGCCCTTGGTGGAGAAAGAACAGGTTAAGAACTATTTAGAAAAGTTAGACATACACAGATTCATGGGTCCAGATTTAATGCATCTGAGAGTACTGAGTGAGTTGGCAAATGTCACTGCAGAGATTCTCCTTAGCCCACTTGATGGTGAGACATTCTCTTTCAACAGTGAGATAATAACACATTGCCCCGTGAACATATATGACTTCTGTACATTTTGCCTGGAGTAGTTGTCTACGCTGCCAGCGTGGCTGAGATGACCATGATGGCCCTTCCTGAATGCTGTGGTTTCTACCCCATTTAACCTGATTTGCCTAGTGTATTGATGTGGGGTTAGTGTGACCCCCACAAGATGTATTGGGGAGCATGCATTTTCTCTTATATTGCATTGCATAGGCTCCTCTGTATTGGGACACTGTGCGGCTGTGTGCCCCCATTCTCCCTAAATGTAGCATCTGTAGGAAGCCCTAGGTATTACCCGGTCTCTCGCCTTGAGGTGTCTGACCTCGTTATTTTGAGTTCTTGTAGCCTCCAGTAGGTCCCCCCTCCCCTTCCCTTCCCTCCCCTCCCGTCTTCTCCCACTGGGGCTTCCTCGAGGGTTCAGGTACTGGAACTCTTGGAGATTGGTGCTGTTAATTTTACATGGGGAACTTCTCTCCTAACTGGTTGGATCACCTCTCTTGCGGGCCCTCCACCTCTCCACTAGAACAACAAGCTCGTCATGGGTGGCTAGTTCATTTTGGCTCACCCAGGTGCGAAGGTCTGGTGGTAGGCCCAGGGCTGGAGCGAGCCATTCCAGCGCCCCAGGCAGGCAGCTGAATTGCGCTCCGGATTGGGGGAGGGCACCTGCACGGCCCCGCCTGGCACGTGGGGGAGGGCGCGCGGAGCTGGCGGCGGCAGGATGCACGTGCCTGGCCTGGCCCAGTCCTGCTACCGCCGCTGGTGCGCAACCCAGGGCCGCCCGGGGCGGGCCGAGCCTGGCCGTGTAGGGCCCCGCGGCCGCGGGGGTAGGGCGCTGCTGGTCAGCACTGTGGGGGTTAACATAGCCCCCGCCCCAGGTGGCCGCTGGGAGCTGCTGCAGCCCACGATCCGGGAGCTGGGCACGTGGCGCCCCTTACAGCTGCCATCAGGTGCCCCCCATAGGTTGGCGCCCTGGGCAGCTGTCCGGCTAGCCCATGCCTTAATCTGGCCCTGGATAGGCCCCTAATGCACTGGTCAATAACCAATGCCTCTAGCACAGTGGTCACCAACCAGTAGATCTTGGAGCCTCTGAAAGGTTTGGCCAAGAGGCTATGAAGTACCGGCACTTCAGCTGGCCCTCTCCCTACTGCTGCGCACCTCCTGCCCTTTATCTTGGAGCTGCCTCCCCCCACCCTGGGAGCTTCCTGCTTGCTGTGCGGGGGAGGGGAGGGAGAAGAAGGGTGCTGATGTCAAGATGCCCCCTCTCCTATCCTGTATCCTATCTCCACAGAGCAGAGAGGGGGCACAACAGTTTGCTAGCTGCTTTTGGGAGTGGTGCAGGGCCAGGGCAGGGGTGAACCCGCCTTAGCCTGACTGCACCACCACCCAGGAGCCACCTGAGGTCAGCAGTGCCCAGCTGCAGCGAGCTCTGAACCCCTGCCGCAGTCATGAACCCCCCCTCCTGCACCTCAATCTCCTGTCCTAGTCCCAAGCCCCTGGACCCAAACTCCCTTACAGAACCTATGCCCAGAACTCCCTCCTGCACCCCAACTCCCTGTCCCAGGCTTAGCTTGGAGCCGCTCTCACACTCCAAATCTCTTAGCCCAAGACCAGAGCCTGTGCCCCAAATCGCTTTCCCTGCCTGATGAAAGGGGGGGAGAATAGGGGAGGGAGGGAGGATGCAATCAGCAGGGGCAGGGCCTCAGAGAAGGGCACAAAGGAGGTGGGACACGGATATTTGGTTTTGAGAAAGATTTTGTATTGCACTTAAATTCAAAAAGTGATCTCATGCTTAAAAAGGTTGGAGACCACTGCTCTAGCATTTCTTCAGGGCTACAGGCCTCAGGTTGTAACCTCCTCCAGGTAAGATGGATGGGGTCATATAATTGAGAACGCAGAGGTTTGTTCTCCTGGTATTTCTATTTGTGATACCACTGAGCCTGCACTGAGGCTGTCACTCCTGCTCGGGCTAAGATTTCTGCCTTCAACTGGGGGTAGTCTGCTGCTCTTTCAGCGGGCAGGTCATGGTATGCCTTCTGGTCTTCTCCACATAGGAATGGACTGAGTATACTGGCCCACTGGTCTATAGACCAGTCCTCATGTTCTTCAACCCTTTCAAAAGTGAGCAGGTAGGCTTCATTCATATCCTCATTATATATATGCTGAAAATAGCCTCCTCCAAAATTGACAGAGCCCCCCTGAAATACATGCATCTCTTAAAGCAGCCTCTGGCAAAACCAAAAGTTAGTGCTTGTGCACACATGGTAAAGAAAACTGGACATGCCTGGAAAATTACACATCAGGGCTGTTAGTCTTCGTTGTTTGAAAATTAGAGTGATTCCCAAGCAGCTAACTCACTAGTACTGGAATTGGCAGTCTCTAGTGTACCAGTTCTTCCTATTCCATGTTTGTACAGGATTAGAGAAAACAGAATACAGCATTCTGTGCACACTGCCATGCCAGGCTTCTGACTAGGGATTGTAGCATGTAACAGTTTACATGATTAACTGATAAGCCTGGATTTATCGACTAATCCTTATGACTACACACACCATCTAGCTGCCTCTGTATCAGAGCCAGCAAGGGGAGGTGGAAGTGGGAGAATACTGACTCCCATGGAGTTGCTGCCTCCCCCCACACTGCTGGCGGGAGCTGGTATATGTGAGAAGCGGGCTTTCAAGCCTACTTTCAAGCCAGCACTTATCCACTCCAATGGAGAGGCTTACCCCACACAAGCTGGCTCCCCATGAGCACTGTCTCTCACCTGCCCCTCCCCTCTCTGTAAACCTGTAATGGCTAAAAAAATTGAGGGGTTACACATTTACACAAATATACATTAGTTAACATTCCTAATTCCAAGGATACATCTATACAGCAGCGTGTACCTCAAAATAAGCTATGCAATTTGAGCTACGCGTATTACATAGCTTATTTCGAAATCTAGTGCTGAATACACAGCGCTGATTTAAAAATAAATCGCTATTCCGGCATCTTCCTTATTCCTTATGCAATGAGGTTTACAGGAAGCCAGAATAAGAAGCCCATTATTTCAAATTTATTTCGAAATAACGGGCATGCTGTTAAGTCTCACAGAATGCTATTTCAGAAACGGACATTATCCCAAAATAGCGCTGCTGTGTAGACATACCCCCAACTGATTGATACCCTCCATGCCTCAAACTGTCCAATGACTGCAGGATACTGGAGTGTGCAGAAGTTTGCAAGTGATGGTGCCAGGCATGGAGCAGGCAGATTGGTACCACAAATTGTTCTCCTCCACGTAGTCATGGTGCTGATGCAATGTGTGTCCAAAGGCTCTATTTTTCTTGTAACAATTTATCCTGGATCTTTACTTTTTCCTTTGGTAGATAATGGTCCTTCCATCCAGAGGCCTGGGTGACTGCCTCACTCCATGTAAGGCAGGAGTTCCTGCTTAGTAAATGACAAAGCATGTGTTTGGTGCATGGTAACAAAAAGAATCGTCTCTTTTGTGGCCTTGCCCTGAAGTGCAGCACAAACTGATGCTTTTATCTACTTGATCAGCCTTTTTCTTGAAAATCTATAAAGAGCAATACAGTTCAGCATATTGGTCTTGTAATGAATCATTCCATGATCTGCCTAATAGCCCATCATAGCCATCCATGAGAGCACCTGCCTGTTTGACCACTGAACAGAGAAGGAAGACTCCTCTGGGTTAGAAAACAATAGAATTATTGTAACAATGGAAGAGCTTCACCGCAGTAGGCACTGTGGTCTCAGATACCCTCTTGGCAGGTGAAAAGTAGTCTCTTCTAGGAAATGTGGGAAGTCAAGTGACACTCAGTGCTTAATCGCATGTAAATTGCCGGTTACATAGACACAGCTGGTGACCTTGAATGTTTGTAAGTGAAACATAAGATGTTACAAATAGGATAATGCAATTGCAGTACAAGATTTCCTTTTGTTTTAGTGTGGTTATCAGGTCTACAATAAGTGTTACATAGACTGGAAGGGTGGGGAAAAGAAGGCAGGATATTTCAAACACTTTTCCCTGATTTGAGGGTACATAGCAATGGGAATCCTGCTCTTGCTGTAAAGACTTTTAGAATTGCTCAATGAAAGCAGAAAAAATTAAAAAACAACAAATAGTCTCATGGCACCTAAAAACTAACAAACCATGTAAATGGTGGTATGAGCTTTCATGGGCACAGCCTACTTCTTCAGATGACTGGAGTATGCTTGCTAGTGATACTGACACTTACAGGACTTTGTTAACACAGGACAAGGCTGCCCTCTGCAGTATGTGCACTATAGCACACTGATTTACCCGCAAGGATAACATTGCGTGCTGTAGATTGTCCTACTTCCATCTCTTCAACCTCTGACATTCTTTTCTCCCTGCTCCTATAAATGGTGGGAAGATACCCCATGTTATTCTGAAAATAAGATTTTGACGTCTAAGACAGTGTTTCTCAACCTTTTCTTATAAAGTACCCCCTTTAAAAAAAATTATAAGTACTCCCAAGTACCTACAGTTTTCAGACACACAATTTTTTTTCTACCATTGCAACAACTTAGTCGTAGCCTGGCGGGCGATGCAATTTTTGGGTGTAAAAAGAACAAAAATAATACAGTGCTGTAAAACTTGAAACGAAAATTCAGTTTTCTCCAAATTTCAGTTGTGTTGACATAACTCCTAAACTTCTCTCAAGTACCCCTGAGGGTACTCGTACCACTGGTTGACAAAAACACTGATCTAAGAGAGAAAAGTGCTGTTCTAGGCAGTTTTCTTTCAGTTTCCAAAAATGCCATATTAGAGTAGTCAGTTATTCTTTGTCAAGGTCCAGATATCTTGGTCAAGGTATAATCAAGGTCCTGAATCCAAAGAAAATAACAACTCCCACAACAACTATGATAAGTAATAAAAAGAGTTTGGCTCCATTCAAAAGCATCTGGTAGTCCAGATTTGGCCAGTGGTTTGCCTGTTGACTACTCCTGCATATGGTTTCATCGTCTGCAAAGAGGGAGACCTGCTGTCCCAATTTTAAATGGACAGTTCTGTATTTCAGCCCTCCTGTAGGTTTCCTAACTTTTTTCTTAAAAATGGGCACATTGTCCCATACTTACGGTCTCTTCCTCCTCCAACCAGTACTGACAGGTCCTGTGACTGGCTGGATCCCTGTTCCCCAACCACTTACCTACTAGTGATGAATGGGGGGATCCACTGGCCAGTAATGGGGGTGAGGGTGCAAGGTTGATGGTGGGGCACTGATGCAGCATGCAAAGCTGGACACTTCCCCTGCTGGTCTGTCAGCACAGCCTCTCGTTGCAGGGATTGGCCCCCATCCTATTTCTGGCCAGCAATGGCTCTGTGCTGTGAGCTGCCATCACTGGGGAACGGTGTTCCCTCTGCGCTGCGTGGCAGCACAGCTTCACAGGTGACTAATCAGCCCCGTCCAGTCAGAGGCTCAAGGTTCCTTGAGTACAGGGAACACTGCTGGTGAGCACAGGCAGGTGCCAGGCAGCGGCCGGTTACATGTTGTCTCTGCTGCTCATCCATCAGTCCTTTATATGCTCCCCTTCTTGCTGTCCTCTCCCTGCTTTGCCCCTTCATCCCCCACTAGCCACACTGCCCCTCTGTATTCTCCTTCCTCCCCTCCGATGGGATGCTTTCAGCTCCCAGTTCTGTGCAGACAACCAGACCCGGACTGTAGAACTCAGCTCACTAGGAGTCTGGCTGGCAGCCTCCTTCCTTCTTCCACTGCCTTTGGCTGGGATGTCACCCCCAAAAAGCCTCAAACCCTTTGGCCCAGGACCCTGGTCCAGAAGAGCCAAGCCCTGCATGTGCCAAAGTCCCACACAGCACTGGCATGAGGAAGCCTCTCAGCCCCTCTGTTAAGCTATGGAGTGGTGATGGTAGAGGGGAGGGAATGATTTCCAGTTTGTTCATGCCCAACCCTGCATACTCCACAGCAGGCCCCCATGCTGGGGTTTAGCACCTTCTTCACCTGCTCTCCCCCACGTCCTGCCCCCAGGGAGTGCAGGGCTGTTGCTGAGCCACCTCTCTGACTGGGTTCACTGAAGCCCCTGAAGTCAGGTTCCCTGGGCTCTGATGTACAGTGCATCCTTGGGGCTTAACCCCTTCCTTTGTGAGGTGAATACAAGTAGGCTGTGTCTAGACTGGCCAGTTTTTCCGGAAAATCAGACGCTTTTCCAGAAAAACTTGCCAGCTGTCTACACTGGCCACTTGAATTTCCGCAAAGGCACTGACTTCCTACTGTAAGAAATCAGTGCTTTTTGCGGAAATACTATGCTGCTCCCGTTCAGGCAAAAGTCCCTTTTGTGCAAAACTTTTGCGCCAAAGGGCCAGTGTAGACAGCTGAGATTTGTTTTCCGCAAAAAAGCCCTGATTGCAAAAATGGTGATCGGGGCTTTTTTGTGGAAAAGAATGTCTAGATTGGCATATACGCTTTTCCGCAAAAGCGCATCGTTATAACGCGAACTCCGCGCCAATCTAGATGCTCTTTTCCGAAAATGCTTTTAATGGAAAACTTTTCCGTTAAAAGCATTTCCGGAAAATCATGCCAGTCTAGACGTAGCCATACAGTAAAACTCCGATGGTCCGGCACTCCTGATGGTCCGGCACCATCAGGAACCTGGAAGTGCTCCGGGCAGCTGGACCATTGGAGCTGCTCTGCCCCCAGCTTCCCTGATTCAGCTGCTGTTGAAACTGACCAGCAGCTGACTCCAGGAAGCCCGGGCCAGAGCAGCTCTGCCTCGGGGTTCCTGGAGTCAGCCGCTGATCAGTATCAGCAGCGGCTGACTTGGGGACACCTGGGGCAGAGAAGCTGGGGTGCTGCCGGGTTGGTCCAGTAGCACCGAGGAGCGGCGCTGCGGGACCAACCCGGCAGCACCCCAGCTGCTCTGCCCCAGGCGTCCCCAAGAGCAGCTTGGGTGCTGCCGGGTTGGTCTCGCCATGCCAAGGCTCGGCGCTACCGGACGAACCCAGCAGCACTCCAGCTGCTCTGCTGTAGGCGTTCCTGATTCAGCCGCTGCTGAAACTGACCAGCAGCAGCTGAATCAGGGACGCCTGGGGCAGAGCCGGACTATCGGAAGGGGGGGCTATGGGTGGGGTGGGGGGGGTGCCACTCCAGACCCCCCATAGCCCCTCCTTCCGATAGTCCGGCATATCTGATAATCTGGCACCCCCTGGGTCCTAAAGGTGCCGGATTATCAGAAGTTTACTGTAATTTCAACAGGTGTGCTGTATTCAGCATAGGGAAATGGGGTCACCCGAGCCATAAGTCTGCATGTCACTGAAATCATGTCACCTAGTTTACAGGATGAGACGAAATCTTTTCAAGTGTGTTACTTGCAAATGAACAGCATAATTTTGCACACTTTCGTAACCATTAATACCATTTCACACATGCTTTAACTATATTTACAGCAATTAAAGGGTTATAGGCATACAGAATGTTTCAGGGGACTGGAAGCAGGACAGAGATGCTAATTTTTAAGTGACCAGTTCAACTCCAAGCCATTCTAGTAGTGACTAGAAGTTACAGTCATCTGACTACTCTTTGGCAGTAATTTCCTATCTGAGGCTGTGTCTAGACTGCACCTCTCTGTCCACAGAGAGATGTAGATTAGGCACGTCAAAATTGCTAATGAAGCAGGGATTTAAATATCCTGTGCTTTGTTAGCATAAACATGGCTGCTGCTTTTTTCCGACACGGAGCTTTTTCGGAAAAAAAAAATCCCGTGGTCTAGACGGGGATATGTCAAAAAATAAACCCTTTTTTGACAGATCCTCTAAACCTCATTTTTTGAGGAATACAGGATCTGTCGAAAAAGGATTTATTTTTCCACAGATCCTCGTCTAGACTGCCGTTTTTTTTTCATAAAGCTACATGTCGAAAAAAAGCGGCGGCCATGTTTATGCTAACAAAGCGCAGGATATTTAAATCTCTGCTTCATTAGCAATTTCGATGTGCCTAATCTACATCTCTCTGTCGACAGAGAGGTGTAGTCTAGACACAGCCTTAGTGGCCAAGTGTTCAGATTCTACATAAACCCACCATAAATACCAAAGTCAGCACAGCCTCCCACTGCAGGGACTCATGACTGGGTCATTGACTTTGAGCTCAGATCTGGATTTAACCTTCTGCAGTCCCAGACGTCATGTCACGGCCTATGCATACCCCGTCCCTTTGGGGACAGTATACATGAGTGTGGACTCCAACTAGTTGGCCGTTGTATCATCGGCAATCTCTCTCTCTGACTAGGAGCACTAACCCTTGGTCCAGGGTTGTACCGCCTAGTGGCTAGAGTGAATGAGGAGCAACCCACTAATTCAGAGCAGCCCAGTTTAGTAGCCAAAGTGCATAGGGGATGGCCCCTTAACTCCAAGCGAGATGGTCTAGTAGCCAAGGTCAATAGGGGTAGGCCCTTTAACTCAGGGCAGCATGGTTTGGTAGCCAAGGTCTGTGGTGGTCAGCCCCTGTTACAGGGCGGTATGGCCTAATGGCTAGAGTCAGTTGTAGTCGGCCCGTCTCGAGACAGTACGGCTTAATGGCCAAAGTCGATAGTTAGCCCTTATTCCAGGGTCGTACAACCTATCAGCTACAGTCAGTGGAGTTTAGAGACAACCATCTTGGAAGGGGGACCCGAACCCACCCTATTCCACTGCGTCCCAATCCAGGGCCCTGTGAGTGGCAGAGCGGGCTATCATGCCCTCGGCAGGGAATCCAGCTAAAACACGCCAAGTTTACCTGGGTGGGAGGGATTGTTCCTGCACCTTCCCTGGGTCACTTCCTATCAGTGCTGGTGGGTCGGCATCCCAGCTGGTCATTATGTCTTCCGGTTTCCTGGTATCCACTTCTCCCTGGGGCTCCTGTGGTGCTGAGTACCAGTGGTCTTCTGGGACTCTGATTCCAGCTGTTAGGGTCACTGGCTGGTGAAAACCGGGAGCTCCTGCTGAAAGTCTTTCTTCTTCTGTGGCCAGCCCAGACGGAGCTGATCTCTTGCCCTGTATGCTGCCCCAGCATTTGGAGCATGCCCATTCTGGGTGAATGGGTGGAACTTCCTCTGCCCACAGAGTTTTAACCCTACTTGCTTCAGGTGGGGTATGCACACCCTGCCATACCTCACCTTTGAAGTCCTTTTACAGATTCAGAAGAAACCTGTAAAGTAAGAAGTAGGTCTTATCACCTCTCATGCTTATGTCAGGAGGATCCATAGGACTCTTATGCCATTTCTGTTGCATGAAGTGATGTGGCATAACACTGTTGCTTACAAGCAGATTGTACAAGATAACTTGCACTAATATTGGTGTAATTATGCCTCCATTTCCTCACTGCTTCACGGTCTCCCACTCCTGGCACAATACTTTGAGTCTCAGTTTCTTCTCTGGGTGGTTAGATGAGATGGCTTTCTGGGGTAATGAAAATGCTCCAGTGCAGTGTTCCCTTTGATACAGGGGATTGAAACCACGAGTCGTCTGTCCATCCTCGCACTATACAGATGGTTCTTGTGAGCCTCAAGCTCACACTCCATCAGTTGTCGTAGCAGTTTCTTTCGCCTGCATTCTGATTACAAAGTCACAGTCTTCAGCCCTCCATGCAAGGCTCACATGGTCTGTTATCCAAAGTGTACACACCCAGGGTTCCATCACCCCCTCATCAACTTTAAGCTTCCCCCCTCCCGCCCCCTGCTATTTCCAAGCGGTTCCACAGATCTTTCAGACTTCTGCCCCAGCTGATAGTGATGTTACTGGATTCAGATTCTTAGTGGGAGAACCTTTCACAGCTCTTTCCTCTTTCCTGGCCTCTCCAAGAAGAAACTGCCAGGTACTCCCTAGGCCTATTGTCCTGACCCTTTGCCGGAACGCCTTGCTTCCAACCTGCAATCCTCCATTCCCTGAATTCTACTCCCCTTGATGGCCAGCACATCATGTGACAGACAAGTAATTGGGAATTCACAGAAGACAACACGAAGAGAAGGAAGATGATCAAGTCTCCTTTCAACATAGGAAGCATGACAAAGCCCTGGAAAGAGTAGACAAGACATTACTCAGCAAAGTGAGAAGGATAAAACAGACACAGGTTTAAAGTTTTGAATCCAAGTGATTAAAGTCAAGCTGCTAATTGAAGCTGCCTATTTTTAAAGGGAAGGAGCATGACAAAGGCCAGGCTACTTTTATTTTGGGGCCTAACATGAACTAGCTTTGAATATTGAGCCAAGCTTTTGAAAATTATTGCCAATACAGTTATTTCTTACCCTTACGGTGTTACTTTAAGAGTCTTCTTGGAATCATTTTATTATCACAGAAACATAGAACTTACATCTCACCTTTATTTGCAGCAGAAACAAAAACAGGACTATGTAGCACTTTAAAGACTAACAAGATGGTTATTAGGTGATGAGCTTTCATGGGCCAGACTCACTTCCTCAGATCAAATTGTGGAAGAAAATAGGCATGACCATATACACCAAATGGATACAATCAAAAAAAGTGAACACATATAAAAAGGACAAATAAAATTTCAGAACAGAGAGGGGATATGGGAAGGTAAATGTCTGTGAGCTAATGATATTAGAGGTGATTATTGGGGAAGCTATCTTTGTAATTGTGATGGCGCGTTGGGGGTCCCCCGTCTCCTGCACCCCGAAATGGCACAAACAGACTGCACCAGCCGGTGGAATAGAGGAAGTTTATTGCCTCTCCAGGATACAGCACAGCACAGATGTAATCTGGTCCCAGAGCTGGGCTAGGATGCCTCAGGCCCTCTTGAGATGGGGGGAGACTGGGCCCCTAAACTCCAGCCCCTTTCCCTAGGCTGTCTCCTCCATGCTCCCAGACAGCCACTCAACTCACTCTCCTCCAGCCCTGCCCCCCAGCCAGGGCAGCATTCCACCTTCCTTTGTTCCTCTCCATGGGGGGTGTCTGGCCATACTGGTTTGCATAGTGACTCATCCTGTTTTGCTGGGTCATGGTACCCACGGCAGCCAGTGGGGGTTACCCCAGAGCCAGCAGCATAGAAACCAGCCAGGTACCCCCACTACGTCACAGTAATGTGTAAGATAATTAGTATCTTTGTTAAGACCCCGGTATAAAGTGTCAAGTTTAAGCATGAATGACAGTTCAGAGATTTCTCTTTCAAGTCTGGTGTTAAAATGTCTTTGAAGCAGTATGCAGGTAATCAAGTCATTGAGACAATGCCCTTTCTGGTTGAAATGGCAAGAAACTGTTTTTTCTTTGTGATACTGTCTGATATCCGTTTTGTGTGCATTGATTCTTTGGCAAAGTGTCTGAGACGTTTGTCCAATGTATGATGACATAAATTATATTTCTGGATGAGCAGGAATATGTGTTCTTGATCTTATAACTGAATTGGTTAGGACCAATAATGGTGGCAGCAGAGTAAATATGTGGACAAAGCTGGCAACGGGGTTTGTTGCAAGGAGAAGTTCCAGGGTTGGTATTAGTGTGGTATGTCCTGTGGTTGATGGTAAGAATCATCCTGAGGTTAGGTGATTGTCTGTAGGAGACTATGGGTACGTCTAGACTACATGGCTCCATCAACGGAGCCATGTAGATTTGTTTGTTCGGCAAAGGGAAATGAAGCCGCGATTTAAATAATCGCGGCTTCATTTAAATTTAAATGGCTGCCCCACTCTGCTGATCAGCTGTTTATCGGCAGATCGGGGCAGTCTGGACGCTCCCCTGTCGACATGAAAGCCCTTTATCGACCTCCCCGGTAAACCTCATCCTATGAGGCATAACAGGGAAGTCGATAAAGGGCTTTCAAGTCGGCGCGGGAGCATCCAGACTAGCGCACTGAGCCAACAAACAGCTGATCAGACCCATACATTATTTAAATCGCGGCTTCATTTCCCTTTCCCGATCAGCCTAATCTACATGGCTCCATCGATGGAGCCATGTAGTTTAGTCACACCCTATGGGTCTGTCTCCCAGAGCCTCTCACAGTGTAGTATCCAGTTCTCGTATAAGTTGTAGTTTATTGATAATGTGTTGGACGGGTTTAAGTTGGGGGCTATAGGTGATGACAAGTGGTGTTCTATTGTTGGTTTTCTTGGGTCTGTCTTGAAGTAGATGGTTTCTGGGTATTCGTCTGGCTCTTTCAATTTGTTTTTTTATTTCTCCAGGTAGGTAATTGAGGTTTATAAATGCTTGGTAGACATCCTGAAGTTTCTGGTCTCTGTTAGTGAGATTAGAGCAGATGCAGTTGTATCGAAGGGCTTGGCTATAGACGATGGATCGTATGGTGTGTTCTGGATGGGAGCTGGAGGCATGAAGGTAACTGTATGAGTCAGTGGGTTTTCAGTAGAGAGTGGTGTCTAATTTACCATTGGTGATTTGTACTGTGGTATCCAGGAAATGGATCTCTCGTATAGAATGGTCCAGGTGAGATTGATGGTGGGGTGTAGGTTGTTAAAATCTCTGTGGAATGTCTCCAGTGTTTCTTGGCCGTGGGACCAGATCATAAAGATGTAATCAATGTAGCGTAAGTAGAGAAGGGGTAAAAGAGGACAGGATCTGAGGACACGTTGTTCTAAGTCAGCAATAAAGATGTTAGCGTACTGTGGGGCCATGTGGGTACCCATGGCTGTGCCACTGATCTGGAGGTATAAGTTGTCCTCAGATTGGAAATAATTGTGAGTGAGAACAAAGTTACATAGATATGCTGCCAGATTGGCAGTACTGTTCTCTGGGATAGTGTTTCTAATTGCTTGTAATCCATCTTCGTGTGGGATGTCGGTGTATAGAGCTGCTACATCCATGTTAGCAAGGATGGTGTTATCAGGGAGGTTAATCGATGTTTTGTAGTTTTCTCAGGAAGTCAGTAGTATTTCGGATATAGCTGGGAGTGTTGGTTGCGTAGGGTTTGAGAAGAGAGTCTACATAGCTGGATAATCCAGTAGTGAGCGTGCCGATACCTGAGATGATGGGACGTCCGGTGTGTCCCGATTTATGGATTTTGGGAAGCAGATAGAACAATCCTGGTTGGGGTTCAGAAGGTATTTCTATGTGGATTTGGTCCCAAGTAGATGTAGGGAGGTCTCTAAGGAGACAGTGTAGTTTCTTTTGGTATTCTGAGATTTGAAAAATCATGGCAGACAGGGGAGATTTCAGAAGACTGGAAAAGGGCAAATATTGTGCCCATCTATAAAAAGGGGAATAAGAACAACCCAGGAAACTATAGACCGGTCAGTTTAACGTCTGTCCCAGGGAAGATAATGGAGCAGGTAATTAAGGAAATCATATGCAAACACTTGGAAGGTAATAAAGTGATAGGGAATAGCCAGCATGGGTTTGTGAAGAACAAGTCATGCCAAACTAATCTGATAGCTTTCTTTGATAAGATAACGAGCCTTGTGGATAAGGGAGAAGCGGTGGATGTCATATACCTAGACTTTAGTAAGGCATTTGACACGGTCTCGCATGATATTCTTATTGATAAACTAGGCAAATATAACTTAGATAGGGCCACGATAAGGTGGGTGCATAATTGGCTGGATAACCGTAGTCAGAGAGTGGTTGTTAACGGTTCTAAATCCTGCTGGAAAGGGATAACAAGTGGAGTTCCTCAAGGGTCTGTTTTGGGACCCATACTGTTCAATATCTTCATCAATGATGTAGATATTGGGATAGACAGTACGCTTATTAAGTTTGCAGATGATACCAAACTGGGTGGGGTTGCGACTTCTTTGGAGGATAGGGACATAATTCAGAATGACCTTAGCAAGTTAGAGAAATGGTCGGAGGTAAACAGGATGAGGTTTAATAAAGAGAAATGCAAAGTGCTCCACTTAGGAAGGAACAATCAGTTCCATACATACAAGATGGGAAGCGACTGTCTAGGAAGGAGCATGGCGGAAAGGGATCTAGGGGTCATAGTGGACCACAAGTTGAATATGAGTCAACAGTGTGATGCTGTTGCAAAAAAAGCAAATATGATTCTAGGTTGTATCAACAGGTGTGTTGTAAGCAAAACTCGTGAAGTCATTCTGCCGCTCTACTCTGCACTAGTTAGGCCTCAGCTGGAGTACTGTGTCCAGTTCTGGGCGCCACATTTCAAGAAAGATGTGGAGAAATTGGAAAGGGTACAGAGAAGAGCGACAAGAATGATTAAAGGTTTAGAGAACATGACCTATGAAGCCAGGCTTCATGAACTGGGCTTGTTTAGTTTGGAAAAAAGAAGATTAAGGGGGGACATGATAGCGGCTTTCAAATATCTAAAAGGGTGTCACAAGGAGGAAGGAGAAAATTTGTTCCTCTTGGTTTCTGAGGACAGGACAAGGAGTAATGGGCTTAAAGTGCAGCAGGGGAGGTTTAGATTGGACATTAGGAAAAAATTCCTAACTGTCAGGGTGGTCAAATATTGGAATAAATTGCCAAGGGAGGTGGTGGAATCTCCCTCTCTGGAGATATTTAAGAACAGGTTAGATAGACATCTGTCAGGGATGGTGTAGACGGAGCTTGATCCTGCCTTGAGGGCGGGGGGCTGGACTCGATGACATCTCGAGGTCCCTTCCAGTCCTATGATTCTATGATTCTATGATTCTTTTGGTATTCTGAGGTGGGATCAGAGGAGAGAGGTTTGTAAAATGTGGTGGTGGAGAGTTGTCTGGTTGCCTCCTGGTTATAGTCGGACTTATTCATAATGACCACAGCACCCCCTTTGTCTGCTGGTTTGATTATAATGTCCGGGTTGTTTTTGAGACTCTGGATAGCATAGTGTTCAGCGCAGCTGAGATTTTGTGTCGCTTGTTGTCATTTGTGAATAATGTCAGTCTGTGCATTGTTGCGGAAGCTTTGTATATAGAAATCCAGATTGTAATTCTGGCCGTCAGGGGGAGTCCATATAGAATTATTTTTCCTTTGGTGTTGATAGGGGGGATCTGGTTGGTCAGAGTGATGTTCATTGGTAGTTTGGAAATATTCTCGTAGGCGGAGGCGGCGAAAGAAATCCCCCTCATTCCTCCTCTGTTCTGAAATTTGATTTGTCCTTTTTATATGTGTTCACTTTTTTTTACCATATCCCTTTGGTATATATGGTCATGCCTATTTTCTTCCACAATTTGATCTGAGGAAGTGGGTCTGGCCCATGAAAGCTCATCACCTAATAAACCATCTTGTTAGTCTTTAAAGTGCTACATAGTTCTGTTTTTTGTTTCAGCTAGACTAGACTAACAGGGCTAAAGCAAAATGCAGGACAATGTAGCACTTTAAAGACTAACAAGATGGTTTATTAGATGATGAGCTTTCGTGGGCCAGACCCACTTCCTCAGATCAAATCGTGGAAGAAAGTAGTCGCAGCAGTTTGTTATTAGGAGTAATCAGCGTGTAATTTACCAACCCTAGATATCTGTTCACCTATCTACAATTACAGTTCATTTATGAGTGAGGGAGTCATCTTGTCCTAAGGCTGGAATGGCAGGAAGTTTGATTTAAGGGAAGTAAGGTCACTTTATAGTGAGAGTTTATGTCAAGTGATTCTGTGATGTTTGGGGGTAAGGGAAGAGGTGCATCAAATGATGCTAGAAAATCAGGGCTACTCTGTATTGCTAAAAGGGAACTGGAGATCCCTGGGGAAAGGAGTTTGAGCTCTCTTAGGCTACATCTACACAGCTTCCCTCTTCCGCAAAAGCCTATGCAAATGAAGCGAGGATTAGCATATTGACATGCTTCATTTGCATAATGAATTAGGAGCTGTTTTTTGCACAGAAAGGCACTGTCTACACAGCACATTTTTTCAGGAAGAACGGATTTTGCGCAAGAGGGGATTTTTTTTCGCAAAAAGCCTCTTGCGCAAAAATGGCTCCTAACTAATTATGCAAATGATAACATAGCAATATGCTAATCTGTGCTTCATTTGCATAGGCTTTTGCGGAAGAGGGAAACTATGTAGACATAGCCTTACTGTTTTTCCCCTTTCTGCAGTTCCAGTGAGAACTGAGGATGGGAGACAGCAATTCCTGTGACTGAGGAGAAAGCTCCGCAACACAGAGACTTACTCAGGTCCTGACTGCCCATTTGTGTTACTGCATTGCTGTGCCAGAATTTACCTGCACTTCCATTCTATCAACGTACCCTTCCCGCAGGCCATTTTATTGCATTCTTTCCCACCAACCATTTTGTTTGCTGGAAATGATTCCAAAAGAGCATGGTTTCCTCCAGCACACAACAAGGTATAATATTTCCATTATCCTGAGTGCAGAGCCTGGGAAAGCTTTCAGTGATAACATTGTAACTTAAGGAAAGATACATCAGAGCAAGTGATGAGCACGCTCACTGATCATTCATCTTAATTACACTGACAAGACAGTTGGCCCAAAGTTAGCAGATTCTACACAGGAAGAAAATACACAGTCTTCAGTATGAATTTTGTCATTTAATTTAAGTATGTTTTCCCACCACATTTCCAAAGGGCATGATTTATTATGCCATGCAAAGCCACAGCACAAACAGAGGTTTAATTTTCAAGGATGTTTCCCAACCACATAAGAACCTCAAACAGCACCCAACAGTACAGAAAAACAACCCTCTGTGCTAATTCAGTCTTACAACTCCCTACACATTTAAAAAAACCTAACTAACCTCTCATATAGAGAGAGAGGTGACAGACCCTTCCCTTCTGCACAGCTGTCTTCACTCTCTCCTGAGTGACAACTGAAAGCAGACAGCTCTGGTCCTACTCTGAAAAAGCAGTTAACTGTTTCTCTGCCAAACTGGGGCCATGGTCTGCATAGTCTATCACCTGCCAAGACTAGGATTACATGAAGCCATTTAAATTAACTCACTTAAAAAAGTGACTATAATTTTTTCTGTTAAAAAAACCCCGTCTCTGCTGGTGAGCAGCAAAGTTCTCTGTCTATTTTCACCAGGGAGTCCATTCACTCCCTCATTCCCTTACATCCTCGTCTTCTCCAACTTCTCCTCTGAAATCCTATATTACAGGCACTTTTCAGGCAAGTAGGAAGGGTCACGACTTCCTTTGTAATTTGTCATTGAGAGGCTATTGAATGCTGTTCCATTCAGCCTCCCAGGTCATAAAGCTTACACAAACTCTTTACTGATAAGAACAGGCACAAATATGAGAACACAATCTTCTTTGACCTACACCAGCATTTCTCAGACTGGGGTCCATGGACTCCTGGGGGTCTGTGAGAGGTACTCCAGGGGTCCAGGGACTCCACTGATCAACTTTTCCTCCTTCAAACTGCGTCCTGCATGTGGGGGAACAGCGGGAGCCCAGGACTAAGGCCAATTCCCTAACTGCCTTTCTTCTGAGCAGCTGCCATCTAGACTCCTGTTGCCCTCAGTGCATGTGCTCGGCCTCTGCCCAAGTGCTGGCTTTGCAGCTCCCATTGGCCGGGAACTGCAACCATTAGGAGCTGCAGAGATGTCACCTGCAGGCACAAGGAGAACACATAGAGCCTGCTGGCTGCCCGTGTACTACAGGGTCTGTAGAAACCTGGTGGCAGCTTCCTGGGAACTGCAGTAAGCGCTGCTGGTGTCCCACACTCTGAACTCCCTCCATCCCAACTGTCCTCTCCTACAGCTAAACTCCCTTTTGTAGCTCGCACCCAACCATCTGATCACTCTGCCTCAACACTGAGCCTCTCCTGTACCCCAAAGCCCTCATCCCCCACTGCACTCAAAAGCCTAGACCCCTAGTGAGAGCCCTCACTCCCCCCCCCCCTGCATCCCAGCTTCCCTACCCCAGCCTGGTGAGAGTGAGTGAGGGTTGGGGGTGAGCTAGCAACAGAAAGAGGGGGGATGGAGCAAGCAGGAGTGGGGCCCAAGAGAAGGGGCTGGGTGAGGGCCCAGTGAAAAAAATTAAATCAAAATAGTAGTTCTCGGGCTGCTAAAGTTTGAGAACCGCTGATCTAAGACCATTGGTCTGTTGGATGTTAGCCAACGCTGCGCAGGTGCTGTGACCAATATCATCAACTGGGGTAAATTAATGTAATTAATTAGATTCCATTCTATTAGCACTAACTGAAGATCTAGATCCATAAGCCCATCCACTTAAGATATGATCTTAGAGCAAGTAAAGCCAATGTAAACTTTGTTATTAGCTTTAATAAGAGCAGAACTCTTAAATTCCTGGATTGCTGCTCAGCAGATTGAAAATGGGTTATGGAGCCATTCACTTTAACTTTCCATTTTAGCACACTTTGGGAAAAAGCTCAAGAATCATTATTGGCCAATTTTTCATATTGGATAACATTTTGGCATGTAAACATTTATTTACATACACACATTTAAAAAGCCATACCAACTTTGGCCTTAAGAGCGTGACCTAGGGTCTGCCAATGATTTATTTCATGACAAGGAAAAAAACTAGATAAAAGGTTTTGAAAAGCTTGGCTAGATTGGATTCAGTGATCTGTGGAAGTCTTAACTTGAATTTGACATGAGAGAGGCTGCATTGCTCATGGTTTAAATATATCTCTTCTGTTGGCCATCTCTGGCAGGATGCATCATTCATTTGTTCACCAGGCTTACTGTGTGGGGCTGCATCTTGAGAAAATTGATTTGTAAAACAAGGAGAGCTGCCTTGGATTGAAGCAGGGAAGGTACCTAATCACCGTACCCTAGGCAAAGGGATAGGCAAGAACTCTCTGGACACCACAGCAAGATGTGTCTCTGGCCACAGAGGTCAGAGACTGGATTTCCTCTTTATATATATGAGAGCTTCTTTTTTTTCTGCAGCTAAGCAACCAGAGCCTGCCTCTCTGGGTTTGGGAAATTAGCTAGATGATACATGTGATGCAAACTGCTGCTTTTAATTTAATGTAATTCTCTTTCTCTCTATTTTAAAGACATCTTTTTCTCCAGAAACTGTCAGACAGTGTGAGGGTTTCATTTTATGCAACTTAAATGTGAGTGAATTTCTTCAATCTGTAGAGACCCAGGGGGCAAAGCTATACCTAAGAGTAGGGCTTGTGCTCCAGACTTGGTTAGGAGGCATGGACAGAGGTGTACTTTTTGAGAGGGGCATATTGCTTAGGCTTCAGTGGGCACACAAGAAAGGAGAAACTGAAGAATCAAGGCTCAGACATGAGCTAATGAGGGGACAGATAGCTAGGTGGGCTTAACTGCTTATGAAAATGAGGCAATAATATGAATGGTTAGAAACACATGTGAGTTAAACACATCTGAAACTAGCTTTTAAGTGCATTTCACTCAGACAATTACAAAATAACCTCATCTTTCCTTTCATTTTCCTCTGTGAATATCTTTTTCTAATTTCATTTGTTCCAGCTTTCAGCTAACAGGGAGGTTTTGGACCAAGTCAAGGGTTATTATGGGGATTCTGACAGAACCTTTACTATTAGAGCACAGAGAACATCACTTTATTTATTTACTCCTCTCCGAGTAGCTATTTAAAGAATTATAACCATATACATGTTAAGAAGTAACATATAATGTTACCATGGAACATACATTTTCTCCTTCAATGGTAAATGTCAACATATGACTTTCTTGTTACCATAAAATTAGTTTACAGCTGCAATGCCCGGGATGACTAACAATAGTTTCAATATGATATTCTACAAGGAGGACTATGATAGAAACACTCCTAGGACAGAATTTTCTACATGTAATTTTAGCAGCTACTGCCTACCTCAGCTGAGAATAAATCTAAGTTCGCACACTGAAACATTTAAAATTATTTTACACATTTAGACAAGTTCATCTCTGGTGCAATTCCACTGATTCCAAAATCATGTTATCAGGTATAGTCTAGCCTATTATTTCTGAACAAGAAAATTAGGACTCTGTCCACTCTACTACACAAAGGACATTGGCAAATGAACATTAATTTCACACGGCAGCCCAGAAACGATTACAGAAAAGACTACAACAAACTGACATTCATTTAATGGAAGAATCCACTATCTCCTGATAATCTTGCCTCCCTAAATTCTTCCAGGATACCTTATAACATGCAAGGAAAACGACACTAATCATAATGATGGCCCCCCCAATGAGGTCATAAATGCTGGGAAAGATGCGGAGCACCGCAAGCTGCAGAATCATGGCTGTCACAATCTCTAAGTGTTGCACTGTGCTGACCAGAGCTGGGTGAAATTTATTCAAGGCATAATAGACCCCCAAGAAAGCCACAGTAGAACATATACAGATAGCAATGAGATAGCTCCAGGTTTCTCCATCCAGTGGTATAATTGGCTCTTGAAGAAAAAACATGGTGGAGGCTCCCCACACAGTTCCAGTCCAGCCAAAAGTAAATAATGCAGTCCACATACTGACATGATCTTTGATTGACTTGTAGACAATCATGGAAAGAGCTGTGGTCAAGCCTGCCATAACTGTCATGGTGTAGCCAAAGGCTTCTTTCCAGACACTGAGCAAAGAGTTTTCTTCATTAACAATGTTGGGGAACATGACCAGGCAAACACCAAAGATACTGCTAACCACTGTCATTATGTCTATATAAGCCATTCGTTCATCTATTAGTAAAAAAGCCAAAATGGCACTAAAGACAGTGGTGGTGGCTCTCCACATAATGGTTCCATTGCTTGGGGGTACTATAGTGAAGGAAGTGTAAGCACAGGTAATGGAGATAACATTGCAAACACCATAAAAGAAGAGTTGCAATCTGTGTCCTTTTGGTCCGAAGGGGTCCTCATGGTAGTAACACACAACAATGACAGACAACACTTGTATGACTGAACGAACAAAAATTAGTTCTAGAGATGGCACTTTGGATCGATCAGAAACAAGTCTAGTTATCAGAGCCACACAGCCATGAGCCAAGGCAGAGGCAAAAAGCACTACCCAAGTCTTTCTGGACTGAAATATGCTTCCATCTGTAAAATTATGGTGTTGACCAGTCTCATTGTCTTCCATTTCTTGGGCTGGCTGAGGTTGCATATCCATAGTTCCAAAGAAGGCTCTTCCTTTCCTTTTTCTGTCACTCAGCAATCTTTTCTTTGGATTGTCTTCCACAAAGCTTCCAATATCATCACTGGTTTCATCAGAAACCTCTTCTCCAGGTTGGGGATAATGGGATGTATATTTCACTGTCACTGTGTTGGGATGGATTTTCACTCGTTTTTTGACTGGACATTGTTTGGAAGAGGTATCCATTTCCTCACAGAACTAGGTCTGGTCTGGAAAAAAAACAGATAGTTATTTTTATTCACCCAATACTGTAAAATACATTTGCACTGCAGTCTTGATTATTTACAAATTAACCTAACCTTTATTTTTATTTGACAATGGAAGTTGCTCAGTATCTTTCAAAACCAGGACACTTTTATTTAAAATGTCTAAAAATAACTCTGGGTGCTTGTTTTGAAACTATCTATTCTTGTTACATTGCTTCTTAAAAAGAGGCATTAAAAATAGGGATCTGAATATTTAACTGGTTAACCGGCTAGCCTCATCGTTAGCGGATGAAGCTTACTGGTTAAGGTTAATGAGTGGGGGCAGAAGCAGCTCCCAGACTGCCACGGGCAGGGTGCTGCTCCCGCCCTGTCGCAGACTGGGTCTGCTCCAGCTGGGTTGCTCTAGCAACTTCCCCACCCACCCTCCCCTTTAATTGATTAACCAGTTAAACAATATGTTTAACCGATTAACTAATTAAATGGAATTTTACATCCCTAATTCAAATTAATAATAACAACTTTTATTACAATAAAAATCATTTCCTCATTGGACTATTTAGATCAGGTAGTCATTCTGTAATCATGAATGGTTTTTATTCTTTACCAACTTCTAGGGGGAAAAGAGAATTACAGATCAAAAATGAAATTTGGGTTAGAGAAGACTAGGGACATTTTTGTCAATTCAGAGTAAAGCAACCCCGAGTCAGGCTGATGGCATCACTGAACATTTCAGAGAACTAGGCACATGTACCCCAAAACTGTAAAAAATACTAAAATAATTTTTCAAATTCTCTGAAGCTCTTGGTGTATATTATTATCTCCAAAAACTGTTCACTACCAATTTGTTTTTCAAAGTAACTTCAGTTAGGAAAAAAAGACTGTAAAAATGTTAGAAAAAGAAGCGGTGCCCTCCTGGGCAGCATAGAGAAGAACAAGTGTTACGAAATGACAAAAATATCCAGATTATATGAAAGTGAACATCACACATTTTTCCATTCTGCCTCACTAGGTGCCTTATTTTTCACCTAACCTAGCTGAATTGCTACATCTATATCTATGTAAAAGTTTTTCCTGCTGCACAGCAGAATGACATCATCAGGCTCCCTGGCCACAAAAGCAAAAGCGGGCAGAGAAGGGGGGGTTGGCAAGCAAATCAAGCAGCAAGCACAGCCCCCTAGTTTATTCTATAAACAAGAAAATTAATATACTAATAGATTTTTAAAGCCTGAAGAGACCATTATGCTTTCTATCAAATCTGATTTTCTGCATGACATAGGCCAGAGAATTCCAACCAATAATGCCTTCAGTGTAAGGAACATTTCTTCCTGTTACTCAAGTAAATATATCAAACCCAATAACTCATGTTTTCACTATTATGGCATATAGTTTAGATTAACAGATCCTAAAACCTGAAGGGACCATTGTGGATATCTAGTCTAAACTCTTCAACAACATAGGCCACATAATAATTACTGTAACAAATCTTTTAGAAAAACTCCCACATTGATTTAACAGTTCTCAGTGATGGAGAACCCACCGTGATGCTTAGTAAATTGTTCCAGTTTTAATTATTCTCACTGTTCAGTTATGCCCTATTTTTAGTCTGAATTAGTCTAGCTTCAAATTCCAGCCACTTGATCGTGTCACACCTTTCTCTGCTAGATTGAAGAAGCCATTAATAAATATTTGTTCCCCATGTAGGTATTAGAGATGAGACTGGCAGGATTTGACTGAAATCGTTAGTTGTTGGTAAATGTTGATTTCACCTGACACACAGAAGTAGTCCAAGATATCCTTCTACAACAGTCATAAACTCTTCCCTAGTTCCTCTCCCTCCTCACCAAGTGCCCATTTAGACTTCTGCTCCGTCCAAACTCCTGTGGAGGTTGATATGGTGAGGCAGTGGCCTCCCTCCAAGCCTGAGATGGAGGCACTGCTGCACTCTCCCTAGTGGATGGAGCCAAGTCAGCCTCACCCTGTGCACCAGAAGCAGAGGGGAGGGACAGGAAGGAAGATTTAAAGAATTGGGTTTGTTTAGTGTGGAAAAGAGACTGAGAGGTAATATGATAATCACTTTCAAGCACCTAAAAAGATGTTACAAGGAGAAGGGAGAAAAAGTATGTTCCTTGATCTCTGATGATGGGAACAAGGAGCAATGGGCTTAATTTGCAGCAAGAGAGATTTACGTTGGACATTAGGGGAAAAAGTTTCCTAACTGTCAGGGTGGTTAAGCACTGGAATAAATTGCCTAGGAAGATTGTGGAATTTCCATCACTGGAGATTTTAAGAGCAGGTTAGGCAAATACTTGTAAGGGATGATCTAGAATAGATGGTATTCGGTCCTGCCTGAGATCCCTTCCAGTTCTGGTATATTATGATTCTATAAAAGGCAGGCCTTCATCTAAGTTGCACCAGAGCCAGGAAAGGAGGCAAAAGTCCCTACAGGATGACAGAAGAAACTCCAAACTGTGTGGCATCATGCCCACAGAGAAAACTGAGAATGGGGAAAAGCTTCTGGGATTACTGTCCACTACTTACCCGAGGACTCTGAGGACTGGCAGACTACAGAGCCATAGCAATGGATTGTGGTAGGAAGTAGTCCATGGGAACTAGACATTATTCAGTTTGTCCTGTTGCAGTAAGAGTCAGCATATTTCAGTAGGATTCTCACTGTTAGGGCCCAAGGCTGGGACCTGGTGGAGCACTCTCTGCAACCAATCCTAGGGTGGTAGCCTACTCATTTTAGGCCTGTGCTTTGTTTGTGACTTGCTCCAGCCAGAAGGCTGCAAGCGCCTGGACTATGTCTGCTGTTTGCCTTATTAGAAGGGTAGGCTAAAGACTGATGATTGCACTGCCGTGCCCAGGGACTCAAGGGTTTAGTATCTACTACCTGCCTGTGATGGGGTGAACTAGGTCCAGAGGCTTCCTGCTGGAGGCCTTTCAGCCCTGCCTCACCCTGCCCTAAAAAAGAGCAGAGGAAAAGTCCTTTAGGTGGCCTAGAGTGGCGGCACTGAAGCTGCCAATCGGAGAGACTGCTAGAGCAACCAATCAGGGGCCAGAATGGCCATCTATAAGGAAGCAGCAGAGGCTGAGCAGTCAGTTGCCAGTTGGAACTTGAACAGGAAGAAGAGGGAGCCTAGCTGGTTGGAAGAGCAGCAGGACCATGGACAATCTGAGCCCAGAACATAGCCAGATGCAACCAGGCCAGGGTGCCTTGATGAATCCTGTTCTGGCTGAAGACTGAGCCCAGGGAGGACTGTAGAAAGAACACCAACTGAGGGGACCAAGATGGACCCCTGCTGGGCTATTAGGGAAGGCAGTGCCTCTGGGAAGGAAGCCTTGGTGCTATGGCCCCGAACCAGTGTGAGAGAAAGAACTAGAGACTGTATGCCCTCAGCCAGGGGGTTAGTTGCAGAAGACCCACAGAACTACCATCAGCTATGGGGTGCTTGTAAGAAGCAGGTACCACTCCATTGTAAGATCTGGAAGAAAATCAGGCTCACGCCTGACTAAAAAATTGAGTGATTGCAGACATGTACTGGTCAAAATGGGGGTGCTAGTGAGACATGTGTGCTGACTCCATTATACTGCCTTTGCAAGAAGGCTTAGGCTAAAGACTTCTTATTGCTCTGTCCAGCCCTAGACTGTGGCTACTGTCTGCCTTAGGTAAGAGTCTTGGGCGAGGGAGTACTGATTAGCTTTGGCTTCTTTCCTGATGCAACACATCAAAGTGACCTCCCTCTCAGCCTGAGAGAGAAGGACCACTAATGTGGCATTGGACCCAGGTCCTCTGCATGCAGAGGGTGCTGTAGGCCAGATGAAGGCAGAGGGTGTGGGGCTAGATTTAGCCCACGTTTGACATCTCTACTCAACCTCAAACAAAGTCAACTATGTTGGATGCAAGAACCATGGTTGGTGCTCTGAGGCCAGGATGTCAGCATATACCATCACAATGCTCTCTTCTGGCCTAAACCTGTGATTCTAGAATTGCTGGGAAAGGGGTTTCTACACAGGGTGCACCAACATACCCTCTAAAGGTGAAGGAGTGTGACACTGTGGCTATGTCTAGACTTCAGAGTTTTTCCAGAACCCCAAAGGGATCCCAGAAAAACTCTGCCACGTCCAGAGAATGTGTCCACTTTTTTGGAACACTTTCTGAAAAAGCGGGCACGCTCTTTCGGCATCCCAGTATTCCTGAGGAATAAGGAATGTTCTGAAAAAGGAGGTTTTTCTGACATTTGGCCCCATGTAAACTGGCCAAATGTTGGAAAAGCCTCTTCCGAAAAAAACAAGCGGAAAAAGATATGCAAATTGCGGTTTGCAATTTGTGTATATTTAAAAAAAAAAAACCAAGCCCCTGGCGATGTAGGCATAGTCTGTGTTACCCATCTTTGTCTGAAGGGGTTACATGCCTTCACTGGCCTGGGAAGACATGTTCAGCCTGCAGAGCCTGTCTGAGGTATCAGGCCTGTACACTGGCACTGACAGTGACACGTCCTGATCAAAGAAGCCATCACAAGTTTGGGCTTCCAGTAGAATGGGGTCCTGCTCCTGGACAGGCAGAATGGGGCTTGCTATCAGACAAGAAAGAGGAGGGCTGGATCCTGGAGAATGGACTACAGTACACACCTTGAGATAGGGCAGGCTGATGGGTATGTGCTATCTGCCCAGTAAAAGGAATGTGACCAAGTGGGAGTATCCAGACAAAAGGAACTAATACAGAATTCGTAGTCTTCCGATAGAGAACAGCTTCAATTCTCTGAATTGTGCTTTTAGTGCCTTTTACAGTTGAAACTGATAGCCATCTGTTACAGGTGCACAGTAGCATAACTGTGTGGCACAGGCCTACTATACAAGCTGCAGAAAAGCCAGACACCAGATGGCAGTGAAAGTTCTAAGGGGGCCCTGCAGTCCCCATGCCATTCCTCCAAGCAGTGGAGCTGCGTGGGTTCCACTGATGGCAGAATCGCAATGGTGAGCCAATGGGAACGTAGAACCCAGTCTGAGTTTGCCAGCAGACAAATATCATCCTAATTCTAAACTGAGGACATCCAGAACAGAATCGGTGTAAACAGAGATGCTACAGACAGGGTTATATTAACACCCCATCAGGCCCGCCCCTCCATCTTAGTGACACAAGGGACTGGAACCACTGTATCTGTGTAAAAGTGGATCCAGCCTCTTTCCTGACTCCCATAGACCATTTACAGCTTGTCCCAAAACTTCTCTTCCACGCTAGCCCAGCATGGGCAGTTCCAGAGGGCATCTCCTTTGTGTAGGCATGCTTGCATGGCCACACAGCCAGCTGATCTCCAACTCAGTCTATCAGGCTTTACACTTACCACAGATCTTACGCATGTTGCATATTATATCCGAAATAGAGTTTTAAATTATTTCAAAGGGATTGCACTAGGACAGTGCCAGTCTAAGATTATAAGAGTCTGAATAAAAAAAGTTCTGTTTTCTAAAGTTGGTAACTCCCCTACATATTCTTGCATCCAGTCTTTTCTGCAGAAAATGAAACTGTCAGCAGGGGCAAATGAAAGATTGTGTCTGAAGAGTGAAATAATGTGAATGGCACAATAGTTTAATAAAGAGCCTCTCTCTGATTTTTTTATTGAAAACATTTTCTGAGCAGGAACAACAAAAATATTGTCCAGTGAAAGAAAACAAACATAAAGGCATAATGCTAGACAGTTTTGTTTAATTATAGGAATTAAAAAGGAATGACTTTCACATACTAGATTTCTTTTAAAAAATAATTAACTTGTTTGTCTCTAATTTTTACGTTATGAGCTTAATAAAATATTTGCTACAGTGATGTGTTTCATATTAAACATTATATCATTTTTTTAATCACATATAGCATCTAATTTTGCCCTTTTTAAGAACTGATGACTTTCTTTTTTAAGCTTTACATTAAATGATCCAGCCAACAAACAAAAGAAAGCCACCTGATAAATACTCTCTGAAGAAATAGATCCTGAGCATTAAAACACATTTTATATAGCTAACTATTTCTATAACATATTACAAACACTGAATTTTAATATGTAATTTTTGGCTTTATGGCCTCTTTATAAAATTATTGCATAATAATTTAATTGAAATTAAGTGACTGTTTATATCCATAATTTGTAATATAAAGTTTGGGATTTTATCCAGTCTGCATTTTGTAGAGGAAAATCAGGCAGATGTACAACTAGACTAAAATAATAATTCAAGTTTCTAAAATAGTAGTAATAAAATGGAATTTTACTTATACGTTGGTGACAAGTGGGCACTTATTTAATCAAACTGAGATGGATTCAAAAAGTATTCATAACTTAATAAAAATCTGTTGGGGAAAGTTGATTCTGAGAACAGATGTACTCTACCCTATGTCAGTAGCAGCACTATGGACATTTTTGTCAGATATTCTAAATGCTTTCCCTCCTACAAAGAAAGCTGGATGATTGTCTCTTATGTTAAAAAAAATCAGGAGTGGGAAATCTCAGGCCCGGGGGCCAGATTCTGCCCCACCACAGAGCTGGAGCACACAAAATCTAGTAGGCTGGGCCCCCATAGGCTCTGGTGTGCAAGGGGAAATGTGGGGAGTGCTTTCTCCTCAGTTGGAGGCCACATCGGTGAAGTGTTTTTTTGTTGTTGGTGGTGTTTTTGCTTCTCACTTGTGTGTGGCCCCTGACTGATTTTTCTGTGGGTTAGTGGCCTCCGGCCCAAAAAAGATTCCCCAACCACTGCTTCAAAGCATCCTTTTTCTTGAAATTCATAGAACTTCTTATTTTGAATGCCTCAGCCTAGATTAATCTTTTATATTCATAGTATTCTTGCTAGGGACAGAAACACTGCATGCGTGGCTGCATGTAAACTGAAACATTTTAAAGTAAAACTATATGATCTTACTGACTGTTTGGGAACTTTTGCAATCTGCCAATTAAAAATGTTACATTGACTGAAACTTGGCCCTACTGTGAGATTATCTATAGCTTTCTCCACCTGTGCTTATTCTTCACACCTGCCTTAGGAGGAATTCTTCCTTCCCTTGTGATATCCTGGAATTATCTGTATTTCTTTGAAGAGCATGTTAGTGAATTCTAAAGCCTGGGAGAGAAATGAAAGAAGGGCTTTGATCTCCCTGTTCACCAGAAAGCTAAAATGGAGAGGGCAGAGAGGGGGAGTAAATACAAACCACACGGCTCCTGTGAGCTGCTGAATGACGACTAGAGAGATTTCAGTATCTTGGACACACACACACAGAGCAAATGAGTTTAGAGCTGTTCTCTAATGATACATAAAGCAGCACTGCCAGTCCTAGGCTTGATGTACCTTGGGCTGTGCTCTTACCCATTTTGGCCTATATTTATGAAACTGGATCAACTGAAGTCACTTTGAGAAGGGTCCCAGTGAATCTCTGCCTGTTCTGAACAAATGACAGCCACCAGGTTTCCTGCCTGTGCAGTGAACACTAATAACAGAGGCAGGAGGTTGTCACTTGAATGACCGGAATCTGTAGACCAGCTGGGAGGGATGTCTGCATTATCGCGCAACACACCAGTACATACCATAAGGAAAAGAGGGGAAGAAATTTCTATTTACCTCTTGCGTAGAAGAAGCCGATCAAGTCCAAACAATAATGCCTTTAAACAATAAGGAGGCTGCGTGATGTTAAAGGAAAAGAAGAAAGGAAACCTGCTCTCCAGAATGTGTCAGTCCTTCCATCTTTCACAAGCTGTAAAAGCCCAGAAACCAGAACAGCTAAATTAATCCCAGCGTAACGTGCAGTCAGCCACACACAGCCTGGTGTACTCCAGAAAAGGATGTTTGCAGCAGAACAAGCGTTGCTTCTCCTTTCTCCACTCACCCTCTTCTCCCTGCAAAGAGAGGCATGGAGGAAAAAACTGAGGGGACAGCAAAAGACTCAGGAGAGAGCGACAGAGCAATTGCAAGTGAGCATGCCCAGTGAGCACACGGGCAGCTGACAGTAATATCAACATTCATTTTTATTTAATGTATAGAGTATTACTTGCAATCACTTTCTTTTCGGGGGATTTTAAATATCTTTTAATTGATAAAAAGCTTATTCTGATGAAGCAGCAGATTCAGTCAAGGAGAAAAACAATAGAATTTATAAATACAACTAGGTCTATCATCAGAAATCAAAATGTGTCTATAATATATGACCAGGGTTGAAAAGATTATGGCATGCTCTTTTCCAAATAATTAATTATATAGGTTTGCTTTGTCAGATATATAAGCAGCAAAACGTCCAGTAACAGCCGCCTATTTTTATAATTCTTGTTCTGTTCATACCACAAGTCTGTCTGATAAATGAAATTTATATTGATATGATAAACTTCGGTAAGACATTTAGTCCTAAATGTTCAAAAAAGAGCTAGAGAGATTCATGGAGGTTAGGTCCATCAATGGCTATTAGCCAGGATGGGTAGGAATGGTGTCCCTAGTTTCTGTTTCTCTGGAAGTGGGTGACGGGAGGATCACATGGCGATTACCTGTTGTGATCCCTCTCTCTGGGGTATCTGGCATTGGCCACTGTCGGCAGACAGGATACTGGGCTAGATGGACCTTTGGTCTGACCCAGGACGGCCATTCTTATAATCTTAATCACCACACAACAGTCTGATTACAGAAATTAGCACAACAGAACTTCAGTATGGTACACATATTTTTTTATCTAAAAATAGATAAAAACGAAATTGTTAAGTAGGAATTGTTATTGATTAGGAGTGTTTCTAGTGGGATTCAAGAGGGATCTGTTTTCAGACTAACATCCTTGAATATTTCCTTCTAAATCATCAGTAATATTAAAGTATATAGATTATACAAAGATGGGTCATGTGGTAAATAATAGGGCTATCCAGAGGAATCCAGATCAATATTTGTAAATTGTGTGGGATGGGGAGGAGTGCGGAGAAACAACCATTGTGTATTTTAATACACCCAAATGCAAAACTATGAATCTAGGAAGGCCCCTTTTTACAGGAGGGGAGGAGAGGTATATATTGGAAAACAGTGACTATATAAAGAATCTGGTGTCCTGCCGGGAAGCAACAAAACATGAGCTCTCAGTGGAATGTGATGGCTAAGAGCAGGGCTGAGGAACCTTTTTTGGGTGAGAGGTTGCTGACCCAAAGAAAAATCAATTGGGGGCTGCACACAAGTGCGAAGAAAAAAAATAAAAAAAATAGCTGAGGAGAAAGACACTGCGCGTTCCCCTCACACCACAGAGCTTGGGGGGGACCCGGCTAGTAGATTTTGTGTGCTCCAGCCCTGCAGAGAAATGGCAGGGAGGCTGGAGTGCCAGCATGGACTCCCCAATGCTGGGAGACAGAGCCCTGAGCCGCAGGGGCTGGATTCGGCCCCCGGGCCATATGTTCCCCATCCCTGGCTAGGAGGATGAATGTGATCCTTGGATGTATAAGAAGGGGAATATCAAATAGGAATAGGGATGTGGTATAACCTCTGTATACTGCGTGAGTAAAGCCTTTACTGGGATAATTTGTCCATTTTTTCTTGCCTCCTGTTCAAACAGCATGCTGAAAAATTAGGGAAGATTCAGCAAAGATCCGCAAGAATAATATGAGGTCTCAAAAGCCTATCTCACAGTGAGTCTGAATTTACTCAATTTGTTAGTTTATTGAAGAGATGGTTAAGAGTTAGGTTGACTGTGATCTATAAGCACCTTTATGAGGAGAAGTTTTCTTATAGGCTTTGTCTATACTGCAAGATTTGCTGGAAGAGGCAATGCAAATGAAGAGTGGATTAGCATTTTCTTGTGCTTCATTTGCATATTCTCTTCCCATCCGTTTTTGCGCAAGGGGTTTTTGCGCAAAAACAAGCAGTGTGGATGTTTCCTTTTTGTGCGAAAAGGAAACGTCCACACTGCTTGTTTTTGCACAAAAATGGATCGGAAGAGAATATGCAAATGAAGCGTGAGAAAGTACTAATCCGCGCTTCATTTGCATTGCCTCTTCTGGCAAAACTTGTAGTGTAGCTGTAGCCAATGAGGGCTTTTTAATTTAGCAGAAAAAAGCTTTAACAGGATCCAGTGGCTTTAAGGTGCAGCCAGACAAATTCTAACTTGAAAGTGATGCACATATTAACAACGAGGATAATTAATCTTTAGAACAGCTCACAGAGGAATGTGATATATTCAGCACTTGAAATCCTTATATGGAGATTGGATGTGTTTTTGCAAATATGTAGTAGCTCAACCAGAAGTTACGGGGTTGATTCAGAGATTTCTGAGTGAATTTCTCTGGCCTGTGCTATACAAGAGGTCAGACTACATTATCAGTTCCATGGTTCTGATATCTATTAATTTAGAAATTTTATAGAAGAGATGCTGAATAACACACACGTTTCTACAGTCTTATGACAAACTGCAGAATCAAGAAATCAGTGAGCTGCCAGGTGCTCAGTGTTTAGAAAAGAACAATGATGAATCTCCTGTTGTGTCATTCACATAACTCGGCATTTGACTATACAAGGCAAAATCAGGATAAAACAGGTCCTAACAGAAACATGAAGACCACTTCAAGAAAAGAACTGCAGCTCACTCCTGAGTAGTAGGGTGTGGTGTATTCCCGCAGGCAAGCAAGAAATTGTCCATTTTCTTCTGATTATTCAAAGTATACTCCTTAGCTCTTAATGCTTGCTTAAGTATCAATATGAATCAGTCTGCTAGTTCATTTGTCACAGGGTGATTTGGAGTAGAACATATGTGATAAATTTTATTTGAAGCTCTGGAATTCTTTAGAACAGAATTGAGGTCCATTATCACTCACCAAATTTTAGCAATAAATCAAAGTGGCTAAACAAGATATGAAGATGTCTAATATTTTGGCTGGGGTGTCAGACTTGACAGTGAGCTTCACTAACATGATGATCAACTGCCCAAATTCTTTTTTCAAAAGCTTCAGAGTTTCTTCCCAGTATTTCTTGAAGATTTTGAGGGTTTTTTTTTCATGATCATATTGATCTTAATCCAATTCATGATGAGCTTCTCAAATCAAGGTTTTCCCAATAATCCTGAATACTTTCCTTCAGGGCCATCCTTAAGTATACACAGTAAACTGACTGATAGTCCATATATAACTATGGGTTTTACTGGTGTAACTCTTTCCAATTAAAAAGAATCATACCCTACCCAAAAATAACTGTAACATACAAAATATGTGTGTTGAACATATCTTAGGCCCATAGTTTCCAACCAGTTCTAAAGCGAACTAGCCACACACAACCAGCCAAATAACCATATGTAGCTAGTGGCTAGCATGTTGGACACCACGGTCTTAGGCCATAAGTACCTTAGGACTTTTCTACACTGCATGTTTTGTTGCCAAAAACTACCTTTTGGGGACAAAACAGTGAAAACGTTTACACTACAATGCAACTTTTGTTAGGAAAACACCCAGTTTTTGGTGACAAAAAACTTCCAGCCTGCAAGAGACTTTCATTTCTCCCCCCCCCCTTTTACTGTTGGCAAAGAGCCAGTGTGGACTCTGCATCTGTTTTGTCAAGGAAACTGGCTTCTGCCAGTATCCCACAATGCCTGTTCTGATGACTGTGCTCAGTGTTTTGTGATCTCTGCTGCACCGCAGGCACGTGCCACTCCCCTCCCCTTTCAGAATTCTGGGAAGTATCTGACAGCTGAGTGAGCTGCGCTGTTTGGGAAACAAATAAAGAACAAATCATTGGAATGCTTTTGTTCTGTCTTGCTACAGGGGGAGGGCTAGAGAGACTTCTGTGCTGCTTTGACATTTCTCAGAAATTAGAGCTCACAGAGCTACGAGGGAATCCCAAGAAGTGCAGGGATCAGCTCTGCCTTCCCACAACACTACACTGTGGGATGGTTAACCACATTGGTTTGCTGTATGTTGACAGGGTGCTAGCAACGTGGGCATGAAATGTTGACAACGGGATGCAAAAAAACCCCAGTTTGACCAATTTTCACTGTTGGCAACTTTTGCATGTGCACAGCACTTTTGTTGCCAAACCTTCCCAAGTGTAGCACAGCCTTAGTCATAGCAACAAATGAACCAAAGAAGTAGAAAAGACTGCTCCAAATTTTTCCCCAGGACAAGGTATTATTTTTCATGACTTACTCTTTCATATACCAGCATTATTAGTGATCATTATGTACAAAGTTAACTTTGCAAATGTCCCCAAGTACATAAGAACTAGAAAACAGAGAAGAGTATTTTATTAAAAATGGGATGATAGTCCAAAATTAAATTAATCCTAAACATTGTATCTCCCAACATTCCCCCATTAGTTACAAAGGCAGTATAATTGTTCCATTTGGGGTTTCTTGTTTAGTGGAATACTGGGATATTTATGGGCTAGTCCTTGTGCAGGGATGCTGGTTATTGGTGTGATGGGATTAGAAATGTGGGCAGCCTAATGCTTGCCTATCAGCTTATACTTAAAAGGATCACTGAGAGACATGTGGAGAGAATCAAAACTGATTTGAACAGAGTCGGTGACACAGAGTCTCACAGACTCTCAAGACAATGTGGGATGACTAGGAAAATGTAACTTCATTTTGTATGGTTCCTGGAATGGAAGGCAAAATAATGTGAATTTGCGGGGGAACCAATGACTAGAAACACTTAAATATACATATAGGCTGTTTATTTTAAAACCCTTTCCCTCTACTAGCTTGTTCCAACTTACAAGCAAAATACTTTTGTTTTAAGGGAACTCTTGGTCACAGAGTCCTGAAAGTGGAAAAACAACCCAGGTAGGACTGCAGAATTTTTTAAGAGATGTCACAATTTCAGATTCTGGTCTAAAAGTGGAAGAATTATGAGGTTCCCTCCCAAGACAGGGAAAGGCAAGAAGCTAAGCCTCTGGGGCTGATCATGGGAGGGGTGGGGAAGAGGAGGGCACACATGGTGAGACCAGAAAGGAGACAGAGATGTAGCAAGTCCCACAACCATAACACATAGGCAAGACTCCATTTTTTCCCTGCTGTTCAAGTAGTCCCTTAAAAACAAACAGCTATGTAAAAATGTAGTTGATTTTAACTAATAACTTTTTTATTCATAAAAGTTCAGATTTCTTCCAATATTTATGGAAAAGTGTATATTGGAAAAGGCTAAATGCATTTGTAGGTACAGTCTCTATAGTGTAGACAAAGCATCCCTGAGGTAAATAAATGGGACACATCATGAGTCTCAAAGTGGATGTGGAATTCATGTAGAGTTTTATATAGATGTTTCAGATTTCTCTCAGTGCTGCACTCTAAAGCACTGATCATTTTAGTGGATGAAGAAATATAAATGAGGAATGGCTGCATGTAATGATACAGGAAGACAGGAGGAGAAATAGAGAAGACTAGGGGGGAAAAGAACCAGTTGATATAGTTATAATCATGATTACAATAGTGAGTATATTTTCCCACTGTGTATTGGAGCTACCACAAAAAAGGATCAATATTTATCAATTTACCAGGCTGCCAGTTACACTTTAAAGCTAAAATCTAACAAACTAAGGGTGTGTCTAGACTACTGAGTTTTGTTGACAAAAGTGGACTTTTGTCGACAAAACTATACCAGCGTCTACACTACCGCTGAGTTCTGTCGACATAACGTTGACAGAACTCAGCAGTTTTGTCGACGCTGGTATACCTCATTTTACGAGGCATAACACCTTCTGTTGACAGAGTTCTGTCGACAGAAGATGTTATTGCCTGTAGGGTTGCATCCAGACCACTCAATGTGTCTGGATGCTCTTTGTCGACAGAAGTTTTGTCGACAGATACCGTCGACAAAACTTCTGTCGACAAAACCCGGTAGTCTAGATGTACCCTAAGTTTGCCAATTGGTAAGTATATAGCCAATTCAGAAAGGAATCTAATAGGATATCCCATTTTTGAGAGTCCAGAGAACATTAGTATGACAGAATGAACTCTTGTATTCACACTATGGAATAATCTTTGTACAAAATATGCCTTGTGAGGTATCATATGAAAACTGATAACTCACTGGTCAATAATATGGTGAAATGTTAATCTTTAAAGTGCTACCAGACTATTCATTGTTTTTAAAGTTTATCCTGTACAGACTAACTTGACTACCCCTCTGAAGCATTATATGTAAAGTTATTAATGCCCCAGAGTAATATTGGTAGCACATGTTCAAACCCATGTAGCACTTCTTACGTCCCTTGCCTCTCTAAGGAGATCAATATAGGACAACATGTTTCCTTAAATGGTGTTGCCCAAACAATTCATGACACTGGATTTGTTTTAATTAAAGAACAAACCAAGTTTAGCTACAAAGAGATAGGTTTATATAAGTACTATTATAAGGCAGTAAAGTCAGAAATGGTTAAGAGAAAAAGATAAAATGCTTTCTAAACTTGGTCATATTCAGGACTGGAAGCATGTTGGTGTCACCCTGCAAATAGTAACCAAAGGCTGCAGAAAGCCGAGGGTAGCTGGTGTGTGTTGCTGACAGACTACTGCGGTCAGAGGTGCTGGGCCAAGGCTGTGGCTATCCTCAAACACTCAGGGTACAACTTGCATGCTGGCAGCCTATTTGTGAACAGCCCTAGGGTAAGCTGCAGCAGTAAAGCATTGGGAGGAATCCCAGGGCAAGAGTGATACAGCCTCACACCAGTCTAAACTGCACTCTGAAATGTCACAATTAGTTTACTAATTTTAATGCTGGGTTCTTTTCAGGTCAACTTTAAGTTACACAATATTTCTCAAATCAGGACACTTGCTTATTCTTAACCAACCAACAATGTATTAATTAATTCAGAACCACATTAATATATAAGCAGCAATTCATCATTCAATTGTAGACAACCAATGTTGGCAGATACGTACTACACACACAATACAATCTTCACAGACAAGAGATAAGTCTCAACAGTTATATCAAGGAGTAAATCAAATTACCAAGATTTCTTTAGTTTCATGTCTTTAGTACCTAACATGTTTAACACATAACCAAGGATGCGTTTAACTTGAAGGCATTTTGAACAGTATGGTTACTACTCTTTGAATGAATTGGTCCAGAAGTGAGTAATTTAGAATATTAAAAGCAATTGCTAAAGTTATTGTTTTCAATATCAGCCCAATCTGTCTGGACTTATAAAGAAATTAAAGTATAAAATGTGGGTGGTTGAGGTTTCACCAGAGTGTAGCCTTAGCAAGACAACCTATACTTATAGACAGTGCTTTTTTTGTTTAAACAAAAAAAAAAGGTGCCGGTACTTGGTTGCCAGATGGTTTCAAAAGAAATTTGTCGAGCAAAACAAACAAACAAACAAAAATAAAAGCACCGGCAAGTAACCAGGGAGATCTAGGAGGTTGGGGCCGAAATGCAGTCATGGCCCCTTTAATTGCGGGCTTCTGTCCAGCACAGCGCAAGTGCCGTCACAAAAAAAGCACTGCTTATAGATATTAAAGAATAGAAGAGGAAATGCAACCTCTTTAACAAACTCTCACCATTTTTTATCCTTCTAACTATGGGATGGTAGAGAATTCTTTCCACATTGCTAGTCTAGGAACTACGTGTGCACTTTGACTCTCAGGGTGTGTCCACAGTGCACCGTAGGTCAAAATAAGATATGCAATTTGAGCTATGCAAATTGTGTCTTATTTTGATGTTATTTTGAAGTAGCTTATTTTGAAATTTGGTGCTGTCTACACAGCGCTTATTTCAAAATAAATTGCTATTCCAAAATGTACATTACTCCTTGTGGAATGAGGTTTACAGGGATGTTGGAATAGTGAGCCAGTTATATTTTTAAATAGCAGGTGCACTCAAAAGATTCAGAACAGGTATTTCAGCATACCTCCAGAATCCCAAAATAGCGCTGCAGTGTAGACGTTGCCTCAGACTTTAAGGTCAGAAAGGACCACCGTGATCATCTAGTCTGGCCTCATGCATATCGCAGGCCACAGAACTTCACCACCCACTCATGTAATAGACTCTGTACCTCTGGCTGAGCTACTGAACTTCTCAAATCATGATTTAAAGATTTCAGGTTGCAGAGAATCCACCGTTTGTTTACACTCCTTTAAATCTTCCCCATGCTGCAGGGGAAGGTAAAACAAAACTCCAAGGGCACTGCCAAATGCAATCAGACTTGGGGGAAAAGCCTTCCCAATCCCATGAGCACGTGCTGAGTGTTCAGATTTCAACTCTTACTTTCTCTGCTGTACTTTCATCAGTATCCAGTAGATGGAGTGTCTGATCAACAATTTTCTGCAAAACACTTTTTATGGTAGGCTTTTTAGATTTCATTCATTTTAAGGATTCTGTTTCATTATCTGCCCCTAATATAAATTGGGACTCAAACCTTTTAAGCAACTGCTCTTAATATTCCAAAATTATACCCTTTTAACATTCCTTCCTCCTTGTGGCAGACAATTTCTATTAATTCTGGAGTGCAAAAATTATTTTCAGTGAAAACCCACAAAATCCCTAAGACATCTACATTTGGAGGATGTATACCCATTTTTTGATTGCAAACTGATAATGGGCACTGTTGATCAAAATCTTAAGAATCTTACTGGTTTCACTGGATATGGAAATATACAACTGTCAAGTTGAGGGTGACGCATCACTTGCGTAGATCCAGCAAGGAAATAACGAAGACTAGAATGAGAATACAAAATCTTATTTATATATTCGTTTAGCCCGCACATGGTTAGTATGGGTCAGAGACTTCCTTTTGCCTCTGGAACCAGGATGTCATATGACCTGATAGCCATGTAGGACAGACTCGTCTCCCCTCAGGACCCAGTCCACACAGCCGACCCTAGTTCCTTGCCCCCAAAGCAGTGTCCCCTGGGAATATCCTACCCTGCTGAATGAACCAGGAGGGGAACAGGGGCAAACTGGGAAAGTGACTGGGGTAATGGAGTATGTGTGACTGTTGTGACACCACTCTTCTGCGAATGGGACTAGCTCCCCGAAATGAGCACTCCAGGGCATCGTGTCTGATCTTAGGGGGACAAAGGCACTGGGGAGGGCCATGGGCTCCCCGTTCTTGAAGTCATCCTACCAGTTACTGGGAGTTATCTTGTGCTACCTTCATTTGGATATCCAGAGAGGAAAAAAACCTGGTAAACGGGGAAGGCCACTCAATGAGACAATGGAGTCTGGGAAGAGAAATCTAAAGGAGGCTGAGGTGGAGTCTCTTGTACCTTTGCAACCCAAAAGAGGTTCTGGTGGGGAAGGCTGTTTATGCCTGCTATCACCCCTGGTGCTGAAGAAAATGTCCTGGGCCTTTTCCTGAAAAGTATACCAATATGTGTAGAGGGATCCAGAGAGAGGAGGAAGTGGGGAAGATCTGGTGGTGAGAGGAAAATCCCATGGGTTCCAATTTGGCTATTGGTAGGACACAAGGCCTCCACCCCTACATGACAAAGTATCCAGAACACTAGATCGTCATGGGACCTTTACTGGGTATCAAGAGGAGAATCCTCTCAATGCCAGAGAGTGACCCTTTCTATCCTGGTAACAACGCTATTAGGGGCATATTTTCTACTGTGAGAAGGAGCCCCACATATTCAATCAGGAAGGCATGATATGCTGCGCTGAAAGGGGCTTGTGATGCATCCCTGGAGACACTAGTACCCAAGACAGCATGCTGGACTTGCCTTTTGACAGCACCAGGTGAGAAGGCACTGGATAGTCCAAAGCTGGTCACAGTACTGAGAGTTGGATGCTATGAGGTCTGGGGATCAATCAGTACTGGATAACTTGACTTCTGTACTATTGGAGAATCCAGTACTGAGAGGTACAACAGGTACTGTGCTGCAGCATATGCTTCTGGTATCATCAGTAATGAGAGGCTGTTGCATTAAAGGATCTGTGCCACAGAAGGGTTTGGCCTCAGTGGGGCAGGTGCAGGTGCCAGAGTTGGTGATCCCATATTAGAGTTTCTTCTCTGAGAACACTGTACCCAACTTACAGCTTTTTAATCATAGCTGGTCTTGAAAACTTGATCTCTTGGCAAAGACTAGCTACTTGGAAGCATACTATATATACTGTGTATTTTTTCTTTGGTACTGGGAAAAGGGAGCTATATAGACTAGAGTCTCCAACAATATCTGGAGGGGGTACTTCTGAAGTAGAAATGCTTGGTGCCTCCCCAAATGGGAATGCTCCGAAGGCAGAAACAAGCCTGCCTCCATGAAGAGGTGATGCAGCCTCACCTCTTTTTCATTCTTAGTTTGGGGTTTGAAGTCTCTACAAATTTGACACTTGTTCTGGACGTGACAGTTGCTGAGGCACTTCAGACACCTTGAATGAGGGTTACTCACTGGAATCGACTTCTTGCAGGCAGTGGCAGGTTAAAGCCTGAAGACCACGGTATTCCTTACTACTGCGAGCAGAAAACTTTGGCGCAAACTGCCTAAATATATATAAATAAATAAAATATTGAGTTTAATTGAAGTTACCCATAACTACTAACTAGGTAATTATATATGGGAGAAAAACAGTTCCTGAAATGGAGAACACTTTCAAAGCACACCAATACGTTCACACTACAGATCACAGATAGTAAAGTAGAATTGTGGGAGGGAGAGGGGTCAGGGAAGCTCCACTCTTTGTACTATTGCGCAGCAGCACAGAGCATATGTACCACCCTGATAGGCACTAAGCAAAACATTTCTGGTGCTCATGCTCTGGGCATGCATGCACATGAAGTGGATTGGACATGTGAAATCTCTCAGAGAAGAACATCTGTAACCACGTTCCTCATAAGGGTATCCAAAAATGACTCAATGCAGATCCCTTGTACATTCCCACAGTTTCCCAACAGTTTGTCTGTTAGTGACTATTGACATTGCACCTACATACATGGCTTGAATATAGCATTTCTCCCTCAAACACCACCAGGTTACTTCCCTTAGAATTTGTATCAATAAACATTGTGAATATTTTTTCCACTTGCTGCCTCAATGAAAAAAGTGATTTCCCCAGCATGAAGCCATATTGATTTGCAGTAATACTGTCCTATTCCACTTCTCAGTCTCTTATCAATGATTCTTGTCCACAGTTTCATTGTAGGACTCATCAACGCTTTACCTCTACAATTTATGGAGGTGCCAAAGTCACCTTTTCCATTATTCATTATTAGTACCACAATGTTTTTTCTCCATGTGTTTGGTATCTGCCCATCTCATGATTAAGAAGATCAGGGATGGAAGCCTTCTATTACAAGCTTTTTCCATGCCTCAATATAGATTTTGTCAGGACTAGGGCTTTACTACTTCTCATTTCTTTTACAGTATTTTGCACTTCATCTCGTGGGATAGGCTCCACTACACCAGAGTTCATCATTTTGAAGTTATATTGCTCTCTTGAATTTTCTTAATTTACAAGCTGTTCAAAATACCTTTTCCCATCACTGAGACAACACATACTCTTATATTCATGCCCTACATGGTATTGTGATAATGTTTGTACAAAGTGTGTCTTGTGAGCTATCATTTCAAAACTCATGATTTGTTGTTCATTACTGTCCTGGCAAAATAGATGGCAATACTGTATGTGAAGTTAAGATTCCACTGTATGGTGTTGGCATCTTTCAAAAAATGTCCTAAAAAAGGACTATATGCTCTGCTTAATTTTCATTTAAGAAGTAGTCAGTATAGCTAAGCAAGAAGAGAAATAAAGGAAACTCAAACAAGTGAGAAAAAAGCAGCAAGAAACACCCTTCAACAGTCTTTTTGTCTCCTTGTATGCATCTGGAAAGGTTTCTTGAAAGTGAGACAAACTATATAAAGGGGAAGTGGATCCTCCAACCCTCTCTGCCCATGGACTCAGTGCACCTAAAGGGACAAAGGAAGCAGCTATAGGACTGGAAGAGGGCTTCTGACCTAAGAAGTTTCAGCAGTGTTTGCCAAAAGAATGTGGTTAAATTCAAACTTTGCTTTGAATTTAACATAACTCATTAAGTTAGGCATCAGGAGCATTTATGACTTGTAATGCCTCAATACAGGTACTCACTAAAAACCTCTTTGTAATTAATCCGTGTATAATAAGGAATTAATAGAGCATTAGGGAGGTTGTGTTAAAAGCAGCCAATAGGAGAGGAGCTGTGAAGAGAGCCCAATAGGGTCCAGCAGGCCCTTATAAAAAGAGCTTCACGGCAAAGCTGGGTCAGTGGCTGCCTGTAGATGGAGGAGAGAAGACTGTGTCTGAAGCAGACTGCAGCTCCAGAGAGCGTGGCAAGACTAGGAACTAAACTCCCCTGGAAGAGGAGGAACATGGACAGTGATATGGCTGGAAGGCTGAGCCATGAAGAGGGAGCTGTGGTCCCTGAGGTGGCAAGAGTGGCTACAACAAGCAGACAATGTAAATTAATGACTCTATGCAGACTGTGGACAAGGCATTGGCCTTGAAATGATACCAAGAGTGACCAGATTGAGGGGCTTGACCAGCTGGCTGTGCATAAGCAAGGGCATATGCTGTGCTCTCTAAAAGGTAATGTGGGAAGTGCAAATGGGGAATAGGATTTTTAACTGAGTCAAAGATCTTTCTTGGGACACTTCCTGAGATGATGCAGCTATGTGTTGGCGTGCCCCTCCCCCTGCCAAATAACAATGTCTCACTCTAGACAAATTATGTGTTGGCCTATCCCACCCCTTGCCAAGTAACAATTATTTCACTTTAGACCAACTGACAACTGTGGAGGTAAAATGGCCATATCTTTTAAAGTTGTTTAGGTGGCTGGTCGTTATAAATTGCAAGGCCAGAAAGAATTACCAGCTAATCTAGTCCAAACTCCTGCACGCCGTAGGCTATTTAACAGCACTCAGCCACTGTGTCACCAAATCCAACAACCAGAATTACACCAAAGATACAGCTTTCTGGAAACTGAAGTACTCTGTGCCATAGGCAGAGAGCAGAAGGGACTGAGGTGAACCAAAGCCCCAGCAGTGGCAATCAACTGATAGAAGATATACCTATATACTATTAATATACTTCTTAACCCTAAGATTTTAGTGAAAAGGGGATCATTGTGACCTTCTGTTTGGATCCCCCTGCATAACAAGCAGAAAATAAATGAAGCTGCTGTTCCTCTCACATGGCAGGACAAGCTCTGACCATTTTCTGCAACTCATCCCTAAATCAATTCAGCTACATAAAATGTAGTGAAAGTGCATGAACATGAATGCTAGAATAGAATTGTGTAGGACATAACATGAACACAGATTTTGTTTTTGTTAAGGATAGGTTAAGTTTGGTTTGGTTCCAAGGCTTACTGTCCCCTTACAAGCAATGCTGAGAATGTGTGCAAGCCACTACCTTAACTCTGCATTCCTTGGCTTTCAGAAGCTAAAATTAATTCAGAAATAGCTGAAGGTAGTGTTAAACAACCAAGTTTTTGGTACAGAATTATAGGTCTATTGCAACTAGTAGCTCATTCTAGTACCACAACAGCATGTCCCCAGCCACAATTCCTCCCTCCTTTCTGTCCATGGGAACCAAAAAGATAAGAGTAGGAAAGTCCAGGGATGTCTGTCTTGAAGACTGTAAGGCAGTCCCAGAGCCTCTTGAGAGGCTAAAGTCTTCGCAGTAGCCTAACCACACATCCACAGGAAGGAGTCCAATCTACTTTGGCGGGGGAGTGAAATCAATGCTCCTTCCTTTGTTGGAGTCTGCATTTATTACATTTGGTTCATATTTAAAAGCTTCTCCCACCATACAACAACCATAAAGAAAGACTAGCAACACAGCTTTTCTTCATGAAAGATTGTAACTCATCACATGACTGGAGGCAAAGCTCCTCGATGCCTTTGGTGCCTCAAATTCTGCCAAAGGTTGTTAACCCCAGTGCAGGAGACCCCCAAGGCCTGTAGAATTTTATTTTGAAGATCTATGCAACCTATGGTGACCACAATTTCATTCTCAAGTCACCACGGCTGTGGGAGGGCCAGATGAGAGAACCACTACTTCCTCCTCTTCCATTTCAAGCCATGGTTCCCTCGTGGCAGGCAGCACTATGCTGTACAGCGAAGGTGGGGGACCGTTTTGGGTCAAGGGCCACTGAACCTCAGAAAAATCAGTGGGGGGGGGGCGCACAAGCGGGTGGCCCCAACCCAGGAGAAAGGGCCTCTCCACATTCTCCCCCGCACCAGAGGGCGGGGTGCTCCGCCTAGCAGCTGTGCCTTAGCCCCACGATGGAAGGGGGGCGCCTACAAGGCTCCTCAACGCTGGCTGGGATCTGAGCCTCCCGGGCCACATCCCGGCCCGCAGGTCCCCAGCGCTGCTGAACAGGAACCCGCAGGCCTGGGGTGAGACGCAAACCAGGCCCACCGCAGCAACGGGGGCATCCCGCCGAGCCCGGGCAGCACAGAGGGGCCGCTCCGTCCTTCCCGCCCCCGCAAGGCCCGACAGGGCGGCGCCGGGAGGGCGGGGCTCGGCGAGAAGGCGCGAACCCTCCGCGGCCCCACCCAGCGGCAACTTGGGACAGGCCCCGCCCTGCCAGAAGCGTCCCGGCGGGCGGGGCATGGGAAGGGGCAGCCGCGGGGCGCTAAGGGGCCCTGAGTTCTACCACGCGCCCCGCCCACCGCTAAACGCCGGCGAACCGTGCCGCCTTACGCCCGTCTGGGCAACGTGCGCGCGCACAGTTCGGGCCGGGGCGCGAGCGGCAAGACGTTCCGCGCATGTCGACGGTTTTCGCGCGAAAGTAGCTCGCGGCGCCCCGCCCCGAGAGCCGCGCTCAGGAGGAGGCGGGGCCGAGCGGCTGGCTCGCGAGGCGTAGTGGCGGCGCGCGGCCGGCAGGGGGCGCTCGGGCTCCGGCGCGCGGCGGCGGCTGCGCCATTGGCGGGTCGGAAATGCCGCCAGATGGCGGTTTAGGATTGCGGCTCTGCTGAGCGCGGCCCCCGCGAACGCCACCGCCCCGGTCCCGGCCCGGCTCGGCTCCGGCCCGCACCCACCGAGACCCCGCGCGCCAGCCGCAGCGCAGGCTCTCGGGACGCTGCCCGGCCCGAGGTGAGCGGCGCCCGGGCGGGGGGGAACGGCTCTGAGGCGCCGATCCAAGATGGAGGCGCGGGGGGCGGGGGCAGCGGGTTGGGGCCGCTTGCTCGGTCTCCGCGGCGGCTGGGCCGGGAGCTGGCGCTGCCCGTGTGGGGAGGGGAGGAGAGTGGAGAGGAGGCGGGGCGGCGCGGCTCCTGCCGGAGCAGCGGTTCCCCCGGGCGGGGCGATCGCCGCCATCTCATTGTCCCCGGCAGGGCAGCCGGGGGCGCAGGGCGGGCAGAGCGGCCTCCCCTGCCGCCGGGCCTGGGCCTCAGCAGCGGCGCGGGACGAACGTGCCCCCTGCGCTGGGCCAGGCCCGCCGTTTCCTCAGCAACCCTGCGAGTTGCGACCTGCCGCGGGTGGCGGGAGCGCGAGAGGGGTTGACGGGTCTGTCAGGGGAGAGGCGGCGGGGGCGGCCGCCGGGGCAGCGGCTCTGTTGTGGCGGGGGGAGGGAGGCTCATGGCGCGGTGGTCTGAGGGAGGGGGCAGGTCCTGTGCCCCGGGGTGGGCGGCGGGAGCACGAGTAGGGTTGGTGGCGCTGGGACGCGGGGCCGGGCTGAAGGTGCGCGGGTGGGGTTAGGAGCGCTGGGACCTGGCCGGGGTGGTAATGCTGTCAGGTGGGCTGGGCTGTGGGAGCGGGGGCAGCGGCTGTGATCTGGGGTGCGATTGGGGATGGCAGCCGTACTGAGATCTGGGGGGAGAGGTGGGCAGCGGGCTGTTTGCGCTGGGAGTGGTGGAGGGAAGTGAGTAATGTGAGTAGGGTTGGGCAGTGCTGTGACCTGTGAATCAGTGTAGACAGAGGGGGTGGGATGGGAGGTGTTACGACGGGCTGCGGGGGAGATCGCTAACTGGTCGGTGGTTCTGTGACTGAAAGGAGGATGTGGGGATGTGCAGTAGAAACAAGTTTTGGCAGGACGGGGAGGAATGTGGGCCACAGTAGCAGCAGTGGTGCGAGAAGGCATAGTTGCTCTACCCTGGGGTTTTGAGGCTAAGGATTATTGGCTAGCCACACTGATTTGGAGGGGGCAAGTAGAGGTTATCCCTAATGGGAATGCCATTTGGGAGGGACGTAGAAATAGGAGTGTCATCAGAGCTTTGACCTTTGTGGATTGGATGGAAGTGCTGTGATTTATATGCCTGGGGAGTGGCAGCAGTGGCATTATAACCTGATGACGTTGACCTTTGAGAAGAATTGATGGACAGTGGAGCAATACTGTGAGCTGGGCTCTGGGGAAAGGGACAGCAGGGCATGTTGTGTGACCGGAAGATGAAATGGGCAAGAGTGGTACTGGATCTGTGGTCTAATGGTGTGGTGGGCTGCAGTGGTTACTGGTCTACTGTGATTGAGTGGTAGGTGGGATATGGTGAGCATCAATGGTTTGGTGGTGGTTGTGGGGGAGCGAGCGGTGATGCTGGGGTTGAGTCCATTGTTTATGACTTGGGAAGTAGGGTGCCACCATCAACACTACTAGCACAGTACACAGTGAGGCAGGGTGGAGGCAACATCAGTAACTTTGTGGTCTGGGACTAAAAGGAAATATTGAGATTGGTAGTACTTTGATGTGAATGTGAGGAAGGGGCAGGAGCAGGGTGACGTGGTGATGCTGTGACTGGCAGAAACCATGAAAGCAACACTGATGATGTGGGAGGAGAGCAGCAGCAGCAGCAGTGTGGTGACCTGTGAATGAGAAGATAGGGCTACTAAAACTGGCTATATGTTTCCAAGAATGATTTTTATTTCCCTGTGATAGCCTTGCACCACTCCAGTTCCCCTTACTCCCTGGTAATCTGCAGGGATTCTCTCTCTCTGCTCTTGCTTGTTTTAATAGATTGAAAACCTTTGGCTTCTGACAAAGGGGGATGTGAGGTATTTTGAATTATTATTGCAATATAAATATTCATGTCTTGAATTATGTTCTACAGCTAGGTTTTGTCTCTGAAATTAGGGGAGATAGCCATGTATTTAGGCCTTCGTCTAATAGATCTTATTTCCACTTTACAAGACTGCTATAAAGTAGCTGTTGAAGATAAAGCTTTGTCTTGAGGTAGGGCTTAGGGATGAGAATGACTAGTCAACTAGTTGCTCCTCCCCCTTGCTGCCTCTATCAGAAAGAGGCAGCAAGTTGCGGGGAAAGAGGAGGGGAACTTCAAAACAGTATCCCCAAGCTGCATGCAGCGTTTCAAAGCAGCAGCGCTGCATGGAGCCCCAGTCAGCAGGGGAGTCCCGGTCTGACTCCCGGCTCCATGCAGTGCTGCTGCTTTAAAACACCGTGGGCAGCACGGGACCAATGGGGGACTGCCCCTCTGGCCCTGTGCTTCCCACAGTACTTACACCTTTGAAGTGTAGCAACAGCTGCTGCTATACTTGAAAGGTGGAGGCGCCCTATCAGCTAATCGAGTAGTAGGTGCAAATTTCATCGATTATTCGATTAGTCAGTCACTCAAAATTTAACATCCCTAGTAGAGCCTTGGTATCAGGGCAGATGGGTGTGTCTGTATCCCTTTAGTAAGATTCAGATGTTGCCAGTTTCCTATCTACTCGGAATAGGTTTAGTAAATTGATTGTCAGTGCCATAGTCTGTAATAGTTTGTCTGGTTATGCAAGTACAATGCTGTAGACAAATTGTGAAGGCAGCTAATGTCCCTGATATCGTTGATGTGTTCCTCACCTAGGATTGCCAAACTGCAAGGGAGCTATACGTTGCTCATAATCTGCTCTCTACAGAGTGCAAATAAGTACGTAATAAAAAGTGCTACTGAATTGTGGTTGAGGTATTCATAGACCATCGGGAGTGGTTTATGGCAGCAGTTCCCAACCTCTGGGCTGTGCGCTGCTGCTGGGCCATGGTGGCTGCTGCAGCTTAAGCTGGCTGTTCCTGGTGGCTCAGCTCTGGCAGCCATGGTGGCTGAGGCATGCAAGAGGAGGCAGAGCAGGAGGCACCTTTATTCCTCCTTCACACTTGGCCTCCAACAACTGATCCCCCTGCCTGCATGGCCACTTTTGCCAGTGACCGTACTAGGGCTGAAGTGGCATCAGGAGGAGACACCTCCCTCCCACGTTGGTGATGGCAGCTAGCTGGGGCTCTGTGTTCTGCCCACATGGCTGCTGTTGCCAGCTGCAGTGCTGAGGTGGCAGCAGGAGGAGGTGGAGAAAGAGGCGCCTCCCTCTTTCCGTTCTTTCCTCCGTAATGGCGGCCCAGTTGGGGTTCCACGCTCCCCACAGTGGAGATACAAGGCATGTTTGGGGAAGGAAGGGGCGCAAAGGAGGGAATGTGTGCACCACCAACAGCCGCTCCCCCTTTCTGTGCGGCAGTAACAGCCACACTCCCTAGGCGGGCAGCCTCGATCTGGGGAGTGTTGGGGTGAAAGGGATAAAGAGGTGTTGGATATGGTGGGGTCATGGGGCCAGAGGGTGTGGCATGGGCTATAGGGGTCAGAAGTTAAAGGGCATGGGGTGTACGGGTGGGGCGCTAAAGGGTGTTAGACACTGGGGAGCAAGGGACTGGGTTGAGGCTAGGTGGTCAGGTAACATTGTATTTGCATATTCATTATTCACATAATGTCAAATAAAATACCAGTCCGCCAAAGGTTCATGAATGGGTTTGCTGGTCCCCAGCATAAAAAAGGTGGGAACCACTGGTTTATGGGTATAAAGCACTTGAAGCACTAGCAACATGCACAGCATCAGGATGTTTATGAACTCTGCAGTATTTGTTAGTGAGCACGCAGGAGTGCTTTCCAGAAGAAAAATATATACATCAGTGTTCCCACTCTTGGAGACTTTGCTACCTACTGTTTCCTTTGTTCATCATGAGACTTACTCAGACACAAAGCAGCCAGACAGAAGACATTGCTACTACAACCATGGCAGATGGATTTCAAGTGCTTCTGGAAGCCATGATGGAGAAGCTTGCTTAATCATAATGACTAATCATTGCAAAATGTTATTGCTGTGATAGGAACATGTTTCTTACTGCATATATGACTTTTCCCTTAGAGTAGTTAGCAAACACAAATGTCCTGCAAACCTGTTTCAGTCAGCCTGAAAGCAGACTACTGGCTTCTGAGTGTATGACCAGGTGAGCTTCGAAAATGTATATGGAGACTATCAATACTGCACTTTATGACTGGACATGAATTTGCAATTGCCATGAATTTTGTTGGGATGTCTGTCTCATGTTTCTATCAGTAACGTAGAAACATTTATAGATGGTCTATACTGTGAGATATACCTTTGTATTTTCAATAAATTTATTTGTGCAGAGGTCCCTCTAGTAACGATCTGGGGATGTACTAACTGTGCAGCTTGCAGTGCAATCTTTTGAACATTTTGAACTGAATGCCTGTTGCTTCCAATTGTGGTGGTAGACAGACTAGAAACCACATTGTGTTCTTCAGAATAGATTGTTCCCAGGTCTGTTGACACCTTTCTGGTATACTGAGTTTTTAAATTTTGTTTGCCATTTTTTTTATAGACGTTAGTTGTAACACTTAACTGTATTTTAGAAGCCTAAATCTCAATTTCAAAAGAGATTTAGGCATTTAAGAAGAATCAGAAGTACAAATTGCTTTAGAAGGTGAGATACAGGTTCTGAAATCAGGCATTGAAATGTTAAGTGCAGCAGTGCCTAAATACCTTTTAAAACCTGAGCCTAAGTGGAGAGCCATAATCCATACATGTTCCTTAGTTTTCAGTTAAAACAAGAGTTTAAGGTGTGCTTTTGGCCTGCCACTACTTTTGCTTCATATCCACAGGTGAGTGGTTCAGCCAGCTTAGGGAAGGTCATTCACCACCTTGTTGCTCTATAATGCAGTACCTTCACCCCAGAATCAGAAATGAGCATCAGAATCGCCTCCTGGCTGAGCTATTGTAGAAAGTGCTAATGGCTAAACCTTCTGGCTCTGATATGCAGGAATCTGTAAGTGCTTGAAGACCAGTCTTGATTCTGACCATTGAATGGGCTAAGAAGTCTGCAAAGTCTTACTGCAGATACTTGTTTCTTTGACTGAAGCAACACCAAAGGTGCCAATCACTATGACTCTACAAAGATCAGCTTTGAAAAAGCCAGTCCTCAAGAGCATATCTTGAAGGATCTGGCTTTCCCATTTCTGCTCACTGAAGTGCAAATGCATTCTCATAAGGCTCTGAGTCATCAGATTGTGTAGATCCATGGTTACAATGATGGCTCAGATTAATTGTACAGAATTCTTTGAACTTCTTCATTCAAATCTGCCTTTGGATTGGGATCTCCCATTGCAGCATTGGCTACGTTGTCCCTTAATGCCCAAAGGTAGAGGAAAAAAGTGTAAGGCATGTAGCTAGTTAGGCATGTAGGCATCTAGAGAAAGGGGTAAACAGTGAGGTGGCAAAACTTGCAGATGATAGCAAACTGCTCAAGATAGTTAAGACCAAAGCAAATTGTGAAGCGCTTCAAGAAGATCTCACCAATTTAAGTGATTGGGCAACAAAATGGCAAATGACATTTAATGTTGATAAATGTAAAGTAATGCACATTGGCAGGGATCGTAAAATAATACAATTTACTCGCCCATGGCGAGTAGATTGTAACCCAGAAGAGCTGGGTTCAGGCAA